>NC_079194.1:177189689-177493618 GCF_029499605.1 Hyla sarda | reverse complement strand
ACACACACACACACACACACACACACACACACACATACATTTATTTGTGTGTGTTAAACAAAAAAATCAGGCAACAATGTCTGGAAGGGAGCATGGGGCGTCCTGCAAAGTTCTGCCCGAGAACCTATATGTTATGTATGCGTACAGGAAGCCTATGGGGCAGCGACGGCTCAAGCAGCATGCTATAGAAGCGCCTGCCAAGCCGCCGCACAGCTCCGAGGTAGGGGAGCAATAGAGGCCGGGGAAACACGAGCTCTCACCGGCTACTGCCTCAGGAGCAAGAAGAACCTTCCCACGGAGCGCTGCCGGCCTCCACAGCAAAGAAGGAGGGCGGAGCTAGCCACCGCAGAGCGAGGCGCATATCTCATGGTGCAAAGCCCCAGCAGCATATCTCACGGTACAAAGCCCCAGCAGCGCGCGAGCCGGAGAGGAGGAGCTGCCTGACCTCCCTGCTCGCGCGGTGAGACTGGAAGAAGAAAGGCGGAGTTATGTGCCGCCATGATCTCCCGAACTCCCGCCAGCTGAGCCCCCCGGAGTGCACCCACGCCGGGTCCCCGCGGCAGACCCGGCTTTGATGAGGTGACAAGCTCCAGCCGGCGGGACTATCAGAAAGTGAAAAACTCCCCGCCGTGAAAGAAGTGAGTGCAGCTCCCTGGTAACCCCCCCTCCAAAGCCCGTAGATGCAGCCGAAACTGCATGAATAAAATAGGGAGCATTAACCCCTCACTGCCCGGACCCCCCAAAAAAACGCTCCAGAAATAGGGGCATAATGAAGGGGCATAATGAAGGGGCATAATACCACTGTTCATTCAGGGGGGAGATGTATACTCATCTTAGTCGCCACATACTCACCCAAGATGTCTTCAGCCAGCTTGTTAGTCACCTGCATCACGTCATGCTGAGACAGACAGGACGAGCAGGGAAATAGGGGGACCCAGACGCTAGGTACAACCCCAGGCGCTGGCCGTTGGCGGGAAAGGGTTAACGGTGCATACTTTTATGACCCATGCCCCTTAGATGCATATGGGGAACAGGTAGCGCCATGCTCCTGAACCCCCACCTGAAAAGATGGAAACAAAGGGGAGTAAGGGGAAACAAAGGGGAGAACCTAACTAAACAGCCCTTACTAGAAAATTATAAAAAAGACAAGGTCTGGGGAGCTCCCAGACCTGTGTTTTGCTCCTGCTGACACTAGCTAAAACTGATTACCTCACTGCAGGTGGGCGGGTATATCCTGCCAGGGAGGAGGCGGCTTTTTTTTCCTAGTGTCAACGCCTCCTGTGGCAAGAGCATATACCCATCTGTAAGGTGTCCCCCCCCCCCCCCCCAATGAAGAGCGACCGAAAGGCCATGTTCCCACATGCTGAGAAGCCCAGCAACTTCGCTCAGCCATTGGTGAATGAATGAGGAAAGGTTGCGGAGCAGCAGCTGACACGCCCCCCTCCATGTACCCCATAGGGATGCATGGAGGGGGTGTGTCGGCCGTGGCTTCCTGCGGGGGTTGGAACGTCCGCTTCCGGCAGACTGCCGGGGCCCCGTTCAGGAGATCGCAGGGGGTCCCAGTGGTTGGACCCCCCACGATCTAGAACTTATTTACTATCCTTTGAAGAGAGGAGAAGTTATCTTTCACTACAGAACTCCTTTCACACAGGCAGCTGTGACCTTTCTTCATTCATTCACCAATGGCTGAGTGAAGATGCTGGGAACTGTAAGCAGAGTTTATACACTTTATTAACCAAAGTTCTATACATTTGGTTAACCAATATAACTCGCCATGCTCAAATAGAAGAAATGCAGGGCGCATGCGCTGAGGACCTGTGTGTCAATCACACAACGGTCTCAGCGCTGATGTTCAGGAGATATGCGTGGTGGCTCTGGGGCATTGCCAGCCTCTGGCCACGCCTATCCGACTGTTAGTGGATGCAAGAAAAAAGCATTTTTTTTTAGGACAAACAAGATTACTAAAAAGCAGCCTAAGGTATAGCTGTATTAAGCTTCTCACCATCTCCCACAAACTGGGCTTAGGTTGTGGGGGGTCAATAGACATGACAGTTGCGCTTTAAAGAGGTATTCCCCTTCTGTGTGTACAATGTGTTATATACAGCAGTGGAAAAATATTTAAGAAGGCTGGACATGGTTGGGGCATGGTTAGGGGTGTGGCTTGCCCCTCTTTGCTCTAAGCAAAAATTGGGAGGTATGACATTACCACATCATGACTGATATATTCGTCATGATGATTTTGTTGGTACTGCCCAGTGTATGAGATTGCAGTAGGAACTCAGTTGTCATACACAGCTCTGCTGATATATGAAAAAATGTATAAATAAACCCATACTCACCTCCCATGCTCTTCTGGTATCCTGCTCTGGTTCTCAGTGCAATTCTCTTCCTGTTTCTGGGGCCCAATACATCACACTGCAGCTCATTGAATTGCTGGCTGCAGCATTGTCCCGCCTTGGGCAGTGATTGGCTGAGTTGCAATGTGATGTTTTAAGTACCAACCTCTCCCTGTGTCTGGCTATCAGCACCCTGCAACGCTATGGGGAGGCACTAGTGGTTCCCTTGGCACTTCCATTGGCCTCTGTCTGTTAGGCTGTGCCATAAGCACTTCCTAATAGGTTGTCTGTCAATGTAACGCTGACAAGCAGCAATGCTTTGATACAAAGTATTACAAAGCATTGAAATAGGAATCAATTGATTGCTCCTAGTGTCCTAGTGGGACAAAAAAAAACCTATAACACATAAAATTATATTTATGCATTTATAAAGTATTGTTTTACAAAGTCCCCAGCCATACTGTGTTACTGTTGTAGTATGCTAGAGGTATCCATTGGCAAATAAAGGGATACCAACATGTAATGGAGTCAGCTAGTGGCTCCATTTGGGACCTTTCCCCTGCATAATAATGTCCTGTCAAATTAGCAAGTGTTTAAAAGTGACTTGAATGGAGTCATTAGGTGGCTCTGTTCAGCCATTAATATTAATAGTGTCCACTGCAGTACGCTATAGTAAATGTCAGCATACATTTTTGACAGTATGCAATCGAAAATCTCTAAAGGTAATGCAGAAAAGCAAAAATGTAAGGCCCCGGTATAAGGCCATGTTCAAACAGCGTAAAATGTATGGATTGTCCGCTTGGAAAACATGGCGGACATTCCGCACATATGGATAATCCAATAAGCACTAGGGCTGCTGGATTCCACTAAAAGAATAGACAAGTCGGAATTACCGCAGCTGATATTACACCATGTAAACAGTGCCACAAAATCCCATTGAAATCATTGAACCATTTCACATACCCTTAGTCTGCATCTCTTCTTTTGAAATGCAGTATGCATGGGCCCAAACCAAGCGCCCCCACGAAAAATAAACGTATGAATTTATTTAAATCATTTTCTTTATTGCCCAACGACTAATTAATCCATTATAAGTGGCTGCTTGTTCCCTCAACATGACAGATGTACCGTATTTTCCAGCATATAAGATTACTTTTTAACCCGGAAAATGTTCTCAAAAGTCAGGGATAGTCTTATACGCCGGGTGCTGCAGTCGGCCGGGACGCCCGGGCTATGGATTTAACCATACACCGGGTGTCCCGGGCCGAGATTATCTTCCCCTGTTATATTCGGACATCCCTGTGTCCCGAAAGATCTTTTCGGGACACAAGGATGTCCAGGTTACCTTTCTGCGGCCCCGCGCTAACTTTAAAAACGCAGGGGCCGCCGGGAAGTAGCGCACGCAGGGACGTCACTGACGTCCCATGCATGCGCCCATAGCAACAACAGAACAGAGCAGCGAGGACGTGTGGGCATGGTAAGTTACCAGCACGTCATCTTTGGTGCAACGACCACCACTCCTCCAGCCTATAGGCCATAGCAGTAGATCGTGGCACCAGACTGGGGAGCACTGAAGTGGGGCAGTACACAGACATACAGCCTCCAGCCATACACTGTATATGGCTGAAGGCTCAGAGATGTGGAATTCCTATCACCCGACGCCCGGGATATGTAGTTCCAGGTGCCGGGCAGGTGAATTTTTCCGGCCCTTTGCCTGGCTTCGGGCAAGCAGGGCCGGACCTGACAAGCGCTGTGGCGCTCTGCAGTCTGTATGGAGCGGGCTCCCGACTCGTGCCCGCTCCATACTCTGCAGCCCCCGGCTGTGGAAACTTGCGTCCTCTGAAGGCAGAGCAGGGGGAGATAAGAAGCTGTGTACATCCTATCTCCCTTTGCTCTGCCTTCTTTCTGCAATGCAGACCTGCGGGGGAAGATGAGGGTGCGTGGCTTCTTGCTCCCTGAGCAGACCTACGTCCTCTGCCTTCGCTCCCCCCAGCTCTAGCTTCAGAAACGTTCGCAGAGCTGAGGGGAGGAGCGGTCACACGTCTGCACGGGGCGCAAGTTTCACACCGCTGATAATAGCCAGCATGCGGTGCTCAGCAGTCTGTATGGAGTAGGCTCCGGACTCGTGCCCGCTCCATACTCTGCAGTCCCCGGCTGTTTTCAGTAGAAGGGGGCCGCCGCTAATAGCCAGCATCAGGCGATCGCCACGGCTGGCTATTAACCCTTTAGATCGCCGCTGTCAAAGCAGCGTCTAAAGGGACCTGTGAATGCTCCCTGGTGGGCTAGTGGGGTGGATCGACCCCCCCCCCCCCCCCCGCAGCGCGATCGCGAGTGAGCGATCCACTATGGAGGTAGCCGGAGGGCTTACCTCTGTTCCTTGCTGTCCCGTGGCTCTGTCATTGATAGAGCCTGGCTGCACCAGGCTCTATCAATGGATCGCAGAGCTCACAGATCAATGAGTTCAATAGAACTCTATTCACCTGTATGAGGAATCTAATGATTCCTCCTATAAGTCCAATAAAGTGTAAAAAAAAAAAAAAGTTTTAATAAAAGTTTCAAAAAACACACATTAACCTCTTTCATGTTAAAAGTTCAAATCACCCCCTTTTCCTATATAAAAACATGCAAACATAATAAAAATAAACATATTTGGTATTGCTTTGTGCGTAATTGTACATCCTATTAAAATATAACATTATGTATACCGTACGGTAAATGTAAAAAAAATACCATACCAAACCATAGAATTGCAATTTTTAGAATATCCCCAGAAAAAAAGTTAAAAAGTGATTAAAAAGTCAGATCAATACCAAAATGGTACCGATACAAAAAACTGATTATGGTGCAAAAAATTAGCCCTCATACAGCCTGGTATGCGAAAAGAAAATAAAGTTACAGGGGTCAAAAAATGGCAATTAAAACATTTTGAAAAAGTTCAGAATTTTTTTTAAATTTGTAAAACATGACGTAAATTATATAAAATCTGGTATTGCTGTAATCAGGTGGTCTAAAGTATGAAACTGACATGTTATCTCAACCACAAGGTAAATGGCATAGAAAAGAAAAAATACCAAATCTGCAAAATTATCTTTTACTAATATATATATATATATATATATATATATATATATGTATATATATATTTGGTCCAGAGAATATGTTATTGAACAATTAAAAGGTATCATTATAGTAGGTAGTTGTGGCTATTATAGGGCGAGGAGGAAAGAATTAGAGCGTAAAAGCGAAAAGTAGTTTTTTATAAAATTTCCACACCTCTGAGGCTGTATGTCTGTGGGGTCCACTGCCTATCTAATGTGGGGGAACTACAGCCTAATGTGGGGGAAACTATACTGCCAACCTATTGTGGGGTAACTACAACCTAATGTGGGGGAAACTATACGGCCAACCTAATGTGGGGGAACTATACTGCCAACTTAATGTAGGGGAACTACAACCTAATGTGGGGGTGAACTATACTGCCAGCCTAATGTGGGGGGGAACTATTCTGCCAGCCTAATGTGGGGGGAACTATTCTGCTAGGCTAATATGGAGGGAAGTATTCTGCCAGGCTAATGTGGGGGAACTACTACCTAATGTGGGGGAACTACAACCTAATATGGGGGGAACTATACTGCCAACCTAATGCGGGGGGAACTATGCTGCCAACCTAATGCGGGGGGAACTATGCTGCCAACCTAATGTGGGGGGGAACTATGCTGCCAACCTAATGTGGGGGGAACTATGCTGACAACCTAATGTGGGGGGATTATGCTGACAACCTAATGTGGGGGGACTATGCTGACAACCTAATGTGGGGGGAACTATGCTGACAACCTAATGTGGGGGGAACTATGCTGACAACCTAATGTGGGGGGAACTATGCAGACAACCTAATGTGGGGGGAACTCTGCTGACAACCTAATGTGGGGGGAACTATGCTGACAACCTAATGTGGGGGGAACTCTGCTGACAACCTAATGTGGGGGGAACTATGCTGACAACCTAATGTGGGGGGAACTATGCTGACAACCTAATGTGGGGGGAACTCTGCTGACAACCTAATGTGGGGGGAACTCTGCTGACAACCTAATGTGGGGGGAACTATGCTGACAACCTAATGTGGGGGGAACTCTGCTGACAACCTAATGTGGGGGGAACTATGCTGACAACCTAATGTGGGGGGAACTATGCTGACAACCTAATGTGGGGGGAACTATGCTGACAACCTAATGTGGGGGGAACTATGTTGACAACCTAATGTGGGGGGAACAATGGTAAGGCACTGTATTGCGGTAGAGGGGTAGTCTTACCGCATATACAGCGAGTATATCCCAAACTCTATATTTTAACTGTAAAAGTTGGGGGTCGTCTTATACACCCAGTCGTCTTATAGGCTGGAAAATACGGTGTATCACAATCAACTCCACATCCCTGCTAGCTGACCAAGGACCATTCATAATGGTCCCTGGTCCAACTAAATCAAATATCATGAGATAAAAACCTTGCGTTTCACATGCCCAATAGGATTTATCTTTAGACTGTATTGACCAACTACTCTGACATGTTTTTTTTTGTTTGGACTTGGACTATTTTGCACTTAGAATTGGATTGCTGTACTAGGTGATGTCTGCTTACTGGCTGGTGTCATTTCTTGCGGCAGGATTTTATTGGTAGGTAAATGCATGTAGGGATTGATTTATTAATTCTGGTTCTGATAGCAGTATTTTGATTGGGGGAGGGGATATTTCAAATTTTGTTTGAATTTTTTTTTATACTTTTTTTCTTACTTTTTATTTTTATACTTTAGTAGTCCCCATGGGGGACTATTTATAGCAATCACTTGATTGCTAATGCTGTTCAGTGCTTTGCATAGGGCATAGCACTGATCAGTATAATCGGTGATCTTCTGCTCTGGTCTGCTCGATCTCAGACCAGAGCAGAAGACCCCTGGAGCTATTATGGATGAAAGGATCCCCACAGCAGTGCTGCGGGCGATCCAATCATCCATTTTAGTGACCGCACTGCCGCAGATGCCGTGATCTGTATTACTTTCAATAATTTTTTATTGGCAGAAAAAATAGCAAAAACAATATAATGCACGAGGGACAGATGCAGCTGTCTTTATTTGTGTACAAAAAATTTGAAAAAAACCTAAACAGCAGAATCTCTGCAAAACAAACAACCATCAAACAGTCAATGATTAAAGAGGTTGGAGTGCCCGACTAGGCACCACACCTAAAAACTAAGACACTACATATTATGTTCAGTGTTACAGTGGTAGAAACATATCCTCACCTATGCTAAGAAAAACTTGTAATTCAGTGGTGACATAAATAAGATCCTAATGCCCCCAAAGCTCCCATGCTAGGCCAGAGCAAATAGAGGAAATTATATATCTATACAGTGGGGAAAGTCTATCCAGAGCTGCCATCTACTATGAAATCTGGACATATTTCCCGCTCCCATTGCTAGAATCTTTTCAAATGAATAAGTCGTGTTTATGTTTCCAATTAAGTCGTCAAGAGTGGGTATATGTTTGATCTTCCATCTGCATGTCAATAAATTCTTTGCTATAATACAGATTATACACAAAAGATGGACCATGGGGTCTGATAGGGCTGTAGATTTTGCAGGAGGTGTCTGACCCTGAGATATTTGTAAAAATCCCTATTTGCGATTGCATAGGTTTCCCTCAGGTACTCAAAGGTATGTAACGAGTTCCCCCCGTATAAGTGTTGAGTGTGTGTGATACCCCTAGATATCCAGTGACCCAATGTTATATCTGAGAGGGAAGATTGTACCAATGACATTGGTAACCCTAAAAGGTCCTGAAATGGAGGTGTCGCCAACGAGTCTAAGTAGGTGGTCCACGCTTGAAAGGAGGCCCTGAGAATAGGATTAGTTAATTGAGGTGTCGGGACTGTCCAGGCTGGAGTGAGTAAAAGATCATGTAGTGTGTGTGGGGAAGCTAAATGATTTTCTATAGCTACCCATGGGACTTCCAGAGACATACACCACCACTTTTTTAGCATAGCAACCAGCGTTGCTATATAATATCCTTTAATTGTAGGTACCCCTATGCCGCCCGCTCGAGGTAATCTATCTATGAGTGATGCTGCTAACCTGGGTTTCTTTCCAGCCCAAATAAATTTAGACAATATAGTTTGGATTTTATGAGAAAAGCTACTAGGTAGGGATATGGGGAGAGTCCTGAACAGATATAAAAGTTTGGGCAGCATGAACATTTTAAATGTGACCACTCTCCCGGTCCAGGATATGTCCGATTTGTAGAAGGTTAAAGCGTCTCTTTCTAGATCCGCAAGTAGAGGGATATAGTTCGCATTATACAATGTGGAGTGGGGATAGGTGACATGCACACCTAAATAGTCACTTCCCTTTGCACGCCAATCAAATATATAGTCGGAGCGCAAAAGGGAATCCATCTTTGGGGAAAGGTGGAGAGAGATAATCTGGGTTTTTGAGTTGTTCAAGTGGTAATATGTTAATGCCCCATATTCCTCAATTCTTTCTAAAACAGAGGGGAGGGAAATATTGGGATTCGTTAGAGACAAAAGAATGTCGTCAGCATATAAAGATATTATATGTTCTGATGATGCTAAGTGAATGCCTGATATGCGTGGGTCATGTTGTAAAGTCTGGACTAAAGGTTCCAGAGATATGTACAACAAGGGGGAAAGGGGGCATCCCTGCCGTGATCCATTGGTGATAGCAAATTCGGAAGATAGTGCCCCATTTGTCAACACCTGGGCCGAAGGCTGGGAGTGCAACGAGGAGATCGCCTGTAGCATCCCCCCCTCAAATCCCATCACACGGAGCACCGAGAAAGCAAAGGACCATCGCAACCTATCGAAGGCCTTCTCGGCATCCAGCGCTAGGATCACGGCAGGGGTGTGGGAACTCTCAATATGGTAAAAAAGGTGTAGTAATTTCCTAGTGTTATCTGAGGTTTGTCTACCAGCGACAAACCCAGATTGATCAGGGCTAATAAGGCTAGAAAGGACTAACAGTAGTCTGTTTGCTAACAGTTTGGCGTAAATTTTTATGTCCTGGCTTAAAAGCAAAATTAGTCTATAATTCTGGGGCAGGTTCGTGGACTTCCCAGGCTTGGGGATAGTGGTTATCAGAGCCTGCAGGTTTTCTCTAGGAAGTTGTCCACTCAGCATAGCTTGACGACAAAAATGACATAGAGGCAGGGAGAGAGCGGCCCTAAATTGTTTATAATATGCGCTAGAAAAGCCGTCGGGGCCTGGGGCTTTCCCTGTGGGTAGCAAGCGAATAATATCTTCAATGTCCTCTAGCTGGATTTCTCTATTTAAATCTGTCAATTGATTATGGGAAAGTCTAGGGAGGTTGAGTTTGAGTAAGTAAGATTGTATGGCTGTATGGGCATCAGGGAGAGTTGGTAGGGTGTCTTGTAGGTTATATAAGCTTGAGTAAAAAGCTTGAAAACCGTCTGCTTTATCCCTCGGTGTATATAGTTTGTTTTTAGTGTCAGGATGTATGAGGACAGAGATACGGGATCGTAAGTGTTGCGCTTTAAGACGGTGAGCCATAAGCCTCCCAGCTTTGTTTTGAGCATAAGCGGATAGCAGGCAACATCTGAGGTCACATCTTAAATTCTTGAGTTGTTCTGCAATAGTATCAGAGGGCATAGTTTGATTGGAGGTCTCTACTGTCTTAATGTTCGTTAAGATAGTCTTTATATGTGCCTCTCTTTGTTTTTTGAGTATAGAGCTATACTTTATACACATCCCTCTTATGACTGCCTTATGGCAGTTCCATAATGTGAAAGGGCAAGAAACTGAAGGACCATTTGTTTGAAAATACTCTACAATGTCTGTAGACAATTGTTTGGAATATTCCCTGTGGGACAGCAAAAATTGACTAAGTCGCCACGTATAAGCCAGAGGAGAAGAGATCAAATCTGCCAGGGTAAGCGTAATAGCCACATGGTCAGTCTACGAGATAGTTTCAATCGTGGAGCAGGTGGCGAGATGTAACAGTGAGCTGCCCACCAGGAACATATCCAAGCGTGCGTAGGTGTTATGTTCTGCGGACAGAAAAGTATACTCCTTAGACGAAGTGTTATGGACCCGACAAATATCATAAAGATCATGTTTCCATGCCCATGGGGAAAGAGATTGGGAAGGTATACGAGAGTGAGAAGTCGAGTCAATAGCGGGGTTCATTACTGTATTGTAATCCCCACATAGTATTAAAGCACCCCATGGAACCTCATTAACTAGTTTTAGGAGGCGAGTTAGAAATCTAATCTGACCAGTATTGGGAGCGTACAGGGAAATTATAGTCAAGCGAGTTTCGTTTGCTATGCATCGCAAGATAAAAAATCTACCCCTTGGGTCAGACACCACCTCATGTAATTGGAAAGCCACCTTATTTCTAACTCCCACCAACACCCCCTCAAGTCTCAGAATGATGAGACTGGAAGATGTGTGGGAAACCTGAGTTCTTCATGCCGTGCGCATCTCCTGAGAGAAGGTGTGTCTCTTGAGCGCAGATGATATCGCAACGTAAGGATCTAACCTCTCTCCAGAAGTGCAACCGCCTATGGGGAACATTAAGGCCATTAACATTTAGACTAGCTAACTTTATCACCATTATGTATAACCATATAAAAGCTGAAATACAACGCAATCAGCAGTAAAAGGGTGAGGTGGCGCACCTCCCAGCCAGCACACGCCCCCTCATATAGGTCAGGTAAGGCAACAAGGTATAGAGCAGTAGTGTACAGTTTTGCATAATAAAAGGACCGATTAAAACTGAAAAAACAAAAACAAGAAAACAAGCATTAGTGCATGGTACCTTGGGAAGGAACCAGCACTGCATGGAGAGCAACAGTCCACACTGATACCGGAGAGGAGCAGGTCCCCAGTGGGGCCCCACACCTGTAATATTATCCGGGTCAATAGTTAGCGCCACATCCTTCAAGATATTGACCAGTCCTGGGGTAGCCGGGCACTAGACGCTGCAGAGGAGGAGTGTTCTGGGGCTGCCAATTCCAGATTCCATTTGCGCAGAAGTGACCGGCCCTCTTCCAAGGATCTGATTACATGGACGGAGTGCCCCTTTTTCACCAGTAAACGGACCAGAAAACCCCAGCGGTAAGCTATGTTAGCCGAACGCAAAGACTGGGTCACTGGATAGAGCAAGTGTCTTGCCTGTAGGGTAGCAGCCGATGGATCTGTATAAACCGCCACTTGATGATACGGAGCCGGTATTCCACCTTGTCTGCGGGATATCTCCATCACTTTTTCCTTTGTAGTAAAGAAGTGAACACGTGCTAGGATATCTCTAGGAGTTGTATCAGGCAGATGGCGAGGGTGAGGGATACGGTGGCCCCTGTCCACCTCAGCTTCTTAGAGGGTGCAAGATGGCAACACCGCTTGGATAAGAGAGCGAACGTAGTCAGGGATTTCAGCAGGATTGATGGATTCAGGTACACCGCGCAGTCTAATGTTGTTGCGGCGGCTCCTATCTTCTAGGTCCACCACTTTTGCTCTGAGCGCCGCTACTTCCTCCTCAAGCTCAGTATGGGAGTCAATAAGAATGTTGTGTGAAGTAGAAAACTCCTCAAATTTATTTTCTAGGTGGTCCACCCTCTCCCCCAAATCCTCCACTGAAGCTCTGACTGGTGCAACCACAGCATTCATGTCCAGCAGGACTGTGCATCATAAAATCAGCAGCATAGACTTAATTGATACATCAGTGAGCGCTTCCCCTGTAACAGTAATTGAGTCTAGTGCTTCATCTCCTGCATGAAAGCGCAATATTAAAGGTTCCTCTGCCTCTCCCTGCAAGGAGACTGAGAGTGCTGGGAAGCAGCAGGACGTTCCCCAGGGCTAGAAGCAGGGGCCCTCGGTGAGCTCTGCTGTGTAGGTAAGTCTGCAGTGTTAGATAGCTCCGCTGCTGAAGGTGAGCGGATCAGGGCCCTCGGTGAGCGCTGCGGCAGTGCTGTGGAGGGGGAGAGGTGTTGCAGGTCTGGGTCAGAAGCTGCTCTGCGCGGCGGGGTACCTTTAGTGCTGCTGTCTTCCCAGTCCACGGCGCGAGAGGAGGCCAGGGAATCCACTCTAAGTGAGCGCCCGGCGCCATTTTGTGCGGCGCGGGTAAAGCTAAACTTCGCAAGCGAAGCCCGCACTGATTGCTTCTTTTTCCTTGCCGGCATGTTAAAAAAGGAGTCGGGCAGCAGGGAAGTCAAAGGAGCGGTGGGTAATGCTAGTTCCAGTCGCTAGTACGGGTGTTAGGAGCGGAGCACCTCCACTACACGACCATCCGCTCCGGCAGCCAGGCCATGGCCCCCGTGATCTGTATTGATCACAGCATCTGAGGAGTTAATAGCACACATCAGCACAATCGCTGATGTGCGCCATTACCGGCTGGTCCCTGGCTGCTAATAGTATGACCCAAGCATTGGTCCGATGCTCGCGGTCATGTACAGGACATAAACATACGTTCTGGTGCGTTAAGTACCACCGCAGCAGGAGGTACATTTATGTCCTGCGTCGTTAAGGGGCTATACATAATTAACAATCAAAAGATTGCTAAGGGGACATTTAAATAAAAAATAAAAAAGGATAAGCCCCTTCCTCAGTAAAAGATTAAGTAACTTTTTTTGGGGTATCAGCAAATGCGAAAATGTCCGATCTATTAAAATATAATGTCAATGATCCCGTACTGTGAGCGGCATAAACGTTAAGAAAAAAAGTACAAAAGTACAGTGGTACTGATAAAAACTACATGGCACAAAAAATTAGCCCTCATAGAGCCACATATACAAAAAAAAAAAAAAAGACATTTATAGGGGTCAGAATAGGGCAATTTTAAACAAACTTTGTTAAAGTAGTTACTCTTTTTAAAAGCCATACAAATATGGAAAAGCTTGTACAGATGGATATTTTTTTAATTGTATTGACGACAGTTTTACCATGAAATGTGCAGCATAGAAACCCTCCAAAAATTGCTAAATTGTACTTTTCTTTTCAATTTCTCGACACAAATAATTTTTTTTATGTTTCACCATACATTTTATAGTATGAATGGTTTAATTACGAAGTATAATTTGTCACGCAAAAAAACAATCCCTCATTTGGGTCTGTGGATAGTTCTTAGAAGGTGAGGAGAAGAAAACGAAAATGTTAAAATGAAATTGTGTCCTAAGGGCCAAAATTGGCTGTGTCCGTAAGGGGTTAAGATGGGAAAGTAGAGCTGTGATTGGCTGCTGTGGGGAAATCCCTCCAGTCTTTTTCTCACATATTTTCATAAATCAGAGCTAAGATTTTTACATGCCATGGTCTTGTGTTCAGTGCAGGCTCTGGCAGGTCAAGAGGAGAAGACTTTACTAGTAGAAAGTGCCCTGCAAAGTGCACAAGAGCAGCTGAGCGAGCGTGTAGCTGAAGTTGTGAGGCAGGAGCAGCAAGCACGCAGGATGGAAAGTGAGATGCGTACACTAAGGGAGCGAGCTAATGCCAGTGACGAAGAAGTGGAGCAGTGCAGGTACAGCCATTGCTTTTCCAAATATTGTTAAGTAAACTGTTTGATAAATCCATCTAATCTCTGCTTTGTTTGCATGATCAGGACTCTGGCAGAGCGACTGAAACTGGAACTTAATGAAGCCAAGAAAAGACATCAGGCAGCGTCTCAAGAAGCTTTGAAACTGCAGCATTCACTGAGCAAACTGCAGCTGGAGCAGGCTGGCGAGCAGGAACAGCTCAGGGCACTACAGCAACAGGTATGTTAAGGTAATATTGGTCCCAGAATAACCACATGAGGAGCACGTAATGACAAAAATGTCCACTAGCTACAGGAACAAATCACGATTCAGCAATCGCTAAGATCAGAGCTGGAAGAGCAGCAGATAAGGCATGAAGAACTACAGAGACAGCAGCACAGGACCAAGGAAAGAGAGAGCACACTGCAAAGAGAGTTAGAGGAGCTAAGTTTGAGAGTGAAGCACTCTGACCGGCTGGTGAGTATAGAAGAATGGGCACTTATTGATAAATGATCATAGGTAGTGCTCAAGCACTTATACTTTGTTTCTTCAGCTTGCAGAGAGAGATCGTGCATTGCAGAGTTTGCAGAATAGTTACACTCAACTAGAGAGAAGATGGCAGACTGCTCAGGAGGAAGCTAAGGACAACAGTGCTCAACTAGAACTCACTAAGAGTGCTCTGCAACAAACACAGCGAAAAATCCAGACTCAGACCAAAGAGGTGGGTATCATTGGGGCACCATTATAGCTGTCAGTTACACTAGTATGAGTCATTTTACAAAAAGTCTTTAAACCAGTTGCATGGTGTGAAAGTAATTGAAAAATTCCCCTTTGTTTGAAACTTCATAAGTATGCAATTACACCAGAATCTTGGCAATGATATTTCTCCCCAATATGTTAAAACTTTTTTTTATTTTTAAATCAACTGGTGCCAGAAAGTTAAACAGATTTGTAAATAACTTCTATAAAAAAAATCTGAATCCTTCCAGTACTTATTAGCTGCTGAATACTACATAGGAAATTATTTTCTTTTTGGAACACAGACAGCTCTCTGCTGACATCATGACCACAGTGCTCTCTGCTGACCTCTCTTTCCATTTTAGGAACTGTCCAGAGCAGCATATGTTTGCTATGGGGATTTTCTTCTACTCTGGACAGTTCTTAAAATGGACAGAGATGTCAGCAGAGAGCTCATGATGTCAGCAGAGAGCTCTGTGTTCCAAAAAGAAAATAATTTCCTCTGTAGTATTCAGCAGCTAATAAGTACTGGAAGGATTAAGATTTCTTAATAGAAGTAATTAGTTAATGTTTAACTTTCTGGCACCAGTTGATTTAAAAAATAAAATAAAAATAAAAATAAAAGTTTTCCCCCTTTGAAGACTCACCACACTGAATATTATCTCTCCAGGCTTATATATTTAGCAATAGCCATAAAAAAAATATTGTCCCACCAACAACAGTAAGACTGCTTTCACACTATGAGTATACATCCATTATTAAAAATCTGCTTTCTGTAATTTATAATTAAAAAACGGATGTATAATAACAGATAAAATAACAGGTGCTAACGGCTGAATAACGTCCGTCAAAATAACAGGCACATTCATCCGTTAAGACCAGTTATAACATCCGTCATGTACTGTTATTTTATGGCCGTTTGAACACCTCTGCCTACAGACTCCCGCAGCCGGGACTACTACTACTCCCATCATGGAACAGACTTGTTTCCATGATGGGTATAGTAGTTCCCCAGCTGTGGGAGTCTACATTAGTGTTTGTACACTAATACAATCAGTGTATGCAAAGTTACAGCTCCTAGAGGGGGCTGTAACACTGCATTAAAAAAAATAAATTATAAATGTGATTTAACGCCTTCCCTAATAAAAATCAGAATCACCCTTTTCCCATTTAAAAAAAAAAAAGGGGTGTAAATAAAAATAAAAACAAACATATGTGGTATCACCGCGTTTGTAAATGTCTGAACCATAAAAATATATTGTTAATTAAACCGCTTGGTCAATGGCGTACGTGCAAACAAATTCCAAAGTCCAAAATAGCTTATTTTTGCTTTATATGTCACTTTTTATACCATAAATAAATGAATAAAAAGTGACCAAAAAGTCTGATCAAAACAAAAATGGTACAGATCAAAAAAATTCAGATCACGGTGCAAAAAATGAGCCCTCATAACCATAGAGTGTTAGAGGTCAGAAGATGACAATTTTAAACGTATTAATTTTCATGCATGTAGTTATAATTTTTTCCAGACGTAGGCCAAAATCAAACCTATATATGTAGGGTATCATTTTAATCGTATGGACCTACAGAATAAAGATAAGGTGTCATTTTTTACCCCAAATTTACCTCGAAACGGAAGCCCCCCAAATTTACAAAATGGCGATTTTGCTTCAATTTTGTCACACAATGATTTTTTTATATTTTTTTTGGTTTCCCCCATAGATTTTTAGGTAAAATGACTGATGTCGTTACAAAGTAGAATTGGTGACGCAAAAATAAAAAGCAATCATATGGATTTTTAGATGCAAAATTTAAAGGGTTATGATTTTTAAAATGTAAGGAGGAAAAAACAAAAAACTCTTGGTCCTTAAGGGGTTAAAGTGTCCCAACCATTTTACATAGTTATAGAGCTAGTACGGTTTGAAAAAGACACGTGTACATCAAATTTAACCAAGGGAGGGGAGATGATGTGGATGAAGAGAAGGGGTATCTTTACATAGTTCTACATTTGCATCAATTTTATTTTATTCTAAGAAGGTTTTGAAGCCCTCACCCCTGAAGGCTGCTCATAGCCAAAACAGTAAACTGTTCCACAGATTCACAGTTCGTATTTCCTCACTCGAGAGAAATGGGGTTTAAAATTTTGGTGGACATTTTCAGCTATTACCCCTTGTGAAAATGAAAAATTTGGGGTAACATCACCATTTTAGTTACCAAAAAAAATTAAATTTTTCATTTTCAGGTCCAACTTCAAGGCAAAGTCGTCAAACACCTGTGGGGTGTTAAGGCTCACTGTACCCCTTGTTATGTTCCTTGAGGGGTGTAGTTTCCCAAATAGTATACAATGTGGGGTGTTTTTTGCTGTTCAGGCACCATAGGGGCTAGGGGATAAGAATAGGGGATAAGATGTCTGATCGTGGGGGATCGCTCTGTGGCTGACGACAGGCGATGCAGGGGACTGAGTATCGTGATGTCCCAGCTCCGTCCCCTTGTGATGTCATGCCCGCCCCCTCTGGCACCAAATCTGGCACCAGTTGATTTAAAAAAAATTTTTTACACCGGAGTACCCCTTTAAGTCATCCTAGAGGAATTTTATGAGCAATCATTTGATTGCTTATACAGAATAATGCATTGCTTTTGCATTGATATGTTGAATCTGTGATCTGCTAGTACAGCCTTTCTGCGCCATGCTGTACTAGTAGATACAGTATGCCAGGCACGGAGGCCTACACAAGCCCTCCGGTTGCCATGGTAACTAATCGGCACCCTGCAATTGTGCTTAAGGGTATCTCTATTTGAAGGTATGGAGGGTGGTCACCTGTCAGACAACCTCATAAATTCTGTAATTGCTATTGATCATGGAATTTAGAAGGTTAAATGACCGTCATTAGCGTGATCACGTGTCTATCATTAGTAGTAGTTTTCAGCTACAGATAGCAGCCGGCACCTGCATGTATGGTGGGGGCTTTGTTACTAAGCCTGCTCCATACATGCCTTCCCGACCTATTCCCTTCCTGCCTGCCTCATGTGAATGAACAGGGTGTTTCAACAGGATTGAAAAATGTGTTGTGAACCTGGCCTAACAGCTTTTTTATCAATCCCCAGTCTAAGCGTTTGGAGGAATCTTTAATACGACTGCGCTCAGAGGAAGAGGCAGCGCAAAAAACAGCAAAGGGGAGGAGTCAAGAGCTGAGTACTGCCCAAGAGTGTCTACAGGAGCTCAAGAATCAAGTTACCATGACTCAGACCAGTCTACGAGAAACTAGAGAACAGGTAGTCATCTAATAATTAACATGTTGACATTTAAGGAACAACATTTCAAGTGTTGATTCGATTTTTTTGTTTTTTTAAATTTGAAGTGTAACTGTAATTTCAGTAAACTTTTGAAATGTCACAGACATAAGAAAAGAAGGTAGACCAGTATCCCATTCAGTGCTTTGGTAAAGCTTTACAAAGACTCACACGGTATATATTGGTTGAAACATTGCTGCTATGTTTCAGGTGTACACCTATTCAATAAATCCCGATAAGTACTAAGTAGGATGCTGCTAAAAGTGAGTCTGTCCAGCTTTAGATCATGCATCTGCCCCTCCATGGCGATAGTGGTGCGGTTCTGACTGTTAACCGGTTTTCATGCTATAGAGACATGAGCCTGTGTTCAGTGAGCATGAGACAGCGGGGAGAAACAGTGCTCAGTCACACACGTTTTCTTTCTCATTTGTTCTGTTTCTCCCCGCTGTCTCATGCTCCCTGAAGCAAGGGTCCATAGACTTTCTATTGAGCTTATCTTCAGTGAGTTTGAGACAGTGGGAAGAAACACTGCTCAATGGCAAGCTTCCCCCACTGGTTCTTAGGATTGGGGGGGGGGTGATCTTGTCACCCAGATCTCACTCATGAAAACTTTTGACATGTTTTCTTAAATGACCATTAAACTTTAAAAATGACTTGTCAGACATTTCAGAGCCCAAAATAATGAAATGCAGCAGTTGAACCACTAGTAACATCAATATTCTATTGTATATATATTTTTTTTAACCAACGCTTGTCATATAAATGGCTTAAAATGTTAGCTGAAGATGTTAGCATCTTAAACATATTCAGGGTATTTTTAAATATTAAGTTAAAAAACAATTAGTAAAAAATGCATTTTTGTCTTGAACAGTTAAGTGAGCGCAACAAAGAACTTTCCTCTCTAAGAAATGAACTGCAGCGCACACAGCAGAGGAAGGCAGAACTGGAGCGAGACAGTGCAGCCCAAGAAGAGAGAATATGCAGGCTAAATTCAGAGATGAGGTCACTACGTGATCTGCAAAGACAGAAGGAACAAGAAGTGAGTGTGGGTTATGCAAGCACAAAAAATGTTTGGATCACAAACCTTTATCACCTTTCGACATATGTGATAAGCGTATACTTGAGGTCCAACCACTGACTTGCCCATCAGTCACAAGTACATAGTCATCAATCCTCTTAATGAAGCAGTGGCACAATGGGATTGCTGAAGAAAAGTTGAGTAGGGGGTCAGTTCTAAAGTGTTGTAAAAACTGTCATCACCTGCTTGTCCATTGCTTTATTCAAACAAGGAGCTTGGGACTAATTTCTTGGGGGGACCCCCTAAAAAATCATATAAATGTATCACCTGTTCTGAGGTTAGGGGATTTAGAAGCTGAACCAGAAACTGCATTTAAAAGCTAAAGCCACCTTTGAATTCCTTTTTTTTTATTCCCCATCTTGATTTGTACTTACTGTCATACAAAAACATTCTACATAGAGTGTTATATAAAAAAAAAAAGCTTACCTTCCCTGCAACAGCCTCCTGCAATGTGATCTTAGCAGTAAAGTCCATCAAAGAGCCTTTTTCTGTTGGGTTTGTTATCAGCCCTTCTCTTCTCTCCCTAGAGGAACTAAGCTGGTTCGTGACCACACCAAAGTTAACCTAGTTATACATCAGCTTAAAAGTTTGAGATGAGACTCCAAGAGACTTTTAGTTGTGTCCCATTCAGAATAGAGACTGTACAAGAGGAAGTGAGCAAAAGTTTAAATACCATAGTGGTACAAAGCAAGAACCAAAGGCTGCCTTTGAGTCCTACCAGTATGACCGTGCTCCCTACTTACTATTGTAATTGTGTTGTAGGCAGAGGATTATGAAATCCGCCTGCGAGATGTAAGTAACCAGCTGCAGCACTGGCAGAGGATTCACCAGGAACGTGCACAAGAACTAAGGCAGAGGGAAGAGGACATAAAGCAGCTGCAGGAACAGCTTGCAGTTACTATGGAGAAAGTAAAAACTGATGGAAGAGAGGTAAATAACATCTTAACTGTATGCACGAAATTACTCCTGTCTCAGGTATTTCCAGGATGCAGTGCGGCCAAGGCACTTCCTTACTAGTTAGGTGATGACAGGGAGCCTGTTCTGCTTCAATGGGTGGAGCAACCACAGGGTATTTGCAACAGCTGGAGGCCCCCTGGTTAGAAAGCACTGGTCTTTTACATGGAGTTCAGCTTGTTTGTGGTTCAACGGGTGTGGTGGCTGATGTGTGGGAGGGAGGAAAGTGAAATTATGGGATTTCTAGTAAAAGAGAAAACGCTAACAGGAAAAAGCCAGTTCACAATAAGATATCCACAGCTCTATGGTAATCTCACACCATTACACATTTAGCCATTTTACCTAAAGACAAGCACAGATCCTTCCTATTACTGTCTGGCAGGCAAGGGCTAAAAAATATGCCGCCTTTTTTATTTATTTATTTTAAATGCTGGGCGTATGATTTTTTTTTTGTATATTTGAGGGCTTTGTGACAAACTGCTTTTTTTTTTCCGTTCACCACTTAACAACACAGGATGTTAATGTACATCCTGGTGTCCTGGTACTTAACGCATCGGATCATTGGTCGCATAATGCACGGCTGGTTTCAGCAGCCAGGGACCTGCCGGTAATGGCAGACATCAGCGATCGTGCTGATGTCTGCCATTAACTCCTCAGATTCCATGATCAATAGCGATCGCAGCATCTGTGGCAATGCTGTTGTTTGAATGGATGATCGGATTGCCCATGGCACTGCCGCAGGGATCCGATCATTCAACATAGCGGACGGAGGTCCCCTCATCAGCTTCATCCGGGTTCTTCTCCTCTGGTCTGAGATCGAGCAGATCCTAGAAGAAGATCGCTAATAATACTGATCAGTGCTATGCCTATGCATAGCACTAAGTATCTCCAGTCTATTGATTGCTATAAATAGTCCCCTATGGGGACATAAGAAGTATAAAAAAAATTATAAAATAAAGTGAAAGCCCCTCCCCCAATAAAAATTTAAATGGCCCCTTTTTCCCATTTACTGAAATAAAATAGAAAAAAGAGGTGTGCTCCTAGTGGAATATTATTAGTATAGGGTAGCGCATGCAGGGTTAAATGCACCTTACCGTGTGTGGTTGAGGGCACAACACCTTGAATCGCCTGTAGACTCAGTCAGTAAGTAAAGATGGGTGGCTGCCTCGGCTTCCTTCACCGTGACCTCCAGGGGACAGTAATATAGAATAAGATCGAAAAATAGGACGTTTTTCCGTATGGTGCCTGCCAAAAAAAAAACAGTATGCCAAGGTTTTTCAAAACAATTGTCATTTATTGGAATAAAAGGTGCAATACAGGTGTTTCGAACCCAGGTCGGGTTCTTCCTCAGGCAGGCGGTATTACGGGCGCAAACACAAGTCAGCTTAAATATACATACATACCGTCATCTAATTGCTGCCGGGTAACCGGGTCACAATAAAATGTATTAAGATTAATTATACAGAAAAAACACAAAATTACATGTTAAATAAAATTTATTACTTTAAACTCTTCAGAAGGGGAATGAGTTTTGGGACACCTTTATTGCTTAATTATGTTTTGCAGCGCTGGAGGTCTCCAAAGGAAACCCACACTGCTGCGCTGTGGAATATTCGTTACGATATTAGTTTCTTTGGTCCAGTAGAGGTAAGAACTGTTTATATTCCAGTAGGGATTGTTCACAGTACTGCGGGGTACATATGATCTTTTTCTTTTTCAACACTGGGGACCTCCGACGGTAAGCCCAGCGTTGCAGGGATGCGCTCCATATTAGTGAGTTCATATGACGGGTCTTCATTATAGGTACTGCCAGCGCGGTGAGTATAGATCTATAGAGAGGCGCTTTGTCTTAGAAGTTGTATATTTATTCTAATGTTGGGACACTAGTAGAAGTATAGCAGATCTTTGCAGCGCTGGAGACCTCCAAAAGGGGGCCCACGCTGCGGTGTTCTAAGGATGCGTTCTAGTGAGAAGGGTATCCATCAAAGCCACTAGCAGCGTGGTCCATGTTGCAGTGATATAGAAATGCGCTTTGTATTAGAAGAATGTATATTCATCATAATATTAGGAGATTTGTAAAACTTTGTAGCGCGGTAAGTAAGTTAAACAGAAGGGTGTCAATTAGAACCACTTGCAGTGTGGTACATGCTACAGTAATATAGAGGGGCACTTCGTATTAGAAGAATATACATTTAATGTAGTATTAGGGGATTTTCAGAACTTCTTAGCCTGGTCCGTGCTGTATATGTTTATTCTAAATTGGAGTAGAACTTGTGTATGGGATCCCCGCCGTGTCAGACTTGCCGCTGCGCATATTAGTGAATTGTCGGATGCCGCGATAGTTTGTGTCATCTGGATGGTGCTTTTTGCAGGGCTGGAGACCTTACTATAGTTTACCACGCTTAACTGGAGTAGGCAGGTCGTGAACAAATTCAGGTAACTGAAACCGTATTTTTAATATGTGTGAAGAGACTTTTTTGGTGTATACATTATTCATTCAATGTATGCTTCTGTGTGGATGGAAGTTTATTATGGATGGAAGTTCATTAACTTCCATCCACACAGAAGCACTTCTTGATTAAAGGGCTTGAGTTCATACTACACAATAATTTCTTTATATAAAATGAAAAAAATATATCAACAATGCAAAGGGACTGCAAGTCCAAATTCATCTCAGGTAATCCTGCTATATCACCCTATACCATTATGTACCGCAGATACATAGATGATCTGTTCTTTATATGGAATGGCCCAGAAGGATCATCCGATATTTTACTTGCCAATCTAAATAAAAACGGTTGGGGCCTTCAGTTTACCATAGAAGCAAGCTCCACTGAAATTTATTTCCTAGATTTATGCATTTCCCACAATGAAAAGAAGTTTATTACATCAACCTTCTTCAAAACAGTTGATATCAACAGTTACCTGGATTTTGAAAGTGGTCATTACAAACAGTGGCTAAAAAAATGTGGCGTGCAGCCAATTCAAACATGTAAGGAAAAACTGCACAGAGGATAGAACTTTTAAACATTAAGCCAAAATGCTGGGAAAAAGGTTTAAGGAAAATAAATATCCTAGGATGATTAAAAAAGCAAGCACAGGAAAAAGTACAGAAGTCACAGAAAGAATGCCTGAATCCAGATAACATTCAAAGAAAGGAAAATCTGGACAAACAAATATAAAAACAGAAAACCAATTTCATCACCACTTTTAGCAGGATAATAAAGGTTCTCAAATAAGTGATGTACACCTCAAAGGAAAAATTCCAGATCATCCTCAAATTACATTCCGGAGGGCCCCCACTCTTAAGAATTTACTGGCTCCCAGCCAAATCTGACAGCATAAACAGAAAAAAGAGAAAACCAGTTTACCACCAGGAAGCTTCAAATTTGTATTTGTAACTATGTATCCATATGTTGCAAATGTTGCAAAGAAATCATGTAATCAATTAATGTCTTCAACTCCTGGACATTAACTCCCTCAGCTACATATGTATATGCATGCGTATTCAAGTGTGTGTGTGTGTGTGTGTGTATACTTGTAACTAACTAATCTCTCTAACTCCTGGACATCAACTCCCATGAATTACATATGCATCTTCAATTGTGTATATATACATGGATATAATCATAGTCATACACCACATGTATTGAATGAATAATGTATGTATAAAAAGTCTCTTTACATATATATTCAAAATACTGTTCCAGTTACCTGAATTTGTTCAAGTTTTGCCCACTCCAGTGAAGCGTAGTCAATTATAGTAAGGTCTCCAGCGCTGCAAAAAAAAGCACTTTTCAGATGTCAGAAATTAACGTGGCATCCGAAAATTCACTAATATTCTCTATAATTATTGTCACACACTACATGCATTGAATGAATAATACATTTCAAACACATAGAAGGTTCCCAGTATAAGGAAAATATATATATCTAATGCCCAGGATACACTACCTCAGCTGCACATATAACCTTCAAAATACAGTATCTGCTAATATGAGCTCCCAAACATCATATCTAAACCCAGAAAAATTGAGTAATTTACTCAGAAGTAGCAAAAAATATATATAGTAAGCATAAACCCTAATACTATTTCCATAATAGTGTGCAAATACATGCTGCTACAACAACCTAATCAAAATTACTCCAGCTAGCAGCTTCCTATCATAGGGCATCACAGGAAAACATATTAGTACAATAATACATACTTAGGTGTCACAAACAGCGGGTACCAGGGAGTAACGCAACACCACCCCAATGCAGCGTTTCAGGATCAACCTTTGTCGAGGTTGACAAAGGAAATAGTATTAGGGTTTATGCTTATGAGGTATCATACCGGTGCAACACTTTCTCTTTTCTTTCCCCCATTTTTGTGGAAATCTCGCTTTGTGTTTTATGATGTACTAATAAACTATATATATTTTTTGCCACTTCTGAGTAAATTACTTAACTTTTCTGGGTTTAGATTGAATGAATAATGTATACACCAAAAAAGTCTCTTCACACATATTAAAAATACGGTTTCAGTTACCTGAATTTGTTCAAGTCGTGCATACTCCAGTTAAGCATGGTCAACTATATTAAGGTCTCCAGCGCTGCAAAAAAGCACCATCCAGATGTCACAAACTATCGCGGCATCCGACAATTCACTAATATGCGCAGCGGCAAGTCTGACACGGCGGGGATCCCATACACAAGTTCTACTCCAATTTAGAATAAACATATACAGCACAGACCAGGCTAAGAAGTTCTGAAAATCCCCTAATACTACATTAAATGTATATTCTTCTAATACGAAGTGCCCCTCTATATTACTGTAGCATGTACCACACTGCAAGTGGTTCTAATTGACACCCTTCTGTTTAACTTACTTACCGCACTACAAAGTTTTACAAATCTCCTAATATTATGATGAATATACATTCTTCTAATACAAAGCGCATTGCTATATCACTGCAACATGGACCACGCTGCTAGTGGCTTTGATGGATACCCTTCTCACTAGAACGCATCCTTAGAACACCGCAGCGTGGGCCCCCTTTTGGAGGTCTCCAGCGCTGCAAAGATCTGCTATACTTCTACTAGTGTCCCAACATTAGAATAAATATACAGCTTCTAAGACAAAGCGCCTCTCTATAGATCTATACTCACCGCGCAGGCAGTACCTATAATGAAGACCCGTCATATGAACTCACTAATATGGAGCGCATCCCTGCAACGCTGGGCTTACCGTCGGAGGTCCCCAGTGTTGAAAAAGAAAAAGATCATATGTACCCCGCAGTACTGTGATCAATCCCTACTGGAATATAAACAGTTCTTACCTCTACTGGACCAAAGAAACTAATATCGTAACGAATATTCCACAGCGCAGCAGTGTGGGTTTCCTTTGGAGACCTCCAGCGCTGCAAAACATAATTAAGCAATAAAGGTGTCCCAAAACTCATTCCCCTTCTGAAGAGTTTAAAGTAATTAATTTTATGCTGTATTTAACATGTAATTTTGTGTTTTTCTGTATAATTAATTTTAATACATTTTACTGCGACCCGGCAGCAATTATATGCTGGTATGTATGTATATTTAAGCTGGCGCGTGTTTGCGCCCGTAATACCGCCTGCCTGAGGAAACACCTGTGTTGCACCTTTTATTCCAATAAACGCCAATTGTTTTGACAAACCATGGCATACTGTTTTTTGGGCAGGCACCATACGGAAAAACGTCCTATTTTTCAATTTTACCCTTTTTCCCATTTCATCTCAAGCGTAAGAAAATAATAATTAATAAACATATGTGGTTTTGCGGGGTGCTTAAATGTCTGAACAATCAAAATATAATGTTAATGATCCGTACGGTGAACGGCATGAACGTGTAAAGAAAAAAAGTCCAAAATTGCTGCTTTTTTGTCACATCACAGTCCTAAAAAGTTACGTATACGCACATACCAATAAAAACTACAAATCATGATGCACAAAATTACCCTCATACAGCCCCTTATATGGAAAATGATAATGTTATAGGCCAATAAAATGGAGTGATTTTAAACATACTAATCTTGTTAACCTCTTAAGGACCAAGGACGTATGAGTACGTCCTCGGTCCCGCTCCCGTGATATAACCCGGGGTCCCACGGTGACCCTGCATCATATCACGGTGGGCGGCTAATAGCGCGCGGCACTGATCGCGGTGCCGCGCGCTATTAACCCTTTAGCCGCGCGCTCAAAGCTGAGCCACGCGGCTAAAAGTGAAAGTAAAAAGTGCTGGTTAGCTCAGTGGGCTGTTCGGGATAGCCACGGCGAAATCGCGGCATCCCGAACAGCTTACAGGACAGCCGGAGGGTCCCTACCTGCCTCCTCGCTGTCCGATCGCCGAATGACTGCTCAGTGCCTGAGATCCAAGCATGAGCAGTCAAGTGGCAGAATCATCGATCACTGGTTTCTTATGAGAAACCAGTGATCAATGTGAAAGATCAGTGTGTGCAGTGTTATAGGTCCCTATGGGACCTATAACACTGCAAAAAAAAGTGGAAAAAAAAGTTAATAAAGATCATTTAACCCCTCCCCTATTAAAAGTTTGAATCACCCCCCTTTTTCCATAAAAAAAAACAAAACACAGTTTATATAAAAACAAACATATATGGTATCCCCGCTTGCGGAAATGTCAGAATTATAAAAATATATCGTTAATTAAACCGCACGGTCAATGGCGTACGTGCAAAAAAAATTCCAAAGTCCGAAATAGTGCATTTTTGGTCACTTTTTATATCATGAAAAAATGAATAAAAAGCGATCAATAAGTCCTATCAATGCAAAAATTGTACCGTTAAAAACTTCAGATCACGGCGCAAAAAATGATCCCTCATACCGCCCCATACGCACAAAAATAAAAAAGTTATAGGGGTCAGAAGATGACAATTTTAAACGTATTAATTTTCCTGCATGAAGTTATGATTTTTTCCAGAAGTACGACAAAATCAAACCTATATAACTGGGTATCTTTTTAATCGTTTGAACCTACAGAATAAAGATAAGGTGTCATTTTTACCGAAAAATTTACTACGTAGAAACGGAAGCCCCCAAAAGTTACAAAACAGCGTTTTTTTTTTCCAATTTTGTCTCACAATGATTTTTTTTCAGTTTTACCGTAGATTTTTGGGCAAAATGACTGACGTCATTACAAAGTAGAATTGGTGGCGCAAAAAATAAGCAATCATATGGATTTTTAGGTGCAAAATTTAAAGAGTTATGATTTTTTAAAGGCAAGGAGCAAACAACGAAAGTGCAATAACGGAAAACCCCCCGGTCCTTAAGGTTCTCGGTGCACTTTTTAAACCCATCCAAAATGAGGTCACCTCTGCCTGGTAAATGGGGGACATATTTTTTTAATTAAAAAGTGCACTCAAATAATAAAAAAAAGTGCACTCAAATAATTAAAATTAATACATTTGTTTGTATGTTTACAAATGTTTCAAAAAATTCAATAAAACCTATCTTATTTAAAAAAGAAAGAGTTTAACGTCTCTATGTGAAAATAGGGGTAGTCTAGATATTTTGTCCAACCTTAGCTGTTGTAAAACCACAGAGCCCATGATCGCTTGCAAAGCTTCTGTTTAAAAAAAAAAATATGGTTTTGCATCTGATGTTAAAGTTCAATTTAGAACATGAAGAGGGAGATTTATGAAAACCTGTCCAGAGGAAAAGTTGCCCATAGCAACCAATCAGATGGCTTCTTTAAATTTGCAGAGGCCTTGTTAAAAATGAAAGAAGCGAGGTGATTGGTTGCTATGGGCAACTTTTCCTCTGGACAGGTTTTGATAAATCTGCCCCAAAATGTGTCAATGTTTAAGGACGCAACGATTTTTCAATTTTTTCCTCCACCTACTTGATGCCTTGTGTAAAGCGGGACCAATTGTTCTTTGTAATTAAATTTTACCACAAAAACCAACAGGAAAACCAAAAGTTTATTAGGTGGGGTCACACCACGTTTTACAGTTCCCGTATCAGGTTTTTGATTAAACGAATTCCTCAAAACTTGACTAAACTGTATCAAAAAGTGTGTACAAATTTAAATCTGTATACGGTTTGAAAAAATGATGTCTGGTTGCATCCGTTTTTTAAGAAAAGAAATGTATAAGTTTTTAACTTTTCACTCAATTATGAATAAAGTTTCACTTGTTTGCACAGTTTTTTTTTTTTTATTGGAATTTCAATTACAGTCAAAAACCGGATGGCACATACGGTTCCCATTGACTCCCATGTTTTAAAAAAACTTATACGGACCCAAAAAATGTGGTAGGCTACGGTAGGCTGACAAAACAGTACAGGATGCAAAACGGACACAACCGGATGCATCTTTTGGCATACGGTTTTCAATACAGTTCTGTACGGTTTTCAAATTGAAAACTTATACGGGAACTGTATTGCAAAAACGTGGTGTGAACCCAGACTTATTTGGGGAGAAAAATTGAAACTATTACATGCAATCTTTCGATTGCTAACACTGTTCAATGCTATGCCCAATGCAGATTGTATAAGCAGAGAAGATAAGAGTGGCACAGAGGTCAGCAGCGTTACTCTGGCTGCCATCTTAGGGGATCGGGACCCCACGATTCTGCTGCGGAGGATCCCAAATGCTCCCTACCCAATATCAACTGTATTTCAAGCTTTTAGATGCCGTGATCAACATTGACCACTGCAACTAAGGGGTTAATGCCGAAAATCAGCATGATTGCCTGTATGTAATAGCACCTTTAACTTAATGTTTGTGAAGTGAGCTCAGCTCTTGAGCTCGCTTCCAAGCCTTTTATCGCTTACAGGACATACATTTACTTCCTGTGACATGAAGGAGTTAAATCTTATTATTTCTCCCACAGAAAGACAGCCTGCAGAACACACTGAACCAGCTAAAACAGAAATACAATGCAGCCACCAGTGAGGTGAGAAACCATGTTGTAAACTAGTAAGCATCCTCAATAATTACTCTTTCAGCTGTAGGAGATGTAAAGTTATACACTCTGGTAAATATACCTACATTTTCAAACTGACCTCCTTTTCATGTTACTGTTGCTACTTTCTGTCCCTTGTTTACTGCTCATTGCCTAGATTACAGGCCACCTCTTCGCCTGCTGCTGACTGACTTCACACTCTCTCTGCACATAGCAAGAGGGCCAGGATCCTAAGCATGCACGCTAGCTCCCCTGCCAGCTTATCTGCTGGGAACCTTATCATTTAAAAAAAAATAAAAAATAAATGTATTCTTGCCGAAGCAAAATTTTCCCAAAAAATAAAACATATACAATACATTCAATAAGAGAAACATCATAAAGAGTCATGACTCCTTATGATGTCACATGTAAGGTACAATCCCCTACAATAAGGAATAAAGCCAGAGGAAGCATATATCAACTTACTGAAGAAATGGGAAAGAAGGGGAGGAAGGATAGAAGAGAGGAGAAAACACAAAAACAACAAGTGGGGGGAAAGAGGGTGACGGGAGCAAGCCGGTAAAAATAGGGGTTGTTAAGAAACAAAAGGATGAACCAGCGAGAATCATGGAAAATGGGCGATGCAGCCGCCTGGACACCAAATGTGGTTAACAAGTGCAGTGCTCCTAAGGCAGTGTTTCCCAACCAGGGTGCCTCCAGCTGTTGCAAAACTACAACTTCCAGCATGCCCGGACAGCCATAGGCTGTCCGGGCATGCTGGGAGTTGTAGTTTTGCAGCAGCTGGAGGCACCCTGGTTGGGAAACACCGCCCTAAGGGTTACTGATAACAGTTGTCAATTATCAGGTATTGTGTCTGACAGAGAAAACAATAGACGGCCGTTGGCCTGGGGTATTGTGTGCAATTAGAAACAACCCACATTTATAGAAATTTTTTGGCAGGGCTTACTGGTACCTTGGGAAGGATTTAGCAAAACCAGTGCAGAGGAAAAGTTTCCCAGTTGTCCATAGCAAAAAGATGGCTACTTTCATTTTTAAAAAGGTTTATGAAAAATAAAAGAAGCAATCTAATTGGCTGCTGTGGGCAACGGCTCCACTTTCCCTCTGCACAGGTTGTATTGAATCTCCCCCTTATCTTAATGTAAACATGATTACTGACACGTCTGCTGCTGGTGTGCAGGCTGTACTGGGCCACGTTGCCAGATAAAGAGGGTATTGATAGGTCAACCGGCAGTCTGGTTATGATAATAATACTGTCATTTTGGGTCTACACAGGTTTTGATAAATCTCCCCCAGTATTAGAGGAAAGGGTTGTTCATAGCAACCAATCAGATTGATTGATTGGCTATGGGCAACTCTGTTTTGATTCATCTTCCCCACTGTGGTTATGGTAAAAAGGATAGAAGAATCCAAGCTATGGGGCCAGAAATCAGCCAGAATAATTTCTTCAGTTCTTGACAACACTAGAAAGAAAAGGTTATACCGCTAGCCACTGTATTGCTATTGTTAAAGTATTCTGTTACATATATAATGCTATATTAGCCACCATTATATATTACTGCAGACATTTTCAGTTCATTCCATACATATACTACTGTTCATTGGGGAACATTTATCAATATAGTGTATATGTTGGGAAACTTCTTAGAATCCTGCACATGATATAATATATTTGTACAATTTGCTAGACCTGTTAGTCAAGTGCTTCTCCGTTACGCCACCTCTTGGCTGGTGTGTGTGTAACCTGTAGTAACCTTAGCCTATTATATGGCTTCTTTTAGCCCCTATTTATCTTATTCGCTATGAAGGTAGGAGTAAAAACCAATACCAACCAAGTTTTGTCTGGCTCACATTATGTACTCCATATTTTGGTAGAGTTTGTGTCACAAACTTGGTCCATTTTCCTTCATGAATCTCTGACAAGCATACAAGAGTATAGTTCTGCTGCCTTGGAGATTTCATAGCCTTCAGACTCATCTGCTCTAAGCTCCCATTTTCAAACCTAGTATTAGAATAGGTTACTATTAAATTACTTGGTTATAGAGCAAATCACGACTGTCTCTGACAACCGCTACAGATCTGACTCCATGTATACTGCAGATGCCATGAACAAGCATTTAATAAGGCTTCACAAATGCAGCAAATTTCCTATGGAAGAATTTTCACTATTACCACAACGAAATGAGAAGAGTTTGTCTCACATAAGTTGTGAGGTAACCTGCCAGCTGTAGAGAGCGGAGGACACAATCGCTTCATGTGCCTCAAAGATGACATAGCGGATCTCAACAAAGCTTGTGATGTGTGTATATGCTGCAAACCAATTGTGGAGAAAATGCTCCGTTTACACAATGCAGCCTTACAAAAAAAAAAAAAAACATCTTATATGTTCAAACGAACACAGGCCATTTCCCTTCACCTCTTCTGGTCTAGACATATACAGTATAACCTGAAAAGGCTCTGTCTTTGGCTGCAGTCAAAGTATTAGAGGTGCAGGGTCTGCCTCACTAGGTGCAGTCACTTTTTTTTTGTCACAGTGGGGGTGATTTATTAAACCCTGTGCTGGGGAATAGTTGACTAGTTGCCCATAGCAACCAATCAGATCGCTTCTTTCATTTTAACCCCTTAAGGATGCAGCTCATTTTCACCTTAAGGACGCAGGCCTTTTTGCAAATCTGACCACTGTCACTTTAAGCATTAATAACTCTGGGATGCTTTTACCTTTTCATTCTGATTCAGAGATAGTTTTTTCGTGTCATATTCTACTTCATGTTAATGGTAAAATTTTATCAATACTTCAATACATCAGAGGGCTTCAAAGTATAGCAGCAATTTTCCACAAAATTTTCAAAATCAGAATTTTTCAGGGACCAGTTAACTTTTGAAGTTGATTCGAGGGGCCTTCATATTCTAAATACCCCATAAATGACCCCATTATAAAAATTGCACCCCTCAAAGTATTCAAAATGATATTCAGTAAGTGTGTTAACCCTTTAGGTGTTTCACAGGAATAGCAGCAAATCGAAGGAGAAAATTCTAAATCTTCAGTTTTTTACACTCGTATGTTCTTGTAGACCCAGTTATTGAATTTTTACAAGGGGTAAAAGGAGAAAAATCTTCCTAAAATTTGTAACCCAATTTCTTTCGAGTAAGGTAATACCTCATATGTGTATGTTAAGTGTTCGGCGGGAGCACTAGAGGGCTCAGAAGGGAAGGAGCGACAAGAGGGGAGAGTGAGTTTTTCTGAAATGGTTTTTGGGGGGCATGTCACATTTAAGAAGCCCCTATGGTGCCAGAACAGCAAGAAAACCCCACATGGCATACTATTTTGAAAACTACACCCCTCAAGGAACGTAACAAGGAGTCCAGTGAGCCTTAACACCCCACAGGTGTTTGACGACTTTTCGTTAAAGTTGGACGTGTGAATCAAAAAATTTTTTTCACTAAAATGCAGTTTTTTTCCCCAAATTGTACATTTAGGAGTAATAGGAGAAAATGACCCCCAAAATTTGTAACCCTATCTCTTCTGAGTATGGAAATACCCCATGTGTGGACGTCAAGTGCTCTGCTGGCGCACTACAATGCTCAGAAGAGAAGGAGTCACATTTGGCTTTTGGAAAGCAAACTTTGCTGAAATGGTTTTTGGGTGCATGTCACATTTAGGAAGCCCCTATGGTGCCAAAACAGCAAGAAAACCCCCACATGGCATACTATTTTGGAAACTACACTTCTCAGGGAACGTAACAAGGGGTCCGGTGAGCCTTAACACCCCACAGGTATTTGACGACTTTTAGTTAAAGGGTACCTCTCATCAAATAAACTTTTGATATATTTTAGATTAATGAATGTTTAATAACTTTCCAATAGCATGTTCGGGAAAAATACAATAGAAAGAAGCATATTTTTCATTATCAGTCCTGTCAGCAAGCATTTCTGACTCATGCTGGAGTCCTAAACACTCAGAGCTGCCAGCCTGCTTTGTTCACAGCCAAACAGGTTGTGAACAAAGCAGGCTGGCAGCTCTGAGTGTTTTCCTTTGTGAACAAAGCAGACTGGCAGCTCGTAGTGTTTAGGACTCCAGCATGAGTCTGAAATGCTTGCTGCCAGGACTGGTAGGGAGACACCTAGTGGTCATTTTTTCAAAGTGGAAAATTAAATAGAAAGAAGCATATTTTTTAATAACATGCAATTGTGAAGTTATTCTGCATACATTAATCTATAATATATCAAGTTTTTTTGATGAGAGGTACCCTTTAACCCCTTCCCGACCTAGGACATACCTGTACGTCATGAGTGGCAAGGTGTTCCCGACCCATGACATACAGGTACGTCATGAACATTTTTGCCACTACTCGCGGCATCCCGCAGCGCCCGGTAAGATGGTGGCTATCACTGATAGCCAGCCATCTTACCATGCGACCACGGGGGGGGTTTCATCCCCCACCCCCCCCAGCGATCGCTGCTATCAGCTAGTTAAATCGGACTAGCTGATAGCAGCGCGGTGTGTGAGTCCTGATCACAGGGATCGGGACACACACCACTCTGCTAAGTGTCCCTGACCCATCCCCCGGCGTCACTTACCCGGCCATGCGGTGTCCCGAGCGGTCCGGGCGCGAACGGCATCCTCCAGGCAGTCCCGGCGGCGAGTTTCCGGCAGCGGGGCGGCATCTTCATTGGCAGCAGTGAGATCGCCGTAAAGCGATCTCACTGCTGCCTCTGGGAGTTTCAAAATTGCAACTCCCAGCATGCCCAGACAGCCTTTGGCTTTCTGGGCATGCTGGGAGTTGTAGGTTTGCAACATCTGGAGGTCCACAGTTTGGAGACCACTGTATAATGGTCTCCAATCTGTGCTCTTCCAGATGTTGCAAAACTACAAATCTCAGCATGCTCAGTCTGTCCAGGCATGCTGGGAGTTGTAGTTCTCTAACATCTGGAAGAGCACAGATTGGAGACCATTATACAGTGGTCTCCAAACTGTGGACCTCCAGATGTTGCAAAACTACAACTCCCAGCATGCCCAGACTGCCCAAGCATGCTGGAAGTTGTAGTTCGGCAACATCTGAGCCTTCAGATATTGCCGAACTACAACTTCCAGCATGCCTGGGCAGTCTGGGCATGCTGGGAGTTGTAGTTTTGCAACAACTGGAGGCACACTAGTTGTCACATTGTCCGTTTCCTACCTCAGTGCCTCCAGCTGTTGCAATTGTTGCAAAACTATAACTCCCAGCATGCACTGACAGACCATGCATGCTGGGAGTTGTAGTTTTGCAACAGCTGGAGGCACACTGGTTTGGAAACACTAAGTTTGGTTGCAAAACACTTGAAAGTTTATTACTTAACTTAGTGTTTCCAAACCAGTGTGCAAAACTACAACTCCCAGCATGCACGGACAGCCAAAGGGCATGCTCGGAGTTTGCAACAGCTGGATGTTTGCCCCCTCCCCCCAATGTGAATGTACAGGGTACACTCACATGGGCGGAGGTTTACAGTGAGTGCTGCAAGTTTGAGATGGCGCAAATTTTGCGCTGCAGCTCAAACTCCCAGCGGCAAACTTGCTGTGAACCTCTGCCCATGTGACTGTACCCTAAAAACACTACACTAACATTAACCTAAAATAAAAAGTAAAAAACACTACATATACACACACCCCTACACAGCCCCCCCCTCCAAAAAAAAATGAAAAACATCTGGTACGCTACTGTTTCCAAAACGGAGCCTCCAGCTGTTGCAAAATAACAACTCCCAGTATTGCCCGACAGCCATTGACTGTCCAGGCATGCTGGGAGTTTTGCAACAGCTGGAGGCACCCTATTTGGGAATCATTGGCATAGAATACCCCTATGTCCACCCCTATGCAAATCCCTAATTCAGGCCTCAAATGCGCATGGCGCTCTCTCTTTTTGGAGCCCTGTCATATTTCAGGGCAACAGTTTTGGGACACATAAGGGGTATCGCCGTTCTCGGGAGAAATTGCCTTACAAATTTTGGGGGGCTTTTTCTTCTTTAACCCCTTATGAAAAGGTGAAGTTGGGGTCTACACCAGTATTTTAGTGTAAAAAAATAAATTTTTTACACTGACATGCTGGTGTTGCCCTATACTTTTCATTTTCACAAGAGGTAAAAGGGAAAAAAGACCCTCTAAATTTGTAACGCAATTTCTCCCGAGTACGGAGATACCCCATATGTGGGCGCAAAGTGCTCTGGGGGCGGACAACAAGGCCCAGAAGGGAGAGTGCGCCATGTACATTTGAGACGATTTGCACAGGGGTGGCTGATTGTTACAGCAGTTCTGACAAACGCAAAACAATAAATATCCATATGTGACCCCATTTTGGAAACTACACCCCTCACGGAATGTAATAAGGGGTGCAGTGAGCATTTACACCCCACTGGTGTATGACAGATTTTTGGAACAGTGGTCTGTGAAAATGAAAAATAAAATTTTTCTTTTGCACAGTCCACTGTTTCAAATATCTGTCAAACGCCAGTGGGGTGTAAATGCTCACTGCACCCCTTATTAAATTCCGTGAGGGGTGTAGTTTCCAAAATGGGGTCACATGTGGGGGGGGTCCACTGTTCTGGCACCATAGGGGCTTCCTAAATGGGACATGCCCCCCAAAAACCCTTTCAAAAAAACTCGCTCTCCAAAATCCCATTGTCGCTCCTTCCCTTCTGAGCTCTCTACTGCGCCCGCCGAACACTTGACATACACATATGAGGTATTTCCTTACCTCATCCATTTTCCTTTCAAGCAGAGACTTTCAAAGTTAGAAAAATGCAAAATGTTCAAAATTTTCATGACATTTTTAGATTTTTTACCATGAAAGGATGCAAATATCAGTGAAATTTTACCAATAACATAAAGTAGAATATGTCACGAAAAAACATGTCACGGAATCAGAATAAGTAAAAAGCATTCCAGAGTTATTAATGTTTAAAGTGACAGTGGTCAGATTTTCAAAAAATGCCCAGGTCCTGAAGGTGAAAATGGGCTGGGTCATGTTGGATGTGTAAATGAATTTTAATTTTTTTCTCACTAAAATGCATTTTTTCCCCCAAATATTACATTTCAACAAGGGGTAATAGAAGAAATGGGGTTACAAATTTTGGGGGTATTTTCTCCTGAGTATGGAAATACCCCATGTGTGGACGTCAAGTGCTCTGCTGGCGCACTACAATGCTCAGAAGAGAAGGAGCGCCATTGAGTTTATGGAGAGGGAATTTGGTTGGAATAGAAGTGCATTTACGAAGCCCCCCGTGGTGCCAGAACAGTGGACCCCCCCCCCCCACATGTGACCCCATTTTGGAAACTACATACCCCACAGAATTTAATAAGGGGTGCAGTGAGCATTTACACCCACTGGCGTTTGACAGATCCTTGGAACAGTGGGCTGTGCAAATGTGAGCGTAAATGCAAAAAGTGAGCAAAAGTGCTGACTGTACCCCTTATTACATTACGTGAGAGGTGTAGTTTCCAAAATGGTTCCATTGTTCTGGCACTATGGGGGCTTTGTAAACACACGTGGCCTTCAATTCTGGACAAAAAAACCTCTCCAAAAGCCCAATGGTTCTCATTCTCTTCTGAGCATTGTAGTTCAGCCGCAGAGCACTTTACATCCACTTATAGGTTATGTTCTTTCTCAGAAGAAATGGGGTTACAAATTTTGGGGCACTTTTTTCCCTATTTACCCTTGTGAAAATGAAAAATTTAGGGTAACACCAGCATTTTAGTGAAAACTAACATTTTTTTCTTCATTTTCCCATCCAACTTTAACCAAAATTTGTCAAACACCTGTGGGGTGTTCAGGCTCACTATACCCCTTGTTACGTTCCATGAGGGGTGTAGTTTCCAAAATGGTTCCATTGTTCTGGCACTATGGGGGCTTTGTAAACACACGTGGCCTTCAATTCTGGACAAAAAAACCTCTCCAAAAGCCCAATGGTGCTCATTCTCTTCTGAGCATTGTAGTTCAGCCGCAGAGCACTTTACATCCACTTATAGGTTATGTTCTTTCTCAGAAGAAATGGGGTTACAAATTTTGGGGCACTTTTTTCCCTATTTACCCTTGTGAAAATGAAAAATTTAGGGTAACACCAGCATTTTAGTGAAAACTAACATTTTTTTCTTCATTTTCCCATCCAACTTTAACCAAAATTTGTCAAACACCTGTGGGGTGTTCAGGCTCACTATACCCCTTGTTACGTTCCATGAGGGGTGTAGTTTCCAAAATGGGGTCACATGTGGGTATTTTTTTGCATTTATGTCAGAACCGCTGTAAAGACAGCCACCCCTGTGCAAATCACCAATTTAGACCTCAAATGTACATGGTGTGCTCTCACTCCTGAGCCCACATATGGGGTATTTCCGTATTCAGGAGAAATTGCGTTACAAATTTTGGGGGTCTTTTTTTTTTTTTTTTTCCTTTTACCTCTTCTGAAAATAAAAAGTATGGGGCAACACCAGCATGTTAGTGTAAAAAAAAAAAATTTTTTTACACTAACCGGCTGATGTAGACCCCAACTTTTCCTTTTCATAAGGGGGGGTAAAAGGAGAAAAAGCCCCCCAAAATTTGTAACACGATTTCTCCTGAGTACGGAAATACCCCATATGTGGCCCTAAACTGTTTCCTTGAAATACGACAGGGCTCCGAAGTGAGAGAGCACCATGCGCATTTGAGGACTAAAATAGGGATTGCATAGGGGTATTCTACGCCAGTGATTCCCAAACAGGGTGCCTCCAGCTGTTGCTAAACTCCCAGCTTGTCTGGACAGTCAGTGGCTGTCCAGAAATGCTGGGAGTTGTTGTTCTGCAACAGCTGGAGGCTCTGTTTTGGAAACACTGCCGTACGATATGTTTTTTATTTTTATTGGGTGGGGACAGTGTAAGGGGGTGTATATGTAGTGTTTTACCCTTTATTATGTGGTAGTGTAGTGCTTTTAGGGTACATTCGCACTGATGGGTTTACAGTGAGTTTCCCGCTAGGAGTTTGTGCTGCGGCAGAAAATTTGCCGCAGCTAAAACTTGAAGCAGGAGACTTAATGTAAACCTGCCCGTGTGAATGTACCCTGTACATTCACATGGGGGGGGGGGGGGCGCAAACCTCCAGCTGTTGCAAAACTACAACTCCCAGCATGTACTGACAGACCGAGCATGCTGGGAGTTGTACTTTTGCAACTGCTGGAGGCACACTGGTTGGAAAACCTTCAGTTAGGTTCTGTTACCTAACTCAGTATTTTCCAACCAGGGTGCCTCCAGCTGTTGCAAAACTACAACTCCCAGCATGTACTGATCGCTGAAGGGCATGCTGGGAGATGTAGTTATGCAACAGCTGGAGGTACGCAACTATAACTCACAGTATGCCGAGACAGCTGTTTGGGCATGCTGGGATTTGCAGTTTTGCAACATCTGGAGGGCTACAGTTTAGAGCCAACTGCACAGTGATCTCCAAACTGTGGCCCTCCAGACGTTGCAAAACTACCATTCCCAGCATGCCCAGACAGCAATTGGCTGTCTGGGCATGCTGGGAGTTGTAGTTTTGCAACAGCTGGAGGCACACAACTACAATTTTATACCGGGCATGCTGGGACTTGTAGTTTTGCAACATCTGGAGGATCACAGTTTGGTGACCACTACACAGATGTTGCAAAACTACAACTCCCAGCATGCCCAGACTGTCTGGACATGCTGGGAGTTGTAGTTTTGCATGCTCTTGAGAGCCACCGTCGACCACTCACCGGCCAGTCAGATCCCTCCGCAGCCTGCCGGATCCTCACTCATCCGGAGCCGCCACCGGGTAAGCAACGACTTCCCCTTTCCTCTCACACTCTCTTCCCTCTCAGGTCCGGTAGTGGCGATGGCGGGTGCGTGGCACGTACGCCCGCCATCGCCACACACCCGCAATTGCCGCTGCCGCGCACCCGCCACAACTGCTCATCCGATCGCTGATCGGGTTAATCAAATGGGATACCGGGGTGTTGGGCGGGAGTGGTCTCCCGCGGACACCCCGGGACTTTAACTAATTAACCCGATCAGCACCGCGGGAGCATGCACTTAATGAATGCCGCCTTTATACGGCGGAATGTGCTAAGTTATCGCGTTATCCGCCGTATAAATGCAGTGTTTTGCGCAAAGGGGTTAAGCCGAATTTCTCACCTGCCAGAGACAACAGAAGGTGAAAAGTTCAGCCCCCGGGATGCTGCTGCAATTATGTAAACGACGGGTATACCAGTTGTTCTGCACGAACGCACTTCAGCAGCCGACGGGTATACCCGTCGTTTTGCTTTAAGGGGCCTTTTTATAAATCAAGGGTACGTTCACACGTGCAGATTTGCCTTCGCAGATTTTGCTGCCCATTGAGTTCAATAGTTTTTTTTTTTCCAGTGTGGCTGATCCAAAGTTACAGTACAGTTTTTATTTAGCTAACGGTATACTAGCGAATGGAAACAATCAGTGTTGTGCTGGCCTCCACAAATACCAGATTGAACACCCTGCGACTTTTCTGTGGGGCTACATCATGCCTCTGTGTATCTTTTCCCTTCCCCCATGCCACAGGATCTTGAATGACCTGAAACAGTGAAGTCCATATCCAAGGATATTTTGTAACATGTCTGGAGAGAACTGGACTGGACAAGTGTGGCAACTAATACAAGCAAAGGCTACAGAGCTCAATTGGGTTAACAAAACTATGTCGCTGCACTTACCCTTCCCTGGAAGGTTTGTAGCGTTAATAACAAACTTTTTTTTATGTATAACTTATTAACCTCTAAGGACCGGGCGTTTTTCAGTTTTTGCTCTTTCGTTTTTTCCTCCTTACCTTTAAAAATCATAATTTTTTGTGCCACCAATTCTATTTTGTAATGATATCAGTCATTTTACCCAAAAATCTACGGCGAAACGGGAAAAAAAATCATTGTGCGACAAAATTTTAAAAATACAGCCATTTTGTAAATTTTGGGGACTTCTGTTTCTACGCAGTACATTTTTCGGTAAAAATTACACCTTATCTTTATTCTCTAAGTCCATACGGTTAAAATGATACCCTACTTATATAGGTTGGATATTGTCGCACTTCTGGAAAAAATCATAACTACATGCAGGAAAATGCATACGTTTAAAATTGTCCTTCTGACCCCTATAACTTTTTTATTTTTCTGTGTTCAGGGCGCTATGAGGGTTCATTTTTTGCGCCGTGATCTGAAGTTTTTGTCGGTACCATTTTTGCATTGATCTGACTTTTCGATCGCTTTTTATTCATCTTTTCATGATATAAAAAGTGACCAAAAATACGCTATTTTGGACTTTGGAATTTTTTTGCGGGTACGCCATTGACCGTGCGGTTTAATTAGCGGTATATTTTTTTTAAATTGAACATTTCCGCACGCGGCGATACCACATATGTTTATTTTTGTTTTTATTTACACAGTTTTTTTTTTTATTAGAGGAAGGGATAATTCAAAGGATTAATTATTTTTTTTACACTTTTCTTTTGCAATATTATAGCCTCCATAGGGGGCTATAACATTGCATTTACTGATCTTTAACTGTGTTCAATGCATCTCCATAGGGATGCATTGATCAGGGTTTTCGGCGATTGATTTCTCAAGCCTGGATCTCAGGCTTGAAGCATTCAATCGGCGATCGGACTGCAGGAAGGAAGGTAAGAAGACCTTCCTCCTGTAGTACAGCTGTTCGGGATGCCGCGATTTCACCGCGGCGATCCCGAACAGCTCCCTGAGCTAACCGGCACTTTTTACTTTCACTTTTAGCTGCGTGGCTCAGCTTTGAGCGCGCGGCACCGCGATCAGTGCCGCACGCTATTAGAGGCGGGTCCCGGCTTCACTATGACACCGGGTCCATCGTGATATGATGCAGGGTCACTGTGGGACCCCGCGTTATATCACGGGAGCCGGACCAAGGACGTACTCATACAAGGTGTTAAGCAATATTTTTATATTCCTGGAATACTCCATTAGGGTCAGTTCACACATCCTTATTTTGGCTGCCCATTGATTTTAATGAGTAGCAACATCTGCAGCAGCAACAAATAAGGATGTGTGAACTCACCCTTGGGATGTTTTCACGCGTACAGTATCCTGCACATATTTTATGCTGTAGACTTCAATGTAAACTAAATAAATGAACATGCCTGCAAATCTGCAGCATCAGATAAGCACAGATAAGATCCTTAATAATAAGAATACTTAAATGAATCCATTTTGCTGCGACTAAAAACAGGCCAATAGCAAGTCATTTAGATCGCATCGCGTCTCAGTCCTGAAACCCACTGTGCTTCAAAGACTGCACATACCACCATCATAGAAAACTGTACTGGAAACATTTCATTTGTCTTTTTCTACAGCTAAATACCTTGCGAAGCTCTCTAGAAGCAGCACGGTCTGACTGCCGGCGACTGCACCATGAAAGCGAGTTGGTTGTGTGCAATGTGAACGAATGGGTCGGCGAACAGAAGTAAGTTACACAGCTAAGGTGAAGTTGTCACATACATGTAGTCTTCATTCATTAGCTTTCTTGTAAGATCAAAAATGTATTACCTTTCACAGAGTAGCCAATAAGACACTGGGAGAGAAGATACGGGAACAGAATAAAGAAATTCAGCAGCTGATGACAGAAAAAGAGTAAGTACTTACTGTATGTTGATCTGTTTCATAAGGCAGATTCTTTCATAATAAACCAACACTAAAGGAGTGGAACCTTTGGACCCATCCTATACATTTAAATGAAGCTTTGTACTTTTAACATATATTCTTTATTCTATTAGGCCCTGTTCACACAATTTCACTACCGAATTTCTATGCAGAGATTTCGCTTGTAGCAGACTCCTATTGATTTCACACTATAAAAATTCTTAAGCAGAATTGGCAACACAGATTTGGATTCTGCTGGAAGATTGAACATGTTCAATCTGGGAGAATCCACCAGAAGGCCACAGAGGCTGCCTGAAATCTCAGAGCCACTAATCCTTTGCAGGGTGATTTAGATCCGTGACGAAAGCTGTCCTCTGCATGCATTACCACCACCATTCTGTGATAGACTCATGGTGGTGGGTGCATGCGAAGGGAAGCTCTCTGCATGGATCTGAAGCACCATGAAAAGGATCAGCAGCTGGTGTGCGGACAGCAGGATATTTCAATTCCACTGTGACATCTGGCAGCCTCTGTAGGTGTTCAACAGGGTTGTAAATGGTAGCTCAGGGTGCCTGGAAGCCCACAGCAATGGCCTATATACTCCAGGCACGGATTTTGGAATATTTACCATATAGCAGGAAGTTTGCAAATTCAAAGGAAATTGTTTCCAGAAATTCCATAGTGGGAATGAAGCCTTCAGGATCTTCGGGTCAGCCGAGTATAATTAAATGTTAGGAACAAGTCGAAAAATTGATCTGCAGCTGTTTAAAACCAGTGTGTACAGTATAACTATAAAGTATATGTCTCCCTTTTTATCCAATCATCTGAAGTCATTATTTCAACCCATTGAGCCACTGGATCGATAGTGACTGACTTCCAAAGAGTCCTTTCATACTTTTGGAAACAAAGCCTTCAGCTTTTATATGGACAGCCCAATCCATTAGTATTAATCCTGTCTTTTATGTTATATTAGGACATTTGACATTCCCCTATTCACAGGGTGTCTGATTGCTGGGACTTCCATGTGATATGGGAAACAGGACTTCCAAAGCTTTCATCCTAATGGAGCCATTGCCAAGTATGCAAACTGCTATCTGCATCAGTCACACAGATAATGAGTAGAGCGGCAGAGTACAGCTCTCTACTCATATAGTCAATAAATTAAACAGTAGTGTACAGACTTGACAGAAGTATTGTACTTGTGATTGCAAGGCAGACAAGACCTTCCCCAATACACTTATAGGGGACAGCCAGGAATAGAAAACCCAAAGCTAAAGGTTGCATGTGGTTTTACAACTTTGCTCTATTGACTTCAATGGACCAGAGCTGCATTTTTTTTTTTCCATTTTTTTCAAGAACAGAGCTGTTTTTCGATTTGGATAATTTTGCATGAATTTTGCTTCCTGGCTAGCTCTGCAGCCTGAGCCCAGCAATTTCATCCCGATGGTCCCGATTAGGTGAGAGGACGTCGGGAGGTCCCTTACCTGGCTCCTTGCCATCCAATGAGTGCTCCTAGAAGCCATGGCAGCTATGGCACAGCATTGTTCAATGTGCAATCTAAAGATTGCATATAATAATCCCCTATGAGGACTTTAAAAAAAAAAGTAATGTTAATGTAATTTTTTCAAATAAAATAATGTAAACAAAAATAAACATGTGGTGTCACCACATGTGTAAATGTCCGAACTATTACAATATGTTAATTAATCAGCATGGTAAATGGTGTTTAAAAAATAAAAATAAATCCCAAGTCCAAAAATGAATAGTTTTGGTCATGTCATATACTAGAAAAAAAATAAAATGCAATCAAAAACGGTCCCATCAAAACAAAAATGGACCCGATAAAAACTGCAGACCATGGTGCAAAAAGTAGATTTTTTTTTTTATGCTTACCTTAAAATCTCTTGGGAACCAGACCAAAAAATGACCGAAAACAACCGGACATAACGGGCTGGTGCTGTGCCCCCCCCCCCATCCCCCTCCCCCTCTAATGGATCCTCCAAGGAAGATATTTTATGGTGCATAAAAATAAATAAAAATCTGCTTTTCCCGGTTGGCTCCATTGGGGGGACACAGAGACCGTGGGATGTACCAAAATAGTCCCCGGGGTTGGGGAAAAATAGCCAACTCAAAATCAGGCAGAAGACTGAGCCACTGCCACCTGCAACACTCTGCGACCAAAACCAGCGTCAGCTGACGCAAACATGCACACTTTTAGTAAATTCTGCCAGGTGTACAAGGACGACTAAGTGACTGCCTTACAGACTTGCAAGGGTGAAGTCCTATTGCGAAGCGCCCAAAAAGCCCAGACGGAACGCATGGAGTGCGCAGTCACCCGAAAAGGTGGGACCTTACCTTTACGACGGTACGATTCCGAGATGGCAGCATTAGATGGAGCCGGACAAAATGAAGGAAAAATAATCTCCTCTTTCATGTGAAAGAGGGAAACCACCTTGGGCAAGAAGGAGGGTGGCGGCCAAAAAACCCCCTTGTCCCGATGAAGGACCAAGAAGGGAGAGCGACAAGAGAGCCATCAGCTCGGAGACCCTTCTAATGGAGGTAATCGTGATGAGGAAGGTGACCTTCCACGAAAGGATACAAAGAGAGGCATCCCGGATAGGTTCGAACGGAGCCTCCCTCAAAGCGCTAAGCACCAGGTTGAGATCCCAAAGAGGAGTGGGAGACCTGAATGGCTGCAACGTATGGGACACGCTCTGAAGGAACATGCGGACGTGAGAATTGGAAGCCAACAGCCGCTGAAACAGAATAGAAAGGGCTGACACTTGACCTTTAAGAGAGCCGAGTGCCAATCACTGATCCAGACCGCATTGCAAAAAAGCAAGAAGGCACGGAAAGGAAAAAGAAACCGACTGTGGAGACAGACAGCCTCACATCACCAGAAATAAGCCTGCTGAGTGCGGTGGTAAATCCCAGCAGAGGAAGCTTCCGAGCCCGAAGCATGGTGCGAATCACCCCCGGAAGAAAACCCCTGATGCTGTCAAATGCAGAGACCGTAAACTGGGGTGGCAGGGAGGACCCTGGGAGAGCAGATCGGGGCAGTGGAAGAGGCAATGGTGCGTCGGCGACCAGCCGAATTACGTCGGCATACCACGCACACCTGGGCCAGTCTGGAGCCACCAGAATGGCGGGAAAGCCCTCCGCCTTGAGTGTCCAACAAAGGAAAGAACTTGTCTGTTGTGGCGAGACGCAAAGAGATCCACATCCAGGGTCCCCTAAAGATCGCAGATCTGCGCAAACAATGACAGATGGAAAGACCACTCCCCTGGACCTGCGGATGAGCGGCTGAGAAAGTCTGCTTCCCAATTCTTCACACCCGGAATGTGGATTGCGGAGAGGGTGGGAACTCTAGTCTTGGCCCTGAGTAGAATCTTGGGGACCTCCTCCATCGCCGAGCGACTGCGCGTGCTGCCCTGGCAATTGATATATGCCACAGCATTGTCCGATTGGACACAAACTGGACAACCCTGAAGGAGAATCTCCCAGTGGAGTAGGCAAAGAAAGATGGCACGGAGGTCCAGAAGATTGATGGGAAGGTGAATCCTGAGGGGACCAGCAACCCTGGACCGTCTGGTCCTGAAACACACTTCCCCAACCTTGGAGATTCGCATCAGTTGCGACAACCTGCCAGTGATGGGGAAGAAATGACCGCCAGTGGAGAAGGAGGGGAGAGTGGAGCCACCACAGAAGAGACCGACGAACGGAGGGGGGGGGGGGGGGGGGCAGAAGAATTCGGTGATCCAGAGTAGACAGCGACTTGTCCCACTGGGCCAAGATGGCCAGCTGGAGAGGGCGATAGCGAAACTGGGCGAAACAAGGCAGCCACTATCCAGCTCAGCTCCTCCATGCAGAAGCAAATGGGAACCAGAGAGGGGCGCCGAAGGTGACAGACACCCCTCCTGCAGAAGACGTACACGGGCGGCTGCCGTGTTGAAAAGGAGACCCAGAAAGACAAGAGACTGGGAGGTAGACAGGTTGGACTTTCCCTGTTTGATCACCCAACCGAAGGCAGACAAAGTCTGTACCGTGAGATGAAGGCTCTCCAAGTTTTGGGGCCAGGACGGGGCTTTGATCAAAACATCATCCAGGTAAGGGAGGACCAAGATACCCCAGGCCCGAAGGATGGCAATCACTGCCGCCATGACTTTGGTGAAAACCCTGGGAGCTGCAGCTAGGCCAAAAGGAAGAGCCACGAACTGAAAGTGACCCGCAAGGACAGCTAAGCGGAGGAAACGCTGATGGGTGGGGAAAATAGGCCTCCCGGATATTCACAGAAGAAAGTAACTCCCCTTGATCCGTGGAAGCCACCACAGAGTGGAGGGACTCCATGCGAAAATGACATAGCTGCAAATGGCGGTTGAGTAGCTTGAGGTCCAGAATGGGACAGACAGGGTCCTCTTTTTATGGGGATGACAGAGATTCGAGTAGAACTCCGAAAAACACTTCCCTGGAGGAACTGGTACAATCACTCCCTGAGGGAGTAGGGTACTTAAGTGACCTGAAAGTCCGCCGCCAAATAAGGGGAACGAGGAGGGCAGGATCGGAAAAAACGATCTCTGAAGTGAAGCGAACTCTATCCGGTAACAATCGAAAATGACGTCCCGGACTGGGGAGTCCTGAAACTGTGCTAGCCAAATATCCCAGAAAAGAGACAGATGCCCTCCCACCTACCTGAGAAGAGGTCACCGGTGGGGGCGTCCCTTCAGGAGGAGGGAGGCTTACGGTTGCCAGACTTCCAGGAAGGACATGGTTTGAAAGAAGGGGCTTTACGAGACTGGGAGTTGGTCTGTTTGTGACGGCAACCCGATGTAAAGGACTGAAAGGAAGCTGCCTTCCGCCGGGGATCGGAGCGACGAGATTTCTTCTGCGGCAGCAGAGAACTTTTACCCCAGTAGTTTCGGAAATAATTTCATCTAGACGTTTCCCAAAGAGCCGAGAACCGGAGAAAGGCAACTGTTAGAGATTTCTTCGAAGCAGCATCTGAATCCCACACCTTCAGCCACATGGAGCGACGAATGGCGACCAAATTACCCGAGGCAAAAGCCGTGCATCGGGCTGACTCAAAGGCCACTGAACAGAGGAAGTCTCCAGCCTGAGAGAGTTGGCGAGCAAGATCCGCTGAGTCCTCCTGAGGTGCACCTGACAGGATGCCCTGCCGCAGCTGAGAAGCCCAAACCCAAACTGCATTGGCCACCCAAGCGGATGCGAAGGTGAGTAGCAAGGACAAACCTGCCACTTCAAAGACAAATTTCACCAAGTTCTCAATCTTTTTGTCCGCAGGATCCTTAAGGGATGTCGCGTCCGCCAGAGGCAGGGTAGTAGATTTGGACAGACGAGAAAGAGGATGTGGCGTCGTCCACTTGGAAACCAGATCCGGAGGAAAGGGTAACAGCTTGAATCTTCTTGGTTCCCTGGAATCATTTGTCCGGATGCTTCCAAGCTGCATCCAACAAGGCGTCAAATTGCGCATGAGAACTAAAAGCCTTGGGAGAATGCCCAGAGTGGCAAAAAGAAACTTCTGGATCAGGATGAGATCCTCCAGATGAAAAGTGTCTCTGATGGCTGACACCAAGCCATCCACTATATCAGACACAGCAGAGTGGTCCTCATACTCTGAGGTGGATTCCGACCCATCATCCGATACTTCCCCTAGAGAGTGTGGGAGCTAGCAGTGGTAGCCTTAAACTGAGGTGTTTTAGACCTAGAACAAGGAGTCGGGGACCTGGGATGGTCAATGGGCGAGTGGCCCCTAGAGAGGGGATGCTGCCGGTGAACTGAGGAAGAGGAGCGAGATCTACAGGAAGAATGTCTATCCCGAGTACCCGACTCTGGAGAAGAGCCAGATGACATCACTTTAGGGCACTTGCGAGATCGCTGGTAGCGTGGGTCAGGAGAGACTGAGCGGGACTCCCTGGGGGTCGTGCCCAGGGAAGACTGCTCCAAGGCAGAGGCCACTGATCTGGCAACCCTAGCCAGGTCAAAGATAGACTACAAAAGGGAAGAAACCCACTATGGGGGAGGGGCAGACACCGCGTGTTCCAGGGGGACATCCTGAGATACAGACACAGGAGGGATGGTGTGCATGGTGGAGCAGGCGGATTCAGTGGAACCACCGACTATTTCTTGCAAACCACGCAAGCGTAGTAGTTGACTAAGCCTGTGGTTGCCTGTCTGGGGGTCGGACATAAGTGCTAGTAAGGAAGCAGTCAGCAAATAAATTGAAGCAATCTCACCAAGTCCTGTGTCCCTCAGCTGGAGCTGAGAAGCAGGCTCTAGCAGTCCTGCGTCCAGAGATGAAGAGGCAGGTAGCTGTTGAGGTGAAATGGCACGCAGAGCAGGAAGGAGAAGCAGGCTGCACTGACCGGGAGGGGTGGACTCCGCACCCAAATAGGCCCTATTGATAGAGGAGGGAGGAGTACAGAAGGTAGCGCCATGCTCCTGAACCCCACCTATAAAACAAGAAATAAAAAGGAGAAAAGAACCTACAACAGGCCCTAGATTATAAAATAAAAATCTGCCTCCTACTGACACTAAGCTAAAACTGATTAGCTCGGGGTCAGTAGGCGGGGTATATCCTGCCAGGAGGAGCCGACTTACTTTTTGTATGCCTAGAGTCAGCCTGTGTCCCCCCAATGGAGCCGACCGAGAAAAATTTAAGGGTAACTCATTAAAACCATTTTTTGCTATTGCACTCCTAATGGTAAATAAAAAATATTTCTAATATACTTTTGTTTAAAAAAAAAAATTTAGTTTTCTATGTTTTTTTATTTGTGCTTAAAAAAGCTCAAGAGCACATTTTCCCCCATCTTATACACAGACTTTGGACCGAAGTCTAAACACAGAAAGTTCAGCATGGAGTGCTGAGGGGGGTGTGTCCAGCCTCATCCAATCATAGCTCCTCTTACACTTAACTGCCGTATGCTGTTGGTTGGACACACCCCCCTCAGCACTCCAGGCTGCACTTCCTGTGTTTGGGCTTCGGTCTAAAGTCTGTGTATGAATTGGGGGAAAATGTGCTCGAGTTTTCTTTAAGCACAAATAAAACAAAGAAAACGTCTGTTTAAAAAAAAAAAAAAAAAAGTATATTAGAAATATTTTTTATTTACCATGAGTGCAATAGCAAAATAATTTTTAATGAGAGAGCCCATTAAACCCTGTATGCGGATAAAGAGTCATAGGGGTCAGAAGAGGACAATTTTAAACATACCAATTTTCGTAGAAGTTGTAATTTTTAATAGTAGTAAAATAAAACAAACAATCTATATAAATTGGGTATCATTTTAATCGTATGGACCTACAGAATAGATTTGTAATTTTTACCGAAAAATGCACAGCGTAGAAACTGAAGCCCCCAAAAATAAAAATAAATTGCGTTTTCTTTTCGAATTTGAATGATTTGTTTGTTTCACAGTAAATTTGGTAAAATGAGTGTCATTGCAAAGTACAATTGAAAATGTAGATGGAAAAATAAGAGTTATCGCTATTAGAAGGAAAAACGAAACACCAAATATGAAAAATGGCTTGGTCCTGAAAGATGCTGCTACAGGGGAAATAAACTGCTGATTGCACAAGCACTTTCATGACACAATTGTGACATATAGAGTGCTGTCTGTATTTATATATTCATGGTGTACAGTCATGGCCGTAAATGTTGGCATCCCTGAAATTTAAGAAAATGAAGTATTTCTCACAGAAAAAGATTGCAGTAACATGTTTTGCTATACACATGTTTATTCCCTTTGTGTGTATTGAAACTAAACCAAAAAAAGGGAGGGAAAAAAAGCAAAATTGGACTTAATGTCACACCAAACTCCAAAAATGGGCTGGACAAAATTATTGGCACCCTTTCAAAATTGTGGATAAAAAAAGATTTTCAAGCATGTGATGCTCCTTTTAACTCACCTGGGGCAAGTAACAGGTGTGGGCAATATAAAAATCACACCTAAAAGAAGATAAAAAGGAGAGAAGTTCACTTAGTCTTTGTATTGTGTTTGTGTGTGCCACACTAAGCATGGACATAAGAAAGAGGAGAAGAGAACTGTCTGAGGACTTGTAACTTTGAGAGCGTTGATATTTTTCCACAATTTTGGTTCTCAAGTCGATCTCCAGCGATCTAGATTTGCCTTTGTCCACAGTGCGCAACATTATAAAGTGCGCAACCCATGGCATTGTACCTAATCTCCCTGGGCGTGGACGGAAGAGAAAAATTGAGGAAAGGTGTCAACGCAAGATAGTCCGGATGGTGGATAAGCAGCCCCAAACAAGTTCCAAAGATATTCAAGCTGTCCTGCAGGCTCAGGGAGCATTAGTGTCAGCGCGAACTATCCGTCAACATTTAAATTAAATGAAATGCTATACTAGAGAGACCCAGGCAAGAGACCCAGGAGGACCCCACTGCTGACACAGACCTAAAAAGCAAGATTACATTTTGCCAAAATGAACTTAAGCCAAAATCCTTCTGGGAAAATGTCTTGTGGACAGATGAGACAAAGATAGAGCTTTTTAGTAAAGCACATCATTCTACTGTTTACCAAAAACAGAATGAGGCCCACAAAGAAAAGAACACAGTACCTACAGTGAAATATGGTGGAGGTTCAATGATGTTTTGCTGTCTCTGGCACTGGGTGCCTTGAATGTGTGCAAGGCATCATGAAATCTGAGGATTACCAACAGATTTTGGGTCACACTGTACAGCCCAGTGTCAGAAAGCTGGGTTTGCATCAGAGATCTTGTGTCGTCTTCCAGCAGGACAATGACCCCAAACATACGTCAAAAAGCACCCAGAAATGGATGGCAACAAAGCGCTGGAGAGTTCTGAAGTGGACAGTAATGAGTCCAGATCTAAATCCCATTGAACACCTGTGGAGAGATCTTAAAATTGCTGTTGGGAAAAGGCGCCATTCCAATAAGAGAGACCTGGAGTAGTTTGCAAATGAAGAGTGGTCCAACATTCCGGCTGAGAGGTGTAAGAAGCTTATTGATGGTTATAGGAAGCTACTGATTTCAGTTATTTGGTTGCACACCCTTTGAAAAAAATATTAAGTTAAGGGTGACAATTTTGGCCAGCCCATTTTTGGAGTTTGGTGTGACATTATGTCCAATTTGCTTTTTTCCCTCCTTTTTTTGGTTCAGTTCCAATACACACAATGGGGGACATGTATCAAAGATTTTACCCCTGTTTTGTGTGTATTTTTTTTGCGCAAAATTTTGCGCAAGCCCTTTTTTTGCGCAATTTTTTTGCACACGTTTTGGTAGAGCATGTCCTCAGATGTGGCTGAATCAGGGTACCTTGGAGTGACATTTATAGTACACATGGATTTATTAACTGCGTACTTTTTTTTTACACCAAAAATTTTGCCGCAAGAGCTGTTTTTTTTTGCGCAAATATAAGCCATCTTGGACTTAACGTAGCAAGATGCTCTAAATCATTGATTCTATTTTCCAAAGAGTGGATTTAGGAGATTACTATATTTACCCGCAATTTATGAAGCTCATTGCTCTTGATTGATAAATTTAGCGCTTCTGCACATAATTTAGAATTCGGGAAAAGGGGTAAAATGCTTCTACCTTACACAAATAATGATACATGTCCCCCAATGTGTATAGCAAAACATGTTTTGCTGCAATCCTTTTCTGTGAGAAATACTTCATTTTCTAGAAACATTTCAGGGGTGCCAACATTTACAGCCATGACTGTATATGGACCTGTCTGGTGATCACTGTTTATTTAATAGCCACATGCAGGAGGTGATTGAGCAGATGCAGAAAGAGAATAAATATCTGAGAAATCTAGAAGACGAGAGACGTATAGAGAGTGAGCGTTATAAGGTAAGTCTTAATACAGACAAAGCATAAGTTCTCTTTGCAATACCGTCTACAATATTGGAGTTACATTACCTTTAACTCAGTTAACATCTAGCTTTTCAGTTGGTGAATCACTCTCTGTACAGAGTATCCTCTGCTGTTATGCATTCTGATATAAGGGGGAGATTTATCAAAACCTGCCCAGAGAGGGGGGGCGCTATAAGTGTGACAAATAGGTCAACTTTTTTTTCACTGCCCCTTGAGGCATTGAATAAAAAGCAAACGTACCTACTGCAACTGGCAGCGCTGGTTTCTGCTGTTATCCTGTTCTTCTTGGTATCTTGTAGCCCAGATTTATCAAACTGTGTAAGCAAAAAAATGGAGTGATTTTCCCTTAATAACCAGTTTGATATATCTGGGCCTTTTTTTTATTTTTATTTTTTACTGCAGGAAAGAAACGTCACAGGAACCAGGAAGACATGGGGGGACAATTATAAAAGGATTTACTCCCTTTTTCTTGCTCATACTTGTCTCTCAAATGTCTCCTGTGCGACAGAGTTTGGCTTATGTAAGCAAGTTTTGAAAATGGAATTGCAGTAGTCAGAGATTTATAACGTGCGACTGTCGCAAAAAAGTTGCACACCATCAAAAAAAAGCCATGCATTTACTCCAGCTCAACCCTGGCTTACAGATTTTGCTTGCTCAGAAGAGGTGACATCAGCAGACTCCTGCAGTGCTGAGGGACTACTACTACTCCCATCATAGAACAGACTTGTTTCCATGATGGGAGTAGTATAGTAATTCCCCACTGCAGGAGTCTGCCAGTGGCTGAGGAGGTTACATTAGTGTTTGTACTTCTATCCCCCATCATGGAACAGACTAGCGATTGGGGGGGGGGGCTGGGGCATGATAAAGCGTTATCTGCCCCCACAGCGCTTCTATATACATATGCAGCTGCCGCGCAATGAATAGTGTATCTGTCAGGATCATCACGGCCAGGCGGCTGCTGGATGCACTGCTGACAGATATCACATATAGCGCTGCACAAATGCGCTATGAGACAAGTATATCTGTCAGCAGCGCATCCAACAGCCGCCCAGCCATGATGATCCTGACAGATATACATAAGCAGCCGCCGCGCAATGAATAGGGTATCTGTCAGGATCATCACGGCCGGGCGGCTGCTGGATGCGCTGCTGACAGATATACTTGTCTCATATATAGCGCATTTGTGCAGCGCTATATGTGATATCTGTCAGCAGCGCATCCAGCAGCTGCCCGGCCGTGACGATCCTGACAGATACCCTATTCATTCATAGCGCGGCGGCTGCATATGTATATAGAAGCGCTGTGGGGGGCAGATAACGCTATATGTCTGCCCCCCAGCACATATACTATTCAATGCGCAGGCGGCTGCATATGTATATAGATGTGCTCGGGGGGCAGACATATAGCGTTATCTGCCCCCCACAGCGCTTCTATATACATATGCAGCTGCCGCGCTATGAATGAATAGTGTATCTGTCAGGATCGTCACGGCCGGGCAGCTGCTGGATGCGCTGCTGACATATCACATATAGCGCTGCACAAATGCGCTATATATGAGACAAGTATATCTGTCAGCAGCGCATCCAGCAGCCGCCCGGCCGTGATGATCCTGACAGATACCCTATTCATTCATAGCGCGGCGGCTGCTTATGTATATAGAAGTGCTGTGGGGGGCAGATAACGCTATATGTCTGTGCCCCCAACCCCCCCCCCCCCCCAGCACATCTATATACATATACTATTCATTCATAGCGCAGGCGGCTGCATATCTATCAGGATCATCTGGCTGGCGGCTGCTGGATGCGTTCTGATAGATATACCATTCAAATATAGCGCTGCAATGGAAAATTAAGACAAATACGTCGGCGGGGTTACATTATGCACTGGCGGGGGGTATAGATGTATACATATAAATGCGCTGGCGGGGGACATTTTTATAAATGCGCTGGGGGGCTAGATATATAGCGCTCTATGCGACCACAACACTTTTAATATACATATGTCCCCTCACATTGTCCATTTTAAAAACCCCTCTGGGATTCCTCATTGGCTCCTTAGTATTGGCCATTCAGGGCTCCCAGCGGGGAATTTAAAAATGAAAGTAAAAAATACATAGTACATCGCAGGGTTGCAGAGCATGCTGCCCGCTCCCCTGCTTAATAACTTCTGATCGGATCAGGTCTCAGAAGTGAGAGTCAGCCCCTGTACTACAACCCCCTTCATGGAACAGACTCTGTTCCATGATGGGGGTAGTAGTACAAACACTAATGTAACCTCCCCAGCTACCAGCAGACTCCTGCAGCCGGGGAACTACTACTCCCATCATGGAAACAAGTCTGTTCCATGATGGGAGTAGTAGTAGTCCTGGCTGTGGGAGTCTGTAGGCAGTGGTGTTAAAACGTCCGTACATGACGGATGTTATAATGAGTCTTAACGGATGATTATGCCCGTTATATGGACAGACATTATTCAGCAGTTAGCATCTGTTAATTCACCCGTTATTAAACGTCCATTAACAATACATTATAACGGCCGTTTATTAACGGGATGAACTTTATAGTGTGAACGCAGCCTTACATGAGCAAAACCTCAAAATGGAAAACAGAAAGGAGGAAAAAAAGCTGATTTGCTTACGTGAGACAAATTTAAAAAGGCTATGTGACTAGTTATAAATTTGTTGCACGAAAGCAAAACATTAAGCAAAAAAAAAAAAAAAAAATCCTGTCAGAACAGCAACACTGGAGAATCAGGGCAACTTTCTTCTCTAAAAATGTTTTCCCAATTAGTTTTTGCAGGGAAGTGAGCTTTCAGCAGATGTTCACTTGGTCTCAAAGTAGACCATAATGAAAAGGTTTGTACAAGTCGACAGTACTGTGGCACTTGTTAGTCAGAATTCTGGTGCTTGGCGCCTTATCTGAGAATAGGACAGATTTATTTAAAATGATGGAATAATAAATATGCCCAAATGAGAACAGAGTCTTACAGAGACATTGCAAGGATAGACAAAATTGATAAAGTTCCCCGATGGTGTTGACACAATTTAAAATAGAAAATAAAACAACAACAGTAACCAGTACATAAAGTTACATAAGTAGTAGCCACCACAGTGCTTGTGATTAACAGCCAACTGTGGGCCGCACCTGGACTTGCCATTGTTTAAAAAGGTGTGCAAATCCAGGTGAAGCACTTATTGGGATTTTTTTTGTGCTACCCACCGCTGCAAACTCTTGTGTTTAGTACAGTGTGAAACAAAGCCTTAGGATCTATTCACACAGCAGAATTTCCGCTTTCGGAATTCAGCCTTAAATTAAAACCCACAGACTTCTATGGGATTCCGCACTCCCTTTCACACGTCTGAATTTTTGCTTGTGGAAGCAAGTGGAAATTCAGAAGTGTCAATGGGGGTGTGTAATCCCATAGAAGTCTGTGTGCTTTAATTTGAGAAGGAATTCTGCAAGCGGAAATTCTGCCATGTGAATAGACCCCAAGGCTTTGTTTCACACTGTGCTTTCTTTATAAATGTAAAAAATGCATTTTTGTTTTAATTGGTGAACACCTATGTCCCTCATTAAGTTCAATAATCAATACAAAAACAGTGAACACAGCCTAAAAGTTAAAACTTTCCATTAAAATTTTCTTGTGGTTACTTAATTTTAGCTTTCTCTGCGTACAGCTGACCTGGAGCACCAACATCCCGGTGATGACATAGGGTGAGTATGAAGCCAACTTTTATGTCTCTCAGCCTCTCCAATCTGTATGATTCTAAAAAAAAGTGTCTTACAGGTCTCTGCGTTCTGCAAGAAGAGCATTTACAAGTGCTGGAAACCGAAGGGCAAAGCCACGTGGAGGTCTTTGATGAAGGGCTGGTGCTGTGACCAGTGCAGAGCACAGTTTACATGCTTATTCGGCATTTTGACAAATGGCACATGATAAAAGACAATCTTATGGATCTTTGAGAATTAAACAACTCAACTCAGAGCAATGTTTTGCTTAGGGACATGAACAGTTGCAGATCCGACACTATTTGGTATCCAGATAGCAAGTTGCTCTCAAAAAAATAAAATAAACAGGGGTAATAAGGTTTGGTTGTCAGTTTACAGATTAGGGACTAGTTTTTGTTAATTTAAAGAACAGAACCTCAAGTATTGCTGGTTGTACACATTACCAAGGTATATATAAAAGGTTTATACAACAAATAAATTAATGAAACCTGAAAATAAACAAAGCTCAAGTCTAGTTGTAGGGCACTGTTTGGGAGAATTTGATTGTTAAGCACCTCACCATTCTAATTTATTATCATGTATCAACTTGACTCCACATGTTGGTGCCAGAAAGTTAAACAGATTTGTAAATTATTTATTAAAAAAAAAAAAAAAACTTAATCCTTCCAGTACTTATCAGCTGCTGTATGATCCACAGGAAGTTCTTTTCTTTTTGAATTTCCTTTCTGCCTGACCACAGTGCTCTCTGCTGACACCTCTGCCCATTTTAGGAACTGCACAGAGTAGGAGAAAATCCCCATAGAAAACCTATCCTGCTCTGGACAGGTCCCTGACATGGACAGAGGTGTCAGTAGAGAGCACTGTGGTCAGACAGAAATGAATTTCAAAGAGGAAAGAACTTCCTCTGTAGTATACAGCAGCTGATAAGTACTGGAAGGATTAAGATTTTTTTTAAAGAAGTAATTTACAAATCTTTTCCAAAACTTTTCTGGCACCAGTTTTTCACATAAGAGTTTTTCACCCAAATCCTGACCCAGCTGCAGGCCTGAGAACTTCCTTATCTGATGGCCAGACCCATGGTCGAGTTGCGATTTACCAGTGTAATAAACCTATATTCCCAGATACATTCACTCTATGTCTGGAAACAGGACTGGGAGAGGACTGATTTTAAGAGTAAAACTTAACCTGTCACTGTCAGTAGCACAATTCAAATCATTGCACTGTTTTGTGTTTTTTTTTTTTTGTTTTTTTTACTTGAGTACATTCTTTGTAAATCATTTTATATATTTATACTGTGACTTTGTAATAATTAAATTCTGAATTTTAAGGGTATTTAACCATTTGCTGGTTTATTTCTTCATGTATCAGTTTCTGAGAGAGGTCAATGTTGTTCCTAAAACCTATAAGAAACATGTTCATTTACAGCATTCTGGAACAAATGTAAGGGTTGATCCAGTATCAGGCAGCTGTCTTACTGTATAGTGTGCAATGACAAAACTCTCCTGTGCACACAAGCAAGCCCAGCCACAATCCCTCAGCTGCACTTCATCCCGTCAGCATTGCAAGAAAATCAATAATCAGCATTTAACAGTTGCCTTTTAGTCAATATACAGCACTTAAAATGGCTTCAAGCAGAGGGAGCTGCCGATAAGCCAAGTGATCCACTTGTTGTGGCCTGCCTATGACATTACAGCACTCGTTAGAAGTTAATTATCATGTTAACGCCAGCCTGTACATAGCCAAGTGCCAGAATGTCAAGCACCGTCCTGCATGAAATCACTTCAAGCTCAGAGATTCTTAATGTTATGTAAAAATAAAAACATTCCACATCTTGACGCCATCAAAAGATACATTATTGCTTAAAAATAACAATATTCCACTTTACAATAAAATGGTAGATCACGTCCCCTGACTCAACAAAGGAAACTGTATTCCCACAAGTCCCAATATACTAGAGGGGAGATTTGTTCTCAAGCAGTGAAACAAGTTGATTTTGGTGGACAATTAAATACAGAAATAGGTTCACAAGCCAAATCGCGCAGGAGTTCGTCGAGGGGTTCCTGGTTCCATTTGTTCCTTCCTCCCTGGGGTGTAAATTTTTGAAGACCTAGAGAACACAAGGGGGAGGGGTGAGATTATTAATACATGTTGTGACCAACCTGCCTATTTAAAATTCTGGTTGGAATTTTGTCTTTCGTGCACTTAAGTTATCATGTTGTTGCACAGCATGTGGTATTTTTAGCTGCTATCAAAGTGCCTGTCCTACCTCCAGAAAGTTATAAATGTGTGGTTGGAGGTGGGGTTGGTTTGCAAAGTTGCACATAGTAAATACACCACCACTACAACATTCCTAAGTAAACACAAACCATATTAGTCAACAGCTTCTACATGAGAAGTCGCATACTTGACACAGAAGATGACTGCGCCAAAAATACCCTCCAAACAAAATTATTTATTTCCCCCATAGTGTACATTAGACTGGAGAGGAAAGCAAAAGTAATTTAGGTTAGGTTCAAAACATGCTATTATGGCCCTGATTACAGGGGTAAGATCTGAGACACCCACTTTTACCCTGAACTGGGATGTTCTAGCTGTCTACACTGTTGGGCCCCTTCCTTTGACATCCTAGCTTTGCCCCAGACCTCCCCCCACACAACATTTTCTGCATAAAACTAAGCCAGATTGTACAAACTTTACAGTCTAAAGCTGCACCAGGTTTTCACACAGCCTGAGCCACTTTTAACAAAAACATTGGCGAAGATTTAACAAAACCTGTCCGAAGGGAAAGTTGCTGAGTTGCCTATAACAACCAATCAGATCACTTCTTTCATTTTTGAAAAGGCCTCTAAGAAATCAAAGAGGTTATCTGATTGGTTGCTATGGGCAACTCAGCAACTTTTCCTCTGGGCAGGTTTTGATAAATCTCCTCCAGTGTTCCTTGGCATGAATGTACAGATTTGCATAGTGAATTAAATAAATTCTGTCATGAATTCACATACAAAAATGTATATTATGAGTAATCTGTCTTTCCTCACTAGCCCTGGAAGTATATTTCCCTGTATAACCTCTGCCACATTGTGTACACAACAACAAACCTTGAGCTGCTCAACGTGCTTTTCCTGTCCTGCTCTTCTCTCCTTGATCGCAGTTGTTCTTCAGCCATCATCATCTCCTCCTCCATTGCAGACACCTCTTCCTTTGCCCTGCGCCTATTTTCCTAAAGACCATAGTAGGTATTATTACATAGAACAGTAAAACCACATTGCCAAAATATCAATACACACGTACCTGTCTTGACTTTCCAGCATGTTTTATGCTGTAGAACATAGGACCTAGTTCTGCCAACCACTCGCCATCTACTGCTGTAACACACTGCATGTATTCCTAGAAAACAAATGTAAAACAAATTACTAATTGAAAGAAAACTTTGCTGTTCACATTCCTTTTTAATGTTAACACCCCACATAATAAAGCGTGAACGTCATATAAGTCCAGTACAATGTTGGCCTTTAGCAGAGGTTAATTAAAAAACCATCTCCAGAAACATAACATTCTTTAATAATGAATAGAGTTTTTATGTCAGTCATCTGTATTCTGATAGATAACATTTTTAGCTATTAAAATACTGCCCTCTTGTGGTCACCAGAATGATTAACAACAAAAAACACCTGGATCTATTTATAATGATGATGTGAAACCAAACAGCACAAAAAATATTTCTAAGTATATAGGAGAATGCTAAATAGACAGTGGGGTCACTTTAATAATGCTGGAAAAACCTAATATCTGTAAACAAAAACATTTGTGACTTCAATTTGTCAACTTTAAAATACATACATACATAATAGGAATAAAGGAAGTGCTTGCAAATATATATCCCTTACCTTGGTTGTCATCACAAGCTCATGGTAAACTATATAATCTGGGGTGTACCCCATTCCAAAGAGGGAGCTGGTTGGGTGCAAGTGACAAGGCATTCCTGTCCGTACATTAACGTATTCACCGATTCCCTGCGCAACAACAATACACAATTACTCTGCTGCTAGAAATATTACATAAGCTAAATGAAGAGGCTCTAGTTTCTAGTTCCCCACCTTTAGCCTGGCGGCTTGATGAAAGTAAGCTGCACAGATGCATTTACGAACCACATCCCAGTCAGAGCCGCATGATGATAAGGACATGCGCTGAGCCACCATTATGTCCTTCAACTGTGCACGGACTTCACGGACCTGATACAAGGCAAGGTCATATGTAAAATGATCCACACATTAAATGGGCACTGTCAGATACAAAAACTTTTGATATGTTGTAAAGCATGCAAATCCAACAGGTTTTGCAATTGCTTTCATTAGAAAATTGTAAGTATTTCATACTGAAAAAGCCAGTCACACAACTGAACTTCTCCCGCCTGCTTGGACACATACTAGTCCTGCTGTGTCCATGCATCATCACCTATGTCATGGACATGGAGGGGGCGGTGATCTGCACAGTGAGGCCACGCCCCCTCCCTTTGAGAGGAATTCAGACTAGTGAGCTAAATTAAAAGTGTAATAAAAAAATAAATAAATAAAGGTGCTAGACACATAAAAATAGATGTACATAGTCAGAATTAGGTACTGAGTGATATATAAAAAAAAAAAAAAGTTTTTTGTTGGCTCTTTCGGGTACGCTTTAAGGATAAATAATTGTTTTAGCATTGGAACCCACCTTTCTCATAGCCTTAGCATGGATAAAGTGTTGATTGCACCAGCCGCTAGAATAGTTGTTGTTTTTCCATTGGAGAAAAACATTTAAATATGTTAAGTGGTCACTCTCCGGGACAGCAAATTTCTCCCTCACTTGATCGCTCTCTTCTTCACGTCCCTAGGAGCAAACAGAGAAGCGTCAGTAAGAGTGGTCCTAAAATACTAAGGCAAATTATAGTTTTATGTAAACACTTTACTACCATAAAAAAACATAAATGAAGTATGGAGAGGCGCTCTCTCTCTAATGAACCCCAATTTACCGGGCTAGCCAGTTAGTCACCTATACCCCTGATATCAGAAAAAGGGTTCAAATCTAAAAATTATATATTGGCACTTAGGTACAAATGGATATAGAACACTAGATAGTGTGTTATCTTATTACAATGTATTAATAATAATAATGATAAAAGAAACAGATCTAGTATGCAACAGGGCCCTACAATGATCTACACACAACTTATTGTACATATAATAAAATAAAGTTCAAAATGGCATTAAAAACCAAAATATATATTATATTTTATGTATATACACAAATGACACTGTTAAACCAATGAAGGGTTTCTATTAAATGCTCGAATTTTTATTTATTTAGAAACCTTATTGCAATAGTCAGTCTTTGTTTGCAACAGATGGTTAGGCAAGTATCCGTATTACTGTCTTTTTATAGAGGAAAGTATGATCCAAAAATATCCATATTGGGCAGATGGTAAATATTCAGTTCATCACTGTACAGAAAGCCTGTATTATAATGCCTTAATTGGTGCATTCCTGAAGTAATAAATAGTATTACAGTTGGTGATTGGCACCATTCATCCAGATGCAGACTCTGTTTATGTAATCTTTGAGACTTTGATCTTCAGCAATGTGATCGCTGTGTCATCCCCCCAGCTGGTATACAGTAGCTCCTGGCTCTGTCCGGCCGAGCATGCAGGTAGTAGAGCGTGCGGCTGCAGCGTGGGTACACCTCACAGATTGAGTACGGAGCACTTGTGTAGAGCCGGGGGGTGAGCAGCATCCTTGTGGAGAACATTTGCGGGCTTTTTGATTGACCACTTCTAGGTAGCAGGTAAATATAAATGGTTACAAGTCCTGGAGATGGTAAATATTGGCAAATGAATGGAAACAATAGCACAGCCTTGGCTCGATGCATTTCAGGACCACCTTAGGTCCTTTCCTCAGCATATCACATTTAAAGCTGCTGAAAAAAGGACCTAGGGTGGTCCTGAATTGCATCCAGCCAAGACTGTGCCATTGTTCCCATTCATTTGCCAATATTTACCATCTCTAGGACTTTTAACATCTCCAATTACCTGTTACCTAAGAACGGTCAATCAAAAAGCCTGCAGGCATTCTCCACGAGGACTCTGCTTACTCTCCCGGCTATACACACGCACTCTGTCCTCCCTCTGTGAGGTGCAGCCATGCGCACTTCTCCTGTTAAGCTCGGCCGGCCAGAGCGAGGAGCTACTGTATACCAGCAGGTAGAGATCTGAGCAACTAGGCCGACGACACAGCGATCACAGTGCTGAAGATCAAAGCCTCAAAGACTACATAGACCAGGTCTGCATCTGGATGAATGGTGCAGTCACCAACTATAATACTATTTATTACTTCAGGAATGCATCTATTTAGGCATTATAACACAGACATTCTGTACAGTGATGAACTGAATATCTACCATCAGCCCAATATGGATATTTTTAAATCATATTTGCCTTTATAAAAAGACAGTAATACGGATACTTACCTAACCATCTGTTGCAAAGACTACAACTATTGCGATAAGGTTCTACACCCTTCATTGGTTTTACAGTGACAAATGTGGCATATTCTATATATTATATATATATATATATATATATATATATATATATATATATATATATTTTTTTTTTTAATATATTTTAGTGGCATTGTGAACTCGATTTTATTTAATTACATTCTATTATATGTACAATAAGCTATATGTAGATCAATGTAGGCCACAAGAGCTCTAATTATTATTATAAATATATTATAAATATTATACTGTAATAAGAATACACTATCTAGTGTTCTATATTCATTTTTACCGGAGCGCCAATATAATTTTTTTTTTCCTTAAATATTACCTTTGGTCTATAGAAAATTGCTGGCACAGACAGCATGGATACAACAATAAGGATTTCAGCACTACAACCCATATCACAAGACACGATCAACATCTTTGACAATGCTGGATCCAGAGGAAACTCAACCATAAGACGGCCAGTGGACGTAAGTGAACCTGGTAAAAATAAACAAACAATGTTACTATGATAAACAGATTGTCTGGCAATAGTTTATAAAAGAACAGCATAAAGAGACCTACCTGTGTTATCAAGAGCCCCTAAAATCCACAACTGGTACATGGAGTTTAGCATGTTGTCCTCTGGAGGTGGGTCCATGAAGTGAAAAAGAAGAAGGTCCTGAACCCCAAGTGACTTTAGCAGTAGGACCACATTGGACAGGTTGGTGCGCTGGATTTCTGGGACAGTAGTGCACAGCAGCTCATTTTTATATGCACTCTGAGTGTACAGCCTGTCAAATACAAAAAGATGTTACATGACTGTTTTGTTGCACATACAACAATAACAACTATATTAGACCTCATTACAAAATGGAATTTTACTTTCATTTTCCCTCAGACGGCGTTGCCTGTGCTCCGGAGACCTGTGTGCTCGGTACAGAAGGTGCTGTCATAGCAGGTTGCCCTACTTGTAAGTGTTTAATGTTAAAAAGTGTTTGTGTAGCTTTTATTTTAGCTTTGTTTAAAAATAAGACAAAGAATGCCAGACATTAATCAGGGTACCGATGGCCCTTTTTTTATGACAAAATTGTCATACAAAAAGTTCTAAATAGTCTGGCAACAGCTGGAGACACTACTACTGGTGTTGGTTTTTACCCCACAAAGCCGTAGAGATTAGGCATTTCGGTTGCTCCTGATGATTAATCGTCAAAATTAATCAATAGCATACCAACCTGCAAGCGCCACAGAATTTGCGTGCCCCAAGTTGGAATAACAGAGGGTTGTCGCGTCTGTCTGTTAAGACACATGCACCAACCTTCAGACTAAACGCAGCTTACCTGTTATGGAGCTGTCTCCCACGCAGTGTTTTCAACACCTAGGCCATTGTGACTAGGATTGTCACCGTTCCCTGGTCTCAAAGCTTGGGCTCTCACTTTGCGCTCTCCAGTTTATTAGGTGAGCTACAATTAATAGTGATTTGGCTCATGGAGCAGCCCAAATACAATGACAGCAGTGGTGTCTCCAGCTGTTGCCAAATGGGAGATAAAAAACCAACATGACAATACTAGCTTGTCTGGCATGTGCAAATTGTATGTACTAATCTGTCCAAATATATTGCTCTTCATAATAATCTATTGCTCTCTTTAAAAAAAAAACAATTCTGTCACACAACCCTGCCTGGTGCTTAGTTGTTCGCTAATTTGGATGACTTTATTCTAAAAGAGGACTCCTTGCTAAATAAGTGGTTCCCCATGCTTGAAAGTCTTTTCACTGTGGTCTGTTGCCAAGTTGGTCATGGTCTACATTTGCAGGTTTTTTCTTTTAACGTTTGCGCATAAATTTTGCGCCTTTTTTTCTAATTCAAAAAGAAGTTTATTGATAAACAAAGAAAGATATACATACAAAATCTGCGATAAACAAGAAAAGGGTCCAGTGGCCAGGGAAGGACAAAAGCATAATCAGCAAAATGTAACATTATATAACAAAAACAGTGTCTATGTAATGAAGGAGTATGAGAGGCAATGAGAGTAGTGGGAAGAGTGACAGGGCAAGTAGTGTAGAGGACACAGTATGTCCAAAGCAGCAGGTAAGGGAGCCAGCGAGGGGCAAGCTAGGTAGAAGGCCCATCCAAGACAATTGAAAGGAAACACCAGCACATTGCCATGTACAGCAGACAATCAAGAAAGGACAAAATAAGAAAAGGAGAGAAAACCCATAGGACACAGACTGGGGGAGGGTAAGAGCATAAGTCAGGAGGAGAAAATGCCATATAAAAGAGAGAGATGCCATATAAAGAGTAGGGAGCTGAAAGGAGAGGAGTCCCCATGAAGGGAAGGGCCGCGAAGGGACAACACGGCCACCCAAGCCTAGGGGGTCAATACCATCCACTGCATGGACAACTGCATAGCCCTGCAACTCACAGCCAGTTTTCCAAAAACGCCTATTTAAAAAGGCGCAAAAAAAAAAAAAGCTCGCACAAATCACAAAATTACGCCTTTTTACAGCCAAAAAAATGACGGGAACAGCTTGATACATCTCCCACTCTAAGCCCATTACCAATGTTTATATCATTGTACAATAAATATACTGGAACTGGGGAGTCTTGGTAAAACTTTGTATATCCACATATATTTTTGCTATGTTGAATTCCAAATAAAGATTAATTAAATAAAATACTTTATGAAAAAACAAATCATACTGGACACTGCAGGCACTGCATGATATTGTGAGGACTGCTTTCTGCAGAAACTTACCTAAAGCACTGCCCAGGGCCTGTCCTTCCAGCTCTGCCAGAACGCTGGTTTGCGTTGGCCTGGCTGATAGGATAGATTTGTAAAGCATCCATACCAATGCGTGGATTAAACACCTGCAAGGAAAATATCATTTAATGTTATATGTTTGAGTCTGTAGACATACGAAAATATTTGTTTGGGTTGTGACATTCAATGCTTACCTTCAGTTTGCAATAGCCGGAGTCTATAACAAACATAATGCCATCCACAGTCAGTGATGTCTCTGCGATGTTGGTAGCCACTATGCATTTCCTCACACCATCTGGTGCCTGCATGTGAGAAGTACAATACACAAGAACTATTAGGAGTAGAACTGATAATTCTAAACCTGCACAATGGGTATTTTCTCATTTGGGAAGAGTCACACGTGCCGTATTTTGCTACCCATTAGCTTCAATGAGGAGGAAAACAACAAAATACAGCAAGGGTGTTTAAAGTGTACTTATTTAAAAAAAAAAAAAAAAAAACTGACATGTGAAATGTCAAAGGTTTTTACCAATGGAGAATTGAGGTCAACCACTCGCTTCTCCCCACTGGTTCTAATAATTGGTGGAGGTCGCAGCACCAAGAGCGCCACCATGAAATCTTTTGACACATCAAATGTTCTGTGAAACAACAGCTACATTTTAACTCTAACAGTAAACCACTGAAAATGGTCAGTCCTCCGTCACCTTTTGGAAGATTTTGGCTTGAAGATCAGAGGGTAGCTGTGAGTAAATTGGCAATACAGCCAATGGTGGGGCACTCTCTAGCTCTCCCAGGCGCTCAATAATCTGATCAGATGTTACCTTGAAGAAAACCAGGACAAAAAGCATTAATAGCAACTACTCGTGACATAAAGGCTGCCTTCAAAGAAAGCATTACCTCAGTAAAACTTGGAACAAATTCTAGTACTGAGGAGAAGGGTGACATTCCCCATGTCTAAACATATCCCAAATCATTAGAATTGGCGTAAAGTAGACTCACCTCAATGTCTTCTTGCCCAGGCATGAAGATTAGAATATCTCCAGCTGCACCAGATAGATGGATCTGCAGCGCCTGCTTTACAGCAGCTTCCACATAATCTTCTTGTGGCGTCTACAAGTAAAAAAGAAAAACACAAATTGTAGGGAGGGTTATCAAAACTGGGCACAAAAATCCTGGTGGGCCAAAAAAACAAAAATTGTCTTACATAATTTGCACAAAATTTTCTGCCTCTTTAGATACTTTTAACCGATGCTCGTAAAGGATGTGGCTTCTCTGGAATAGGGCATGGCTTAAATGTTCAAAAACCCAGCCAAGTTTATTTGCGTTTTCTCTACTCGCCTTTTAAGAAGCATAACTCAAATGTTTACATTCACAGACCCAGAACAAAAAAAAAACAAAAAAAAAAAAACAAAAAACTTTTTTACTAATGTACATACTAAATGAGTATGCTTAAAATGTCGCTATTCTGACCCCTATAGCTTTCATATTTTTCCATACAAGCTGCATTATGGAGGCTCTCTTGTTTGCTTTGTGCATATGTGACTTTGAGAACTATATTAAATTTTTCGTTGGATGTGATAAAAAAAAAAAAAATCTGCAATTTTGGACTTAGGTTTTTTATGTTAATGTTGTTCACTCTACAGGATCATTAAAGATGTGTTGTCCAAAATGTGTCGCATAACCCACAACTGCTTTAGGTGCCGTGATCGTAGGTGGGGAGATTAACTGGGGCAGTACACCTGTCACACTGTAATGCAGGTGACCTAGGGCAAGCTCAGGGAGGATAGAAACCTCCCATGGAGCAGTGGGATTGCTGATGTCCACCATCAACAATGAGGTCCCAGTGCAGCTCCTGTGCTCGCTTCATGTTCATGACTTAAATATACACCAAGTCTCAGGGTACCATGACGCACATTTACATCATGGGTCCTCCAGAGGTTAAAAAACACAGCTTTTATATGGCCCATATTTCTGGTATAAAAATAACCCAACTAATAGGAAGTCTAATCATGTGCCAGCTTTTAAAACAGTCTGACAATCTGGCACCTTCATAGACTACCATACTCCCATACACAATAAATGAAGTGCATGCCGACCCAATGTGATTAAAGTCAGTGTGTATTTTAACATGTTATGCCAGTAACGAAACCACTCTATGACTAAGCGCATTGCTGCGTGAAACGCATCAGAGGTTTCCTGTTTGTACTTTTTGTACCCTGTTGAAGTGTGGATAGAAGACATGTCACAAAGTCTATGGTTCTCCATAATTCATTTGCAGTACTCTCAGAATGCAAGGGCAACAAGAATATTGGTTCAACACAGAGGGTGAGGAACCATCGACTCCTATGTCTAATGTATACAAGACTGGGGCCAAGGACAAAAAAGATAAAGTGAAGTCTGAAAGGAAGCAGCTGTTGCTGGGTGATTCAATCATAAGAAGTGTGGAGCTTAAGGAAAATGGTTTTGTGAGAGGTCTCCCTGGTGCTACTGCTAGAAGAGATAGAAGACGTATTCTTAACCTCATCAGGATGCAGGGCGAATGCATTCGCCCTGCATCCCGAGTCCTTAAAGGGAACCAATCATCAGATTTTACCCTATATAATGCTTGGCAAAGCGTTATATAGGGTAAAATTGTTGTCCTCACCATCCCCGGGGGACGCTCCTGCCCAAGGGATGGTGAAGATATGAAGTTATAAACTAGTCACCGCTGCCGCCGTAAGTAGTCACCTGGGCGGGAGCTCTTCTCATCTACTCCCGTTCTTCGGCCGGGAGCGACGTCCCCTCTGCTTGATTGATGGGCCGCTTCATTGTTCCGCTCACTGAACAGACGGAGCAGAGTGATGACGCTGCCCATCAATCAAGCGGAGGGGGCGTCGCTCCCGGACGAAGAACAGGAGTAGGCGAGAAGAGCTCCGCGCCCAGGTGACTACTTACGGCGGCGGCGACTAGTTTATAACTTCATATCTTCACCATCCCTGGGGGCAGGAGCATCCCCCGGTAATGGTGAAAATAAAGATTTTACCCTATATAATGCTTTGCCAAGCGTTATATAGGGTAAAATCTGATGATTGGTTCCCTTTAAGGACATAGGGCGTATGGGTATGCCTGTGGGAATTTTGGTCCAGTCGCTAGCCGGTCGGGGACCGTACCGGGATGCCTGCTGAAATCATTCAGCCAGCACCCGCCGAGGGGGGTCCTGAGAGTTTGGCAACAGCTCAAGGCACCCGGTTTGGGAATTCCTGGCGTAGAATACCCCTATGTCCACCCCTATGCAATCCCTAATTTAGTCCTCAAATGCGCATGGTGCTCTTTCAGTTCGGAGCCCTGTTGTATTTCAAGGAAACAGTTTAGGGCCACATATGGGGTATTTCCGTACTCGGGAGCAATTGCATTACAAATTTTGGGGGGGCTTTTTCTCCTTTTTCCCCTTATGAAAAGGAAGTTTTGGGGGCTACACCAGCCTTTTAGTGTAAAAAAAAATAAAATTACACTAACATGCTGGTGTTGCCCCATACTTTTTATTTTCACAAGAGGTAAAAGGAAAAAAAAAAGACCCCCAAAATTTGTAACACAATTTCTCCCGAGTACGGAAATAACCCATATGTGGGCGTAAAATGCTCTGCGGAGGCACAACAAGGCTCTGGAGTGAGAGCGTTCTATGTACATTTGAGGTCTAAATTGGTGATTTGCACAGGGGTGGCTGATTTTACAGCGGTTCTGACAGACGCAAAAAAAAAAAAAAAAATTCTCACATGTGACCCCATTTTAGAAACTACACCCCTCACAGAATGTAACAAGGGGTATAGTGAGCCTTAACACCCCACAGGTGTTTAACGAATTTTAGGATGGGAAAATGAAAATTTTTTACTAAAATGCTGGTGCTACCCTAAATTTTTCATTTTCACAAGGGATAAATAGGGAGAGAAAAAAGCCCCCAAAATTTGTAACCCCATTTCTTCTGAGTAAGAACATACCCCATATGTGGATGTGAAGTGCTCTGCAGGCGAACTACAATGCTCAGAAGAGAAGGAGCGCCATTGGGCTTTTGAAGAGAAAATTTGTCTGGAATTGAAAGCCACGTGTGTTTACAAATCCCCCATATTGCCAGATCACAAATCACCCTAAGTATCACCCATGTGCATCTGATTTGATTGCAACCAGAGCAATACATAAATGGATCAGTTTCTTCATATCTAGCATACATACCTACTGAGGAAAGATCCGTGTTCTGCTTGTAAGAGCCCTGAAACGCGTCTAGGTGTATTATTTAATCACCGATATTTTACTCTGAAGGACAGATTGTGGGTCAAACCAGCAATACCATCTAAGTCTACACATCCAGGCGGCGTTGCCAAGCGCCTGAGACATCACACGCCATCAGGATACCACGAGGTCTGCACCGCTAAGATTCCAACTACAGCGAAAGATCACGGGAGCGGCTATAATTCACACTGGTCTGTGGCAGGCAGACCGCCGCGGTTGACGCATGCCAGCGTCTTTTCACCACCCGAGATTTGCGGACCTGATCAGGTGTCCTCAGGTGACGTTACAGTGGGACTCGATTCAAGCTGGTAATTATTAAACCCACCCATTTCTTTCAATATATCAGGATTCTATATCAGTTACAGGACTTTAACACATCTCTGAATTTTCAGTTACCAGACTATTGAAAGTGACATTTTTGTAGAAATACTAATATCTGTGTTTATTATATATTGCAAGTGTATGTTTAAGTAAATCTATTTCTTTTCCTCGGCACAAGGGCCCTGTGCAACGAGGCTAAGTTACATTAATTGATATTTTATATATTTTAATAGAATTGTATCCTATATTTGAAGCACGATCCAGCTATCTATTTATATTATTTTTCATCCATGTATCAGGCAACTGGTACTAGTCTTGAGGGGTTGGTTATTGTTTTAAATTTCCAGCACATGGTGTAGGTGCACAACCTCCTTACCTTGGCTAGTTAATTGTGAGCTGCACAACCTCTTTGTTTTTCAGATTTGTAAATTATTTCTATTAAAAAATCTTAATCCTTCCAGTACTTATTAGCTGTTGAATACTACAGAGGAAATTATTTTCTATTTGGAACACAGTGCTCTCTGCCGACATGACCACAGTGCTCTCTGCTGACATCTCTATCCATTTTAGGAACTGTCCAGAGAAGCATATGTTTTCTATGGGGATTTTCTCCTACTCTGGACAGTTCTTAAAATGGACAGAGGTGTCAGCAGAGAGCTAAGAAAAAAAGAAAAGAATTTCCTCTGTAATATTCAGCAGCTAATAAGTACTGGAAGGATTAAGATGTTTTAATAGAAGTAATTTACAAATCTGGTTAACTTTCTGGCACCAGTTGAAAAAATTATAAAAAATTATAATAAAAGTTTTCCCCGGAGCACCCCTTTAACGAAAAGTCGTCAAACACCTGTGGGGTGTTATGGCTCACTGGACCCCTTGTTACGTTCCTTGAAGGGTTTAGTTTCCAAAATAGTATGCCATGTGTTTTTTTTTTTTGTTTTTGTTTTTTGCTGTTCTGGCACCATAGGGGCTTCCTATATGTGACATGCCCCCCAAAAACCATTTCAGAAAAACTCACTCTCCAAAATCCCATTGTCACTCCTTTCCTTCTGAGCCCTCTAGTGCACCAACATAGCACTTGACATACACATATGAGATATTTCCTTACTCGAGAGAAATTGGGTTACACATTTTAGGGTGATTTCTCTCCTTTTTCCCCTTGTAAAAATTCAAAAACTGGGTCTACAAGAACATGCGAGTGTAAAAAAAAAAAAAAAATGAAGATTTTGAATTTTTTCCTTCACTTTGCTGCTATTCCTGTGAAACACCTAAAGGGTTAACAAAGTTACTGAATGTCATTTTGAATACTTTGAGGGATGCCGTTTTTATAATGGGGTAATTTATGGGGGATTTCTAATTCTAATTTCTAATATGATCTACTAGTTGAGGAAATAGCTAAAATGACAATGAAAGGAGAAGTTATCATTATGGGAGACTTCAATCTTCCGGATATAAACTGGAAAACCAAAATAACTAGTTCTGCCAGGAGTACAGATATTATAAATTCCCTACTGGGATTATCTCTACAACAAGTGGCTGAGGAGCAAATCCGGAGGGAGGCCATTTTGGATTTGGTATTCACAAATGGGGATTTGGTATATGATGTTAATGTAGGCGAAAGCTTGGGATCTAGTGATCACCAGTCAGTGTGGTTTAATATGAGAACAGTGAAGGAGTCACACCACACAAAAACAAAAGTTTTAGATTTTAGAAAAACAGACTTTTCAAATATGAGATTAGTCATAAATGAGTCCCTATCATACTGGAACGGATTATATGGAGTCCAGGAGAAATGGGACTAATTAAAAGACGCATTATTGAAAGCAACAGAAAATTGCATTAGACATGTCAGTAAAAGCAGAAAAAGGAAGAGACCATTGTGGTACTCAGCAGAAGTGGCCAAAATCATAAAAAACTAAAAGCTAGCATTTAGTAATTATTATAAAGAAAAAAAAAAAAAAAACAGAGCAATGAAGATAGGGGAATTTACAAGATTAGGCAGAAAGAAGCCAAGCAAGTTAAGAACTTCTAAAGCACAGGCAGAAGAAAAACTAGCTCAGTCTGCGAAAAAAGGGGATAAGACATTCTTCAGATATATTAATGAAAAAAGGAAATTAAAACAAGGAATAACTAAATTAAAAACAAAGGAAGGCAGTGATCCCCAAGGAGGGAAAAGACCCCCTCTTGTGCCCTAGCTATAGACCCATATCCCTGATAAACTCGGACACTAATCTGTTCGCAAAATGAATAGCAAATAGATTGTCTGGCCACATGGGTTCCCTGATCCATCCGGATCAGGTCGGCTTCATCCAGGGAAGGGAGCCGAGAGAACACGCTTCGTGCTTTCTCCACGATACACCATGCTCGTAATCAACGCCTACCATTGCTATTGCTGTCCCTAGACGCGGAAAAGGCGTTTGACCAGATGGACTGGGAATTCATGTCTGCCACCCTGTCTCAGATTGGCCTAGGTCCCATTACAAGGCAGCGTATTATGGCCCTGTATAGCCACCCCTTTGCACAGATTCATGTCAATGGTCAGCTATCAGCACCGTTTGAGATTTGTAATGGTACTAGACAGGGGTGCCCCCTCTCACCCCTCTTATATGTTCTATGTATGGAACACTTAACACGATTCGCAATAATCCGGATATCAAGTGATTGCTGCTGTCTTATGACCATTACAAATGCTCAGCATTTGCGGACGACGTACTCTTGTACCTTTCTTCTCCCCTCACATCCTTACCCTCCCTGATGGCCTCTTTGGACTCGTTCTCAAATTATAGCAATTATAAGTTAAACCTAGGCCGTGAATGTTACCCTCTCTCCGCATGACGTATCCTTACTTACCGGTAAGTCCCTGTACCCATTTAAATGGCATCCAATAGCTTTAAAATACCTGGGTGTCCATGTGCCCACTAACCTTGCAGACACCTTTAAAGTCAATTTCCCCCCTCTGTTACAGACACTACATAGGAACTTAACCAGATGGGAGCGCAGGGACTTCTCCTAGCTGGGGCGGATAAATATCTTCAAGATGAATGTGCTCCCCCAACTCCTTTATTTATTTGCTGGGATCCCAACGCACATTCCTCGCTCATTTTTTAGGGAACTCTCTGCGCTCCAGTCGGGTTTCGTATGGGCTCGAAAAAGACCACGTATAGCTAGTTAAATCCAGTATAAACGCAAAACCGATGGGGGACTGGTGTTGCCAGACTGCCTATCATACTATTTGGCTGCAGTTCTGGTTCGTGTACTGGATAGCTTCCAGGACACTTCTAATGAGCTATGGGTCAGAATTGAAGGGCGCTCTAGTGGAAAAATCCCCAGGAATTTATTATGGACATTAAAACCCCACTCAATCCTCCGCTCCGCCTCCACACTGCCTCCTGTGATGGACTCGATAGCTAAAACATACTCAACGTATTTGGGTTGTCACTCCCTGATAACACTGGATGGTCCACTGACCCCCATCTTTGGTAATACAGCCGGCCCTCTCTTCCATTACATTTCTATCCTTCCATTGATCTGAGGGTACTACTTTTTACTCTGTCCTCACACATGATAATCTGAAATCCCTCCTGGACATTTTGGGTGATGCACCTCACTCTATACTACACTCCTTTCAATACAACCAGTTGAGGCACTTCTATCATTCCAACAAAAATTCCCTCAATCTTCATAGACTGCTCACTGCTTTTGAAAACTGCACTGCCTCCAATATTGTTCCCCATGCTGTGAGCGTAATATATTCACTGCTCTTGCGTATGGATTCCTCTACTCCTTTGCCTTCCAGAACAGCATGGGAAAGGGAAATAGGCAGTGAGTTCTCAGATGCTGATTGGTGCTGAGCCTTGACCCTCTGTCATAGATCTTCCATCTCCTGCAGGATACACCAGACTAACTACAAAATTATCTCCCGTTGGTACAGAGTGCCTGCTCTCCTCTCCCGTATATACCCGTCTCGGATTCTTGCTGGAGATGTGGAAATCGAGGGGGTACCATGACCCATATATGGCTGTCTTGCCCCCAACTCGGCAATTTCTGGACCTCCGTCTTGGACAAGATCCGCACGCTCACCTCCCTCACCCTCCTACGGGACCCGGCTACCCCACTGCACTATTGCACTAATTGTGGAAGCTCTTCTCGGATGCCATTACAGAGCTAGTAGAACTGCAGCAGGATACCGCCTCTGACTGCCAGGGGGGTGTCTGCTCCAGTAAGGAGGGAGGGAGGAGTACAGGGCAGGCCAGACAGGTACTAGTGGTGGGGGACTCAATTATTAGGGGGACAGACAGGGCAATCTGTCACAAAGACCGGGATCGCCGAACAGTGTGTTGTCTGCCCGGTGCACGAGTTCGGCACATCGCGGATCGGGTTGACAGGTTGCTGGGCGGGGCTGGAGAGGACCCAGCAGTCATGGTACATATTGGCACCAATGACAAAGTAAGAGGTAGGTGGAGTGTCCTTAAAAATGACTTCAGGGACTTAGGCCGCAAGCTTAAGGCAAGGACCTCCAAAGTAGTATTTTCTGAAATACTACCAGTACCACGAGCCACACCAGAGAGGCAGCGGGAGATCAGGGAGGTAAACAAGTGGCTCAGAAGCTGGTGTAGGAAGGAAGGGTTTGGGTTCATGGAGAACTGGGCTGACTTCGCTATCGGTTACCGGCTCTACCGTAGGGACGGGCTGCACCTCAATGGGGAGGGTGCAGCTTTGCTTGGGGAGAAGATGGCTAGAAGGGTGGAGGAGTGTTTAAACTAGGGACTTGGGGGGAGGGAACCTACAGCAAAGAGGGGGAAGATAGTGTAGATAGAGAGGTGGGAATTATAAATGTACCTGGGGGTGGAGCGGAGGGAGGGGTTAGAATAGTTAATAGGAATAGGCTTCATAGGAAAATAAAACTTACACCCTTGAATCCCATTAACCCCAATAACATAAAGGATGGAAATGTAAAGTGTATGTTCACAAATGCCAGAAGCCTAGCAAATAAAATGGGTGAGCTTGAGGCCTTGATACTGGAGGAACATATTGATATAGTTGGGGTCACTGAGACATGGCTGGACTCCTCGCATGACTGGGCTGTCAATCTGCAGGGGTTTACATTGTTTCGCAAGGATAGAATGAAAAGAAAAGGTGGTGGAGTCTGTCTGTATGTATGTAAGAAGTGGTATGAAAGTCAGTGTGAACGATGCCATAGTGTGTGATGATTTTGAGGAGGTGGAATCACTGTGGGTAGAATTACAAAAGGAGGGAAATACTGAAAAAATTATATTTGGGGTAATCTACAGACCCCCTAATATCACTGAAGAGATAGAAGTTCGGCTTCATAAACAAATAGAGAGGGCCGCCCGGGCAGGTACAGTGGTAATAATGGGAGATTTTAACTATCCAGATATAGATTGGGGTCCGGGGTTGGCTAAAACTATAAAGAAGCGACAATTCCTAAATTTATTGCAGGATAATTTTATGGGCCAGTTTGTGGAGGACCCAACAAGAAGTGATGCCTTGTTGGATCTGATCATTTCCAACAACGCAGAGCTGGTTGGTAATGTAACTGTGCGGGAAAACCTTGGTAATAGCGACCACAATATAGTTACTTTTGACTTAAAATGTAGAAAACAAAGACAGGCGGGGAAGGCAAAAACATATAACTTTAAAAAGGCAAACTTCCCTGGGCTGAGATCTGCACTACAGGACATAGACTGGGGGGAGGTGTTGTCAAATACTGATACAGAAGGTAAATGGGACATCTTTAAATCAACTCTAAATAACTATACAGCTAAATATATACCAAAGGGGAACAAATAAACGATTAAAACTAAATCCTACATGGCTGACAAATGATGTTAAAAGAGCAATAAACAACAAAAAAATAGCCTTCAAAAAATACAAATCTGATGGGTCAGCGATAACATTTAAACAGTACAAAGAGCTTAATAAAATCTGTAAAAATGTAATAAAAACAGCAAAAATTAAAAACGAGAGACAGGTGGCCAAAGAAAGCAAAACTAATCCTAAATATTTTTTTAGATATATCAATGCAAAAAAACCAAGGACAGAGCATGTAGGACCCCTTAATAATGATAATGGGGAGGTTGTCACAGGCGATCAAGAGAAAGCGGAGCTACTGAATGGGTTCTTTAGTTCTGTATACACTATGAAAGAAGGAGCTGACATTGGCCAGGTCAGTGCTGGTAACACATCATGTAATGTACTGAACTGGCTTAATGTAGAGATGGTACAAGGTAAGTTAAGTAAAGTAAATGTAAGCAAATCTCCAGGGCCAGATGGATTGCACCCAAGAGTTCTTAGAGAGGTAAGTTCAGTAATGTCTGTACCCCTGTTCATGATATTTAGAGATTCTCTGGTGTCTGGTATTGTGCTAAGGGACTGGCGCAAGGCGAATGTGGTGCCAATCTTCAAAAAGGGCTCTAGGTCTTCCCCAGGAAACTATAGACCGGTAAGTTTAACGTGCATTGTGGGTAAATTGTTTGAAGGACTTATAAGGGATTACATACAGGAATACATAGGGGATAATTGTATTATAAGTGAAAACCAGCATGGGTTTACTAAGGATAGAAGTTGTCAAACCAATCTAATTTGCTATTATGAAGAGGTGAGTAGAAGCCTTGACAGAGGAATGGCTGTGGATATAGTGTTTCTGGATTTTGCTAAAGCATTTGATACTGTCCCTCATAGACGTCGGACAGGTAAGTTAAGGTATTTGGGTTTGGAAATTTTAGTTTGTAACTGGATTGAACACTGGCTCATGGATCGTACCCAGAGAGTGGTGGTCAATGATTCGTACTCTGATTGGTCCCCGGTAATTAGTGGTGTACCCCAAGGTTCAGTACTGGGCCCGCTGTTGTTTAATTTATTTATCAATGATATAGAGGATGGTATTAACAGCTCTGTTTCTATCTTTGCAGATGACACCAAGCTTTGTAGCACAGTACAGTCAATAGAGGATGTGCATAAGTTACAGGATGACTTGGATTGACTAAGTGTCTGGGCATCCACTTGGCAAATGAGGTTCAATGTGGATAAATGTAAAGTTATGCATCTGGGTACTAATAACCTGCATGCGTCGTATGTCTTAGGGGGGATTAAACTGGAAGAGTCACTGGTAGAGAAGGATCTGGGTGTACTTGTAGATCACAGACTACAGAATAGCATGCAATGTCAGGCTGCTGCTTCCAAAGCCGGCAGGATATTGTCATGTATCAAAAGAGGCATGGACTCGAGGGACAGGGACATAATACTCCCCCTTTATAAAGCATTGGTACGGCCTCACCTGGAATATGCTGTTCAGTTTTGGGCACCTGTCCATAAAAGGGACACTGCGGAGTTGGAAAGGGTGCAGTGACGCGCGACTAAACTAATATGGGGCATGGATCATCTTAGCTATGAGGAGCGATTAAAGGAGTTACAATTGATTAGTCTTGAGAAGAGACGTTTAAGGGGGGATATGATAAACGTATATAAGTATATTAATGGCCCATACAAAAAATATGGAAAAAAACTGTTCCAGGTTAAACCCCCCCAAAGGACGAGGGGGCACTCCCTCCGTCTGGAGAAGAAAAAGTTTAGTCTCAAGGGGCGACAAGCCTTCTTTACCGTGAGGACTGTGAATTTATGGAACGGTCTACCTCAGGAACTGGTCACAGCAGGAACAATTAACAGCTTTAAAACAGGATTAGATACATTCCTGGAACATAATAACATTAATGCTTATGAAGAAATATAAAATCCCATCCCTTCCCCAATATCGCGCCACACCCCTACCCCTTAATTCCCTGGTTGAACTTGATGGACATATATGTCTTTTTTCGACCGTACTAACTATGTACCTATGTAACTATGCCAAGAGACGATGCTGTAACCTGTGACTATATATTGTGCAATTCTTGCTTGTACCTTTACTTGCTGATGAGATTTTTTCAAACTTCTTAGTCATTGTTGTGAATGGTACTTGATGAATAAAAACGTTATTTTGGAAAAAAGCAAAAGGAAGGATGGTATGTAGAAGAGAATAAAGGGCTAGCCGACTGCCTTAATGAATACTTCTGTTCAGTTTTTACAGATGAAAAAGAAGGAAAAGGACCTCCATATTAAGCAGGAAGACTAATGAATCGTTTGATGCATGTGTCTTTACAGAGGAAGAGGTTCTACGTTTGCTGTCTAAAGTGAAGACAAATAAGTCTGATGGGATACACCCAAAATTATTAAGAGAGCTTAGTGGTGAGCTAGCAAAACAGTTAATAGATTCAGTTAACCAATCACTGGTAACAAGAGTCGTCCCAGAAGATTGGAAATTAGCAAATGTCGTGCCCATTCACAAGAAAGGTAGTAGGGAGGAATTAAGCAACTATAGGCCAGTAAGTCTGACATCAATAGTGGGGAAATTAATGGAAACCCTTCTAAAGGATAGGATTGTGGAACATCTAAAATCCCATGGTTTGCAAGATGAAAAACATCATGGGTTTACTTCAGGGAGATCATGTCAAACAAATCTTATTGATTTTTTTTTGACTAGGTGACTAAAATAATAGATGGCGGAGGGGCAGTAGACATTCCATATCTACATTTTAGTAAGGCTTTTGAAACTGCCCCACATAGAAGACTTAATAAACTGCAGTCATTGAGCTTGGACTCCCATATTGTTGAGTGGATTAGGCAGTGGCTGAGTGGCAGACAACAGAGGGTTGTAGTCAATGGAGTATATTCAGAGCAAGGTCTTGTCACCAGTGGGGTACCGTGTTTCCCCGAAAATAAACCCTACCCCGAAAGTAAGTCCTAGCAGGATTATCAGGGTGGGCTACAATATAAGCCCTACGCCGAAAATAAGACCTAGGCGAGGGGTAATCAACTGGCGGACCGCGGTCCAGATCCGGACCTAGGCCGCCAGTAACGCCCACAGACAGACACACACACCCCCCTCCTCCTTTGGCTGGTCCCGCGGCAAGTTACCGTAATTGAGACGGGGCAGGGACACTGTCGCTTTAAAACGTCCGTGCGTATGCACGGCCGACGTCATGGACATGTCCCTGCCCCCGGCTGCTAAGCAACAGAAGGAGATCCCGCCGCCGAGAGCTGCAGCTTCCGTACAGTACAAGTTGCGGACGCTACCGTATGCAGGTGGGGAAGTGTTGGTCTCCGCTGGGGATGAAATGTGTACCTGTAGACTATTATGGCAGAGGGGTGGGGGGGCACTGTAGGAGTGTGGAGGATGACTGGGGAAGGGGAGGATGGGGGGCTGTAGCAGTGTGGAGGATGGGGGGCTGCAGCAGTGTGGAGGATGGGGGGCTGCAGCATTGTGGAGGATGGGGGCAGCAGCAGTGTGGAGGATGGTGGGCTGTAGCAGTGTGGAGGATGGTGGGCTGTAGCAGTGTGGAAGATGGGGGGGGGGGGGTGGTGCGGCAACCTCCACACTGCTACAGCCACCCATGTTGTTCAAGGTTTTTTGTGACTAAAATTAATATAAGACCCGGTCTTATTTTCGGAGAAACATGGTACCTCAGGGATCTGTACTGAAACCAATTTTGTTTAATATCTTCATTAGTGATATTGCAAAAGGTCTCGATGGGAAGATGTGTCTTTTTGCTGATGACACAAAGATAATAAACAGGGTTGATGTTCCTGGAGGGATATACCAAAATGGAAAAGGATTTAGGAAAACTAGAAGAATGGTCAGAACTCTGGCAACTGAAATTTTATGTGAATAAGTGCAAGATAATGCACCTGGGGCATAAAAACCCTCGGGCAGAATATAGAATATTTGACACAGTCCTGACCTCAGTATCTGAGGAAAGGGATTCAGGAGTAATTATTTCAGAAGACTTAAAGGGGTACTCCGGTGAAAACCTTTTTTCTTTTAAATCAACTGGTGGCAGAAAGTTAAGCATATTTGTAAATTACTTCTATTAAAAAATCTTAATCCTTCCTGTACTTATTAGCTGCTGAATAATACAGAGGAAATTCGTTTCTTTTTGGAATGCTCTCTGATGACATCACGAGCACAGTTGTCTCTGCTGACGTTATTATAATAATAATGCTTTATTTATTGTTGTCCTTAGTGGGATTTGAACCCAAGTCCCCAGCACTGCAAGGCAGCAGTGCTAACCACGGAGCCACCATGCTGCCCTTAGCATACATCTGCTATGCATCTGCTACGCATGGTTGCTAAAATGGACAGAGATGTCAGCAGAGAGCACTGTGCTCGTGATGTCATCAGTGTTCCAAAAAGAAAGGAATTTCCTCTGTAGCATTCAGCAGCTAATAAGTACTGGAAGGATTAAGATTTTTTAATAGAAGTAATTTACAAATATGTTTAACTTTCTGCCACCAGTTGATTTAAAAGAAAAAAGGTTTTCACCGGAGTACCCCTTTAAAGGTAGGAAGACAATGTAATAGAGCAGCAGGAAACGCTAGCAAGGGAGAGGTATAAGCAGTAGAAAGAGAGAAGTGCTCATGCCGCTGTACAGAACACAGGTGAGACCTCACTTGGAGTATTGTGAGCAGTACTGGAGGCCGTATCTCCAGAAGGATATAGATACTCTAGAGCAGAGGTCTCAAACTCAAAATTATCTGGGGGCCACTGGAGGTAGCGGCTGGGTGGAGGCTGGGCCGCATGTGCCCCTCACATATAATGCCCATATCATGCGCCTCTCACATATAATGCCCCCATCATGCGCCTCTCTCATATAATCCCCCCATCATGCGCCCCTCACATATAATGCCCCCATCATGCGCTCCTCACATATAATGCCCCCATCATGCGCCCCTCACATAATGCCCCCATCATGCGCCCCTCACATAATGCCCCCATCATGCGCCCCTCACATATAATGTAATGCCCCCATCATGTGCCCCTCATCATGCACCAGCAACCCCCCTCCCCATTCCCCCTACCCCCTGGTAATCGCATGAGCCGACAGATGATGGATACGGGTCGAAAATTAGCCGACCGGAGTCAAACTGTGACTCCGGTCGGCTCATTAAAGTCAATGGATTTCAGAGCCGGTCCGGCTGGGGTACGGGAGCGCACGGTTTTCCCTTCCCCCAGCTGAATCTGGCAGCCGTAGGCTGAAACGTGGTGTGAAAGCACCCTTACACTAATTGTCTCCTCATTCTACTCTTCCCTCAGATGATTGTCCTAGCTGTACTCATATCAACCGATACTACAAGAGATTACCGGCTTCCATGACAACCACAATCCACTGGACCGGCATTTGCAAACAGGAGCAAGACCAGCCTTTTAAATTTCACCTCTGCACAATCTGTTTGCCTTCTGGGCAGTTCACCATCAAGCCTCTGCGCCACTGTCTGTTCTCTATTCCCTCTTTATATTCCACATTTTTACTAGGTAAACCCTATTACATCGATGCGCATAAGTCCTAGCAATGAAGTTCTGAAAGCAGAAATGCCTTTGTTCTTCAACCTTTACCCTTTTGTATTGTCTTTTTGTCACCCCAGGGAGTGCTTTTGAACATCCTATGTTCTCCTGTATCCCCCAATTAAACAGCAAAGAATAGAAGATTTTTGTACTCACCGTTAAATCTTTCACATAACCTTTATTAAAAAATTGTAATGAAAAATATGGGGGTACAGTCGGGAGGTGCCTAATACGTAACTTTTAATGGTATATTATTAAAAAACACCAACTTGTGCTCCAGTGAAACCCAATTCCACTTAAAATCAGGTGGGGAATCTACAAAAGATAAACCCTGCCACTTATCTCAAAGACACAGTAACAATGTCTCCCATTGGCGTTCATGCACTAACAGTAACTCCCATCAGGTAAAAATAAGCTCCCAACGTGTTTCTACCATGATAACTGGCATCATCAGGGGAGACCATTTATTCACAAGGAGACTGTATATAGAGTAATAATTCACAAATCATAACTTTGGGCTGTTGAGGTAGTATCATCAAAGCCCCTAGTCAGCATTAGTAAATAGAGCATATAATACTTATACTGATGTATATCACATCACAGGGGAGCGTAATGTGCGTCCGGAATACCTGTAAATTAAAAGAAATGCCCACATTTCGAATAGCCTATAGATAAAATAGGATATATATCAAAAATTGTCAGTAGATACTGCATGAATTGAGGGCATTGCCGCTACTCATGGCTACACCATGATTACACAGACAAACCTGTTAACAGAAAAGATGCAAAGAATACAAATCACAATCGATCCCTCCTATATGAAGAAATATATGGTTTGACGATCTCTGCTACTTAGAGTCCCCTTTCTGGTCAGACATTTATGGCTGCAACGCGTATACCCGCAGTGGTGGGGAGCCGTGTAAACATGCTACAGTTACCATATGCTGACAGCTGAGAAGCCGGCGTGTGACGTCATATCCTCTCAGCCGGAGTCTACGTCAGCATACCCACAGCAGGGCGGGGTTAGAGTAATGCTGTCGGAGAATGAACCCCGCCAGGTATATTAACCCATAGTGATTACGGCTATTAGATACTTAGACGCTTGGTCTGACTGTATCTGAATGGCTATCCAGGGCTGTCTCAGCTAAACCATATTTATTTGCCTTTTAAATGTGAACTTAGATATTAAACATTAGAGATAAGTAATTGTATTGCATTCCATACATCTATATAATGTACAGAATACAGACTACCCAGGACTCACAGAGGTTACAATAGCTCCCAATAACCTAGCCTAAAAATATATACCATCCCGCTGTGTAATGAGGGGACAACGGCTCCCTGTGTTCTAAAATTTCTTAAGAAGAACACTGGGTCCCTCTATAATGGAGCCGGTGTTACCACCACACAGCGGAACGGATAATAATGTAGAATACATCTGTATAATATGGGATGCTATAAAATCATGTAAAAATGGGGATCTGTACTGGTTGGATAATTTATTCCACAGCAATCATGTATATATAAAACTTTATATACATAAAAGAGAGGATGACTATGGTGGCTATTAATGGATAGAAATATTGAAATTTGTTCCATGTAATAAAAGATTCAAAAAGATGAATATGGAGACTACAGGGTACGTCTTATCTAGCAAGGTATTGCTGTGGCCCCCTATAGGAGGGGCGATTTCCTATTGTCATGAGAAAGGAGGGGAGGGTGGGGGGGATTTGTTGCTGGGCCTAGGGTGCCTAAGTAACCCTATGCTAACTATAATTGCCCTAGTCCTAGGCGGCGTTACCGCCCTAAAAAGGGCGACCCCACTTCCAACCATCCCTCAAGCCCTTAACTAACGGTGAGGCTGACTATAGACTAGCTACGCAGTAACCAAAGTCTCTGTGTAGACACCCAAGTGTGGATATTCACCACCTCCACAGTAGAATCATATATAAAAAGACATGGGCTGTATGCTTTTAGAATAAACTCCAGCACTCACGTTTAGACTGTTCATCTTTTTCTTATTTATTCAGATATTTTTGCAGCTTTAATCAGCTTTTCAGATGGGATGTCAGCACACATCCAATCTAGCAGAGGTCTTATCTTACTGACTGGGCGTTTCTTTTAACTTACAGGTATCCCGGACGCACATTACGCTACCCTGTGATGTGATATACATCAGTATAAGTATTATATGCTCTATCTACCAATGCTGACTAGGGGCTGTGATGATACTACCTCAACAGCCCAAAGTTATGATTTGTGAATTATTACACTATATACGGTCTCCTTGTGAATAAATTGTCTCCCCTGATGACGCCTTTTATCATGGTAGAAACACGTTGGGAGCTTATACTTACCTGATGGGAGTTACTGTTAGTGTATGAATGCCAATGGGAGACATTGTTACTGTGCCTCTGAGATAAGTGGTAGGGTTTATCTTTTGTAGATTCCCCACCTGATTAATTTTAAGTGGAATTGGGTTTCACTGGAGCACAAGTTGTTTTTTTTATTTTATTTTTTATAATATACCAGTAAAAGTTACGTATTAGGCACCTCCCCACTGTACCCCCATTTTATCATCCCTTATTTACAATCTTTGATTTATTTATGAGCTGGGAGTGATATTCCACTTGTAGGAATTATACTTGCTACTTTTAAAATTCTTTATTCTAACTATCTTTATTAGCAGACACTGCACCTACCTATTTCTGTTCCTTTGCTTAAGTGGTTTACTGTTCGTGGTGTATATCACTTTTCTGTTTTCAGTTCCTTTAATGTTTTTTGACTTCCTAGTGCTCTGGTACAAATAGATTAGTTCAGTGCCAGTGGGTGGGTATATCCTTTTGCTCACCTAATGTAAGCATAGTAATGGGCTCTCCTGTTTCCCCCAATGAAAAGTATGAGAGGTTTACAGTAGTACAAAAATTACTGTCCATGTGGAATACATGTCATGAAGATAAGTTTTGTTGATACCTTGATGCTCCACTAATAAAACTGGACACATTTCAGTAAAAACACGCGTCTGCTTACAGATTTGGTAGCAGTGTTTTGTTTTTTGCGTTCCCAATACTAATAGTTTTAGGATACTTGTGTCACCAGGGCTAATCCGGTTGAGTGTAGGGATAAGGTTTATGGGGTTGCCCTTTTGAGGGTCAGGGGTTACAACTGACCCAGCCCCGCCGTATATTCATAAGGCATTCTTTCGAGCCTGATATGGCCTATAACAGGAAATTATATTATGCATTCACCTGCACAAGAATGTACTTGTACTTTAGATTCAGTGCTCAGTAGAATTATTATATTATTATTAGTTTCCTATCATCATAGCATTTATTCTGCGGTACTTTCAGAAAATCATATCACTGGACTACCTAAAATTATTGTGCTGACCTAGGCTTGTCCCCACACAAAGTTAACTGAAAAGTTAGTTAACAAAGTTAGCTGAAAGAGATTGGTTCACACCTTACCTTGCTAAATAAAATGTCGACAGGGAACGTCCGTCCAGGAATATGGAAAATAGGAACATTCCCAAAGAATGAGGCAAACTTTTCTGCATCCATTGTAGCAGAAGTAACAATCAGCTTCAGGTCAGACCTACGCGTGACAACCTTCAGAACAAAATTTTGTATATAGTTAATGTTTTGTGTCTGCAACAATACCTTATAAAGATATATGCAAATGTATTTATATCATCACCTCACGTAGGAGCCCGAACAGCACATCTGTGTTCAAAGAACGTTCATGAGCCTCGTCCATGATGACAGCACTATAGTGATCAAGGTCTGCCTCACGGAGGGATTCTCGGAGCAGAATACCATCTGTCATGTATTTAATGAGGGTCTTCTCTGATGTGCAGTCTTCAAATCGAATGGCATACCCAACCTCCTCTCCCAGGCTTACTTGCATCTCTTCACTCACTCGTTTTGCCACAGACATGGCAGCCACTCTACGAGGCTGTGTGCAGGCTATCATACCATAATCTGTGTACCCATCTTCGTGCAGATATTGAGTCAACTGTGTAGTCTTACCGCTGCCTGTTTCTCCCACCACTATAACAATACTGTTATCTCTAAAAGACAAAAAAAATTAGATGAATACATGGATGAAAAGCATTAGCTCCAGACTAAACAAGGCAGACTTACTACCTGATAATGGTAAGCAATTCCTGTTGGACAGCAAAAATGGGCAAGAACTGACGTTGCTCCATTAGACTCTTCTTCCGGGAAAACTCACTACTCGCTTCACTACGCTCCCGCATGTGATCTGCAAACTTCTGTTCTGCCCTAGGAGTACAAAACAAAAATATTAAAGAAAATATGTCACAAAAGGTACAAGTGGCACTAATCCAACAGTTTATATTTCTATGACTCTGGCTCTTGTGCAGGTATAGAAAATTCTGCATGGGGTTTAAGATTGTGACATTTGTAAATTTTTACTCTTGGCAACTCACTGTGCTCACACGCAAGCCCAATAGCAAAAAAGATGGCATTTTAGTAATGGTGTTGCAATTAGCAGAAACTAGCCGACCAATCACCGCCCTTGCTGGGAGGTGCACCCGCTCTGCCCTCAGTCTGGAGGGTGAGAGCAGGTGCACTGAAGACAGGACCGGCAGTGGACTCACCGGCAGGAGCAGCAGCAGGTGGTGAGACCAGTGTGCCTCCTGCTGTTGCAACTCCCAGCATGCACAGCCAAAGGGCATGGTGTGAGTTGTAGTTATGCAACAGCTGGAGGCACAGAACAGAGTTTTATTTATGCAAGAGATAGTGGGGGAAAAAGTGCCACTAGCTCTTCCAGAACTACAACTCCCGGCATGCACGTACAGACAGAGGGCATGCGGGGAGTTGTAGTTATGTGCATTCAGCTGTTGCGTAACTACAACTCCCAGCATGCCCCAACAGTCAAAAGGCATGCTGGGTGTTGTAGTTATGCAACAGCTGAATGCACATAATTTCAACTCCTTACATGTGCTTTGGCTGTCCATGCATGCTGGGAGTTGTAGTTATGCAATAGCTAGTGGAAAAAAGTGCCACTAGCTCTTGCATAACTACAACTCCAAGCATGCACAGACAGCCAGAGGGCATGCAGGAAGTTGTAGTTATGAGCATTCAGTTGTTGAATAATTACAACGTCCAGCATGCCATTGGACTGTCTGTGCATGCGGAGAGTTATAGCTATACAAAAGCTGGAGGCATAACTTCCGCCGTGGCTCAAACTTCTAGCGGGAAACTCATTGTAAACCCGACTGTGTGTACGTACTGTAAAAGCACCAAACACTGCACCACACTATGCTTACTCAAAATAAAGGAAAGGAAAAGGAATGAAAAGGAAAAGGAAAAGTTGGGAGCTACACTAGCATGTTAGTGTAAAATAAAAAAACATTTTTTACACTAACATGCTGGTGTTGTCCCATACATATATTTTCACAAGATGTAAAAGGAGAAAAAGACCCCCAAAATGTGTACCGCAATTTCTCCCGGGTAAGAAAATACATATGTGGACGTAAAGTGCTCTGTGGGCACACAACATGGCTCAGGAGTGAGAGCGCCATGTACACTTGAGGACTAAATTGGCGATTTGCACAGGGGGTGGCTGATCGTTACAGCGATTCTGACATAAACGAAGAAAAAAAATTGTGACCCGATTTTGGAAACTACACCCATCAAAATGTAATAAGGGGTGCAGTGAGCATTTACACCCCACAGGTGTCTGACAGATTTTTGGAACAGTGGGCTGAGAAAATGAAATTTTTCATATTTACAGCCCCCACTGCACCCCTTATTACATTCCGTGAAGGGTGCAGTTTCCAAAATGGTGTAACGTGTGGGTGATTTCCACTTTCCGGGCACCATGGGGGCTTTATAAATGTGACATGGCCCCCCAAAAACGATTCCAGCCAAATTCTCTATCCAAAAGCCAAATGACACTTCTTCCCTCCTGAGCCCTGCCGTGTGCCCCTAAACACTTTAAGTCTCCATATGGGGTATTTTCATCAGGGGGTGTGGAAATTTTGTTTAAAAAACTATTTGTCCGCGAAACTAAAACGGAGCAAAATCTACTTGTCCCTCATGACGATCCACTTGTCCTGCCCAATTTTCGCTTTTACACTCGTTTTTTCCTCCTTGCCCTATAATAGCAATAACTACCTACTATAATGATACCTTTTAATTTTTCAATAACATTCTCCGAACTTAAAAAAATATATACACACACACTATATTATATATATAATAAAATCGGTGAAGTGAAATTGAAATCGTAATTTTGCTAATTTGGTGGTTTCCTTTTCTACGCCATTTACCTTGTGGTTGAGCTAACATGTTATTTTCATACTTTAGGCCGGCTTGATTACAGCAATACCAGATTTGTATAGTTTCCGCCATGTTTTACAAATTTAAAAAAAAATCACAACTTTGCCATTTTTGACCCCTGTAGCTTTTTTTTCGTATACTAGGCTGTATATGGCACAAAAAATTTGCCCTCAATCAGTTTTTTGTATCTGTACCATTTTGGAATTGAATACAGGGGTGTGGAAATTTTATAAAAAACTACTTGTCCACGGGACTAAAATGGAGCAAAATCTACTTGTCCCTCATGACGATCCACTTGTCCGGGCCAATTTTCGCTTTTACGCTCTGATTTTTTACTCCTCGCCTTATAATAGCCATAACTACCTACTATAAGGATACCTTTTAATTTTTCAATAACATTCTCTGAACCAAAAAAAATATATATATTAAGGGAAGAGAAATTGAAATCGTCAAACATAATTTAGCAGATTTGGTGGTTTTTCTTTTCTGCGCCATTTACCTTGTGGTTGAGATAAGATGTTAGTTTGATACTTTAGGCCGCCTGATTACAGCGATATCAGATTTGTATCGTTTACGTCATGTTTTACTAATTCTGAACTTTTTCTAATTTTTTTAATTGCCATTTTTTGACCCCTGTAGCTTTATTTTTTTTCCACATACCAGGTTGCATGAGGGCTCATTTTTTGCGCCATAATCAGTTTTTTGTATCGGTACCATTTTGGTATTGATCTGACTTTTTAATTGCTTTTTAACTTTTTTTTCTGGGATATTATAAGAATTGCAAATCTGTGGTTTGGTATTTTTATTACATTTACCGTACGGGATACATAATGTTATAATTTAATAGGTTGTATAATTACGCACGAAGCGATACCAAATATGTTTATTTTTATTATGTTTACATGTTTTTATATAGGAAAAGGGGGTGATTTGAACTTTTAACATGGAAGGGGTTAATGCAGCGGTCTTCAAACTGTGGCCCTCCAGATGTTGCAAAACTACAACTCCCAGCATGCCTGGACAGCCAACGGCTGTCCTGGCATGCTGGGAATTGTAGTTTTGTAACATCTGGAGGGGCACAGTTTGAAGACCACTGGGTGTCTTTCAAACTTTTATTAAAACTTTTTTTTTTTTTTTTTTTTTTTTTTTTTACACTTTATTACACTTATAGGAGGAATCATTAGATTCCTCAGACAGATGAATAGAGTTCTACTGAACTCCATTGATCTGTGTGCTCTGTGCTCCATTGATAGAGCCTAGTCCAGCCAGGCTCTATCAATGACAGAGCCGGGACAGCAGGGAACAGAGGTAAGCCCTCCGGCTACCTCCATAGTGGATCGCCCCCGTGATCGCGCTGCGGGGGGCGATCCACCCCCCTAGCCCACCAGGGAGCATTCACATGTCCCTTTAGACCAGTGGTTCTCAACCTTTTCGGCGACCGTACCCCCAAGGCCTGAAAGTATGTCCACGGGTACCCCCTCACGCGGAACTTGCAAGGGGTACCCGCAGACAAAAGGAGTGTTCTTACCTTTATACTAATGCATCCCTTCTCCATCTTAATCCCCTTGTGCTATTATTCCCCCTCCGTCTTAGTCACCCTGTCCCACAATTCCCACCTCCCTCTGATTCCCTTTTGCCATTATTCCCCCTCCATCTTTATACCCTTGTGCCATTATTATCCAATATGGAACAAGGGGATTAAGATGGAGGGGGGGAGGCTAATCAACCCCCCCCCCCCCTCCATCTTAATCTCTTGTGCCATTATTGCTCCTTCCCTCTGATCCTCTTGCTCCATTTTCCCACCTCCATCTTTATCCCCCTGTGCCATTATTCCCCCTTCCATTTGAATCCCCTTGCACCATTCCCCCTTCCTCTGATAATAATGGCACAAGGGGATTAAGATGGAGGAGGAAAAAAAAGCAAAAGGGGATCATAGGGAGGGAGGAAAATCACACAAGGAGATTAATATGGAGGAGGGGGAATAATGATACAGGGGGATTAATATGGAGGGGGGGGGGGGTTGATAATTCCCCCCTCCCTCTGATCCCCTTTTGCCATATCGGATAATAATAGCACAAGGGGATTAAGATGGAGGGGGAAATGGCAAAAGGGGATCAGAGGTAGGGGGGAATATTGGCACAAGGGGATTAATATGGAGGAGGAATAATAGAACAAGGGGATTAAGATGGAGGGGGGGAGGATAATCACCCCCCCTCCTCCATATTAATCCCCTTGTTTCATTATTCCCCCCTCCCTCTGATCCCCTTTTGCCATTTTCCCCCCTCCATATTAATCCCCTTGTGCCATTATTATCGGATATGGCAAAAGGGGGATCAGAGGAAGGGGGAATGGTGCAAGGGGATTAAGATGGAAGGGGAGAGGGATAATGGCGGAGGGGGGGGGGGGGGGGAGTAATAGAGCACAAGACATAACATTTCAATGCCTTGTGCTTTATTACTCCCCACCCCCCTTCCGCCATTATCCCTCTACCTCTCCATCTTAATGCCTTGTGCTCCGTCCCATACAGTCGTCCCCCCCCCCTCCTCTGTGCCATACAGTTGTTTACCTGGCGTCCTGTGGTCCCGTTGCCTGCTGCTTCACGGGATGTTCCACAGGGCCGCACTGACGTGTGACGTCCCCCTGCGCTGTGCGGCAACTCCGCGCAACGTCAGGGGAGGCCACACGTCTCCCTGGCAACCACGCAGCTCACTTACAGTAGTACTGAGAACAGCTGGGGGCTGCAGAGTATGGAGCGGGCAGGAATCCCGAGCCCGCTCCATACTCCCCTGTGAGCACCGCATACAGTCTCCCCGTGCAGACGTGCCTCCTCCCCTCAGCTCTCCGAAGCTACAGCTGGGGGGAGTGAAGGCAGAGGACGCAGATCTGCACGGGGAGCAAGAAGCCACGCCCCCTCATCTCCCCCCGCACGTCTGCAGAGCAGGGGAGAGAAGACAAATACACAGCTTCTAATCTCCCCTGCTCTGCTTCGGAGGACACAGGCTGCAGAGTATGGAGCGGGCAGGAGTCGGGAGCCCCCTCCATACAGACTGCAGATCGCGCCGCACAAAACCACCTCACACCGGCCCTGCTTGCCCGAAGCCGGGCTAAGGGCCGGAAAAAATTTACCAGTTTTTTTTTACTTTTTTTTCTGGGATATTATAAAAATTACAATTCTGTGGTTTGGAATTTGTTTTTACATTTACGTCATTTACCATATGGGATACCTAATGTTATATTTTAATAGATTGTACAATTACGCACGCAGCGATACTAAATATGTTTATTATTATTACGTTTACATGTTTTTATATAGGCATAGGAGGTGATTTGAACTTTTAACATGGAAGGGGTTAATGTGTGTCTTTTAAACTTTTATAATTTTTTTTTTTTTTTTTTTTTACACTTTGTGGAGGAATCATTAGATTCATCAGACAGATCAATAGAGTTCTATTGAACTCCATTGATCTGTGTGCTCTGCGATCCATTGATAGAGCCTAGTCCAACCAGGATCTATCAATCAATGACAGAGTCACGGGACAGCAGAGCCCTCCAGCTGCCTCTATAATGGATCGCCCCAACTCCCCGCTTTCACGCTACGGGGGGGGGGGGGCGATCCACCCCCACTAGCCCACCAGGGAGCATTCACATGTCCCTTTAGACAGCGCTGTCAGCTTTGACAGCGGCGATCTAAAGGGTTAATAGCCAGCCGCGGCCCAAAGCTACTGAGAACAGCCGGGGGCTGCAGAGTATGGAGCGGGCAGGAGTCGGGAGCCCGCTCCATACAGACTGCTGAGCGCCTCTGCGCTTGTCAGGTCCGACTCTGCTTGCCCGAAGATAGGGCTAGGGGCCGGAAAAATTCACCTGCCTGGAACTGCATGTCCCGGGCGTCGGGCTATAGGAATTCCACATCCCTATCCATACTTGGATGAAATTGGGTTACAATTTTTGGGGGGCTTTTTCTCCTATTATTCCTGGTAAAAATAAAAAGTTAGGGGATACACCAGCATTTTAATGTAGAAATTAACATCTTCCATTTCCATGGCCCACTGTTTCAAAATTGTGTCCAACATCTGTGAGATGTAAATGCCCACTGCACCCCTTATGACATTCCTTGAGGGGTGTAGTTTCCAAAATGGGGTCACAGGAGGGGGGTTTCCCACTGTCCTAGCACCATGGGGGATTTGTAAGTGCGACATGGCCCCCAAAAACTATTTTGGCTAAATTCTTTCTCCAAAAGCCAAAATGGCGCTTCTTTCCTTTTGAGCAATGTTGTGCGTCCGCAAAACACCATGTCAACATATGGAGTATTTCCTTACTCAGGAGAAATTACGCTACGTTTTCCTACAATCCCTTGTGAAAATGAAAATGAAAAATTTGGGGTAACACCAACATTCATACGGCTGTTTACTTCCGTCCCTGCCTCCTAAACGGACCATACTACTTAATGGAAGTTATAAAGCAGGGGAGCGGGCGGCATGATCCACAACCCTGCGATGTATCCTGTGTTTTTACTTTTAAATCCGCTGCCGGGAGCCCAGAGTGGCCGATACCGTGGAACCATTCAGGGCTCCTGGCGTTTTTTTTTTTTTTTTAAATGAACATTGTGAGTAGCAGCGGGGGCCATATGTATATTAAAAGCGCTGTGGGGGGGGCAAGATATCCAGTGCTGCAAGGGTGGCAGGCCTATATATCTAGCCCCCCAGCACATTTGTAATATGCCCCCCGCAGCACATTAAGATATGACCCCGCTGGCGCATTTATAACTATATACCCCCGCAGCATATGTATAATGTGCCCCCCGCAGCGCTATATGTGAAAAGTGTTGTATCAGCATCAATGCCCTATGCACTGCTGCTAGATATACTTTTCACATATAGCGCTGCGGTGGCATATTATGACATATGCACAGCGGGGGTATATATTTATAAATGTGCTGGCAGATAACGCTATATGTCTGCCCCCACCTCCCCCCCGTGCAGCGCTACATATCTTGCCCGCCCCGCACAGCGCTACATATCTTGCCCCCCACAGCGCTTTTAATATACATATGGCCCCCCGCTGCCACTCACAATGTTCATTTTAAAACCCTGCTGGGAGCCCTGAGTGGCTTCTCAGTACCGGCCGTTTGCAAAGGTAGTAAATGGATTGCAGAACTGGCATTTTTTGACGGCAGCAGGCGGCCGTGTGAACGAGCCCTTGGTGAAGAAAATCAACTTTCTCATTTTCATGTCCCACTTTAACGAACATTCATCAAACACCTGTGGGGTGTTACGGCTCACTGTACCCATTGTTATGTTCATTGAGAGTGTAGTTTCCCAAATAGAGTGCCATGTGTTTGTTTTTTTTGCTGTTTGGGCACCATGGTGGCTCCCTAAATGCGACATGCCCCCCATAAACCTATTTCAGCAAAATTCTCTCTCCAAAATCCCAAAGTTGCTCCTTTGCTCCTGAGCATTGTAGTGCGACAAAAGGCTATGTCCTTAACCCCTTAAGGACCCAGCCAATTTTCACTGTAGGACCCGGCCATTTTTTGCACATATGACCACTGTCACTTTAACCCCTTAAGGACAGAGGGTTTTTCCGTTTTAGCATTTTCGTTTTTTCCTCCTTGCCTTTAAAAAATCATAACTCAATTTTGCACATAAAAATCCATATGATGGCTTATTTTTTTCACCACCAATTCTACTTTGTAATGACGGCAGTCATTTTGCCCAAAAATCTACGGCGAAACAGAAAAAAAAATCATTGTGAGACAAAATTGAAGAAAAAAAACAAAAAACACTGTTTTGTAACTTTTGGGGGCTTCCGTTTCTACGTAGTGCATTTTTCGGTAAAAATGACACCTTATGTTTATTCTGTAGGTCCATACGGTTAAAATGATACCCTACTTATATAGGTTTGACTTTGTCATACTTCTAAAAAAAATCATAACTACATGCAGGAAAATTAATAAATTTAAAATGGTCATCTTCTGACCCCTATAACTTTTTTATTTTTCCGCATATGGGGCGGTATGAGGGCTCATTTTTTGCGCCGTGATCTCAAGTTTTTAGCGGTATCATTTTTACATTGATAGGACTTATTGATCATTGATCATTTTTTCATGATATAAAAAGTGACTAAAAAAGCACTATTTTGGACGTTGGAATTTTTTTTGCGCGTACGCCATTGACCGTGCGGTTTAATTAACGATATATTTTTATAATTCGGACATTTCCGCACGCGGCGATACCATATATGTTTATTTTTATTTACACTTTTTTTTTTATGGGAAAAGGGGGGCGATTCAAACTTTTAATAGGGAAGGGGTTAAATGATCTTTATTCACTTTTTTTTGCTCCCATAGGGACCTATAACACTGCACACACTGATCTTTTACATTGATCACTGGTTTCTCATAGGAAACCAGTGATCGATGATTCTGCCGCTTGAATGCTCATGCCTGGATCTCAGGCACTGAGCAGTCATTCGGCGATCGGACAGCGAGGAGGCAGGTAGGGATCCTCCAGCTGTCCTGTAAGCTGTTCGGGATGCCCCAATTGCGCAGCGGCTATCCCGAACAGCTCCCTGAGCTAACCGGCATGCTTTCACTTTCGACGTGGCGTTCAACTTTGAACGCCGCGTCTAAAGGTTTAATAGCGCGCGGCACCACGATCAATGGCGCTATTAGCCACGGGTCCTGGCCGTTGTTAAAGGCCGGGCCCGACCCGCTATGACGCGGGGCCATGCCGTGGCCCCGCGTTATAGATCGGGAGCGGACTCATGACGTACCGGTACGTCATGTGTCTTTAAGGGGTTAAGCATTAATAACTCTGGAATGCTTTTACCTTTCATTCTGATTCCGAGATTGTTTTTTCCTGACCTATTCTACTTTATGTTAATGGTAAAATTTTGTGGATACTTGCATCATTTCTTGGTGAAAAATTCAAACATTTGATGAAAAAATTTTAAATGTTGCATTTTGTTTTTTACTTAGAAGCTCTCTGCTTATAAGGAAAATATTCCAAATAAATTATATATTGATTCACATATACAATATGTCTACTTTATGTTTCCATCATAAAGTTGAAATGTTTTTACTTTTGGAAGACATCAGAGGGCTTCAAAGTATAGCAGCAATTTTCCAATTTTTCACAAAATTTTCAAAATCTAAATTTTTCAGGGACCCACAAATTACCCCATTATAAAAACTGCTCCCCTCAAAGTATTCAAAATGACATTCAAAAGGTTTGTTAACCCTTTAGGTGTTTCACAGGAATAGCAGCAAATTGAAGGAGAAAATTCAAAAACTTCATTTTTTCCACTGGCATGTTCTTGTAGATCCAGTTATTGAATTTTTACAAGGGGTAAAAGGAGAGAAATCTTCCTAAAATGTGTAACCCAATTTCTCTTAAGAAAATACCTCATGTGTATGTCAAGTGTTTGGTGGGTACACTAGAGGGCTCAGAAGGGAAGGAGCGACAGTGGGAGAGTGAGTTTTTCTGAAATGGTTTTTGGGGGGCATGTCACATTTAGGAAGCCCCTATGGTGCCAGAACAGCAAAAAAAAAAAAATAAAAAAAAAAAAAAACACATGGCATACTATTTTGGAAACTACACCCCTCAAGGCATGTAACAAGGGGTCCAGTGAGCCTTAACACCCCACAGGTGTTTGACGACTTTTCATTTTTACAAGGGATAATAGGACAAAATGCCCCCCCAAATTTGTAACCCCATCTCTTCTGAGTATGGAAATGTGTGGACGTCAAGTGCTCTGCTGGCGCACTACAATGCTCAGAATAGAAGGAGCGCCATTGAGCTTTTGGGAAAACAATTGTTTGGAATGGAAGTCAGGGGCCATGTGCGTTTACAAAGCCCCCCGTGGTGCCAGAACAGTGGACCCCCCCCCCACATGTGACCCTATTTTGGAAACTACACCCCTCACAGAATTTAATAAGGGGTGCAGTGAGTATTTACACCCCACTGGCGTTTGACAGATCTTTGGAACAGTGGGCTGTGCAAATGAAAAATTACATTTTTCATTTTCAGAGACCACTGTTCCAAAAATCTGTCACACGTGTGGGGTGTAAATGCTCACTGTACCCCATATTACATTACGTGAGGGGTGTAGTTTCCAAAATGGGGTTACATGTGGGGGGGGTCCATTGTTTTGGCACTATGGGGGCTTTGTAAACACACGTGGCCTTCAATTCCAGACAAATTTTCTCTTCAAAAGACGAATGGCGCTCCTTCTCTTCTGAGCATTGTAGTGCACCCGCAGAGCACTTTACATCCACATATGGGGTATGTTCTTACTCAGAAGAAATGGGGTTACAAATTTTGGGGGGCTTTTTTCCTTATTTTCCCTTGTGAAAATGAAAAATTTAGGGTAACACTAGCATTTTAGTGAAAAAATTTTTCTTCATTTTTCCATCAAACTTTGAAGAATTGTGGGGTGTTCAGGCTCACTATACCCCTTGTTACGTTCCATGAGGGGTATAGTATTTATTTTTTTGCGTTTATGTCAGAACTGCTGTAAAATCAGCCACCCCTGTGAAAATCACCAATTTAGGCCTCAAATGTACATGGTGCACTCTCACTCCTGAGCCATGTTGTGCGCCCGCAGAGCATTTTACGCCCACATATGGGGTATTTCCGTACTGAGGAGAAATTGCGTTACAAATTTTTTTATTTTATTTTTTCCTTTTAACGCTTGTGAAAATAAAAAAGTATGGGGCAACACCAGCATGTTAGTGTAAAAAAATTAAAAAATTTACACTAACAAGCTGGTGTAGCCCCCAACTTTTCCTTTATAAGGGGAAAAGGAGAAAAAGTCCCCCAAAATTTGTAGTGCAATTTCTCCCGAGTACTGAAATACCCCATATGTGACCCTAAACTGTTTCCTTGAAATATGACAGGGCTCTGAAGTGAGAGAGCGCCATGTGCATTTGAGGACTAAATTAGGGATTGCATAGGGGTGGACATAGGGGTATTCTACACCAGTGATTCCCAAACAGGGTGCCTCTAGCTGTTGCTAAATTTCCAGCATGCCTGGACTGTCAGTGGCTGTCCGGAAATGCTGAGAGTTGTTTTGCAACAGCTTGAGGCTCCGTTTTGGAAACACTACCGTACAATACGTTTTTCCTTTTTATTGGGGGGGAACAATGTAAGGGGGTGTATATGTAGTGTTTTGCCCTTTGTTATGTGGTAGTGTAGTGTTTTTAGGGTACATTCGCACTGGCGGCTTACGGTGCTTTTCCCGCTAGGAGTTTGCGCTGCGGCGAAAAATTTGCCGCAGCCCAGACTTGAAGCAGGAAACTTACTGTAAACCTGCCCGTGTCAATGTACCCTGTACGTTCACATGGTGGGGCAACCCTCCAGCTGTTTCAAAACTACAACTCCCAGCATGTACTGACAGACCGTGCATGCTGGGAGTTGTACTTTTGCAACAGCTGGAGGCACACTCGCCCGCCCGGATGGGTAAGTGGATCTTCGGCGCCAATCCCCGTCGTTTCCCCGTCCTGCCCCGCCTATTGTGGGTGGGCAGGACAGGGAAAATTAAAGTTAACCCCCCGCCACCGATCTGCTATAGGTGGTCGCGTCTAGACCACCAATAGCAGGGATAAATGGGGTGGCACCCCTGCCACCTCACTCCTATCCCTTCAGGGGGATGGTGGGTGTCTTAGACAACCGCGATCCCCCTTATATTCAGGGTCACCATAGACCCGTAATGACCCGGAATCGCGCAAATCGCAACTGTGAATTCACTTGCGATTTGCTGCGATCGCCGACATGGGGAGGTCTGATGACCCCCCTGGGAGTTTGCACGGGATGCCTGCTGAATGATTTCAGAAGGCATCCCGATCCGATCCCCACCCGGCACAGGGCGGGGACCGGAACTGCCCATGACGTAACTGTACGTCATGGGTCCTTAAGACCCTGGGTGTCGGGACGTAACGTTACGTCATGGGTCCTGTAGGGGTTAAATGGCCACTGTCCTATACCTCTTAACTCCCACGGTGACCCCGCATCATATCACAGCGGGCCCGGCGTCATAGTGAAGCCGTGCCCCGCCTCTAATAGCGCGCGGCACTGATCGCGGTGCCGCGCGCTATTAACCCTTTAGTCACGCACTCAAAGCTGAACCATGCGGCTAAAAGTGAAAGTAAAAGTGCCCGGCTAGCTCAGGGAGCTGTTGGGGATCGCCACGGTCCGATCGCCGACTGAATGCTTCAAGCCTGAGATCCAGGCTTGAGCAATCAATCGCCGAAAACCCTGATCAATGCATCCCTATGGAGATATATATAATATTGCAAAAGAAAAGTGTAAAAAAATCACTAACCCTTTGAATTATCCCTTCCCCTAATAAAAGTTTGAATCACCCGGCATTTCCAATAATAATAAAAAAAACTGTGTAAATAAAAAAAAACATATGTGGTATCGCCGCGTGCTGAAATGTCAGATTTAAAAATATATACCACTAATTAAACCGCACGGTCAATGGCGTACGCGCAAAAAAATACCAAAGTCCAAAATAGCGTATTTTTAGTCACAAAAAATGAACCCTCATAGCGCCCTGAACACAGAAAAATAAAAAAGTTATAGGGGTCAGAATATGACAATTTTAAACGTATACATTTTCCTGCATGTAGTTATGATTTTTTTCTGAAGCAATACAAAATCAAACTTATACAAATAGGGTATCATTTTAACCGTATGGACCAAGAGAATAAAGATAAGGTGTCATTTTTACCGAAAAATTTACTACGTAGAAATGGAAGCCCCCAAAAGTTACAAAATGAAGTTTTTTTCAATTTTGGCGCACAATGATTTTTCTTCAGGTTTTGCCGTAGATTTTTGGGTAAAATGACTGATATTATTACAAAGTCGAATTAGTGGCGCAAAAAATAAGCCATAACACAGATTTTTAGGTGCAAAATTTTAAGAGTTATGATTTTTTAAAGGTAAGGAGGAAAAAACGAAAGAGCAAAAACCGAAAAACGCCCGGTCCTTAAGGGGTTAAACATGATTTTTAATATTTGATTCCTTATGCCAAATAAATCGGCTTCCATAAAAATAAAAAACAACCAACCAAAACTTTTATGTTAGTTTTTCTGCTGTATACTTCTGGCCACCAGGGGTCTCCCTTCTTGGCCAGAACACATTCAGTCTTGTCAAAATATCAGTCATAATATAGTGTCTGCACCTGTGTGTGACGGTTTTCTCACAATTCTTCTGAGATTTTCTCTCCAATATTTATTTTTACCAGTATACAAAATGACGGTTGTCTCAGATTTTTCCCAGTTTGCAATGCGGTCGAGACCTGACTCACTAGTCAGCTGATGACAGGGAGCCTGTCTGCTTCAATGGGTGGAGCGATCGCTTGGTGGGAGACAGATCAATCTTCAACTAATGCAACAGCTGTAGGCACCCTGATTGAAAAGTTATTTTTCTTAGGTGTACTGAGTGTTCCCAGCTCCTCCTATCAGCTAAGACAGATCGCTTATGCTGTCTCCTGGTTGGGCACTCTAGCTATTAGTCATAGCCGAGAGGAGGGGCCAGGAACGTTCTCAAAACTCCAGTCATGCAAGCTGTCTGACCAGAAACAATGGTATGTATGGAATCCCCCTCCCTAACTCTGTATAAATCTGTCAGCAGTTTTCAAAACTCAGGTTTGCTTTAACACTTAAAGCCTTCGGCTAAGATCAAGTGTACTATCTGTTCTTAATAGTTCCAGCCGGTGACCCGAAGTGCCGGTATTGGGCTGGTGGGGATGGGTGCTGCATGGAGGGGAAATGTGTACCAGGGTGTTCCGGGGCTGGTTCTGAGGAATCAGCTCGACAGCTGCTCCGATGTGACCTGTTCCATCCCGGTCTCGCCATGAGGCTGAGAGGGTCTAGAGCCGAGGTACTTTAGTGCCTCAGGGAGTGGTGACCCCCCAAGGTGCCGAAACTCACTGGGAGTATTGGCTCACAGAGTGGCAGCACTGACACCATGATCTCTTCACCTTGTGGCACTCCCCTCTTGATTCCCGGCCTTCTGGCTAGGATCAGAGAAATGTTTTATAGATCCGGACGGATGTCTGGGCAGTATACCTGCGCACACTTATTTATTTTTGTCACTGTCACTTTTTGCGTGTTGTGTGTCCACAGGATTGTTAGGATGCGGTAGCCCTTCTGGGTGTCCCTCCTAGCGGTCTAGGGGAGGTGTGTGTGGCCATCAGGTTCCTCACCCTCCCTGCAAAAACCCTAGGTACTCCTGCATGGGCAGGGTACCGACCGCTTACGGCTCTGAAGGCAGATACCTTGGCTAACGCTAAGGGGGATGCCGGGAGCATTTGTGGTCCCTTAGTAGCTTCGGCGAAAAGGGACCTTGAACCTGGAACTTTGCAGGTACGTTTTGGTCCGGAGGCAAAGGGTAAGGTTTGTTGGGGGGCCTCTCTCCTGTCAGAGAAGGGCTTGCAATAGACCACATCCTTTGTGCACTTTTTTTGTGTAACAAGTTTGCACTTTTTCTTGCACCTTGGGTGATTCGAGAGCAAGTTCCTCGGCTCTTGAAAAAAATAAAAAATAAACTTAAAGCCGTCATCATATTCAAGGCTCAAGAAACTTGTTCTAAAATTGTAACATGTTGGTACAGAGACCCTTCCATGTTTTATAACTCATATCTAATGGTTCCAGATGTTTTTTAGCAATGTAGTGGGGATGAAGGAACAATGATACATCTATCTGGTGAGGTTGCCCTTACAGGATTTTGGAAAACAGTGCTTACAGGAGAACTATCATGCAGGGCAACTTATCCCCTATACAAAGGATAGGGGATAAGTGTCTGATCACATGGGGTCCTACCACAGGGACCAACCATCCCCCACGCCCCGCGATCTCCTGCCGCAGCTCTCGCCAAGAAAGGAGCTCGTCGACCCCTGCCTGAAGCGGCAGCTGACACACCCCCTCCAGGTAGCTTTATGGGAAAGCCGGAGATAAGGGTATCTCTGGCTCTCCCATAGAGATAGACGGACAGGTGCGGCGCAGGAGATCGCAGGGGTCTCAGCGGTCAGACACCCCGCAGTCAGTTATTTTGGATAGGCAATACATTTTCTTTCCTGCACTATAGTTCTTTAAAATAATACATCATGTGACACGATACCCAACAGTTTGCTTTCTTGTATTTGTTCCCTTTGGCTTAATCCTCATAAAAAAATCCCTTACCCACCACCTATTACTATCAGGCACCTATGACAATCAGCCAGGACAGTCATTCCAAGATGGATGATCCCCCAACAAAATCCACGGATTGTAAATACAATGATGAAGTAGTTCTACTACTGGTGGGAAACTGTAAAAACTTTAAAAGGAGAAGTCTAATGAAAAGCATTTTCAATCCGTTGTGCCGGGTCAGCAAAGAAAAATAAAAACTAACTCACCTTACTCCATTTCCCCATAGTGATTCTACAGCTGTTCGGTCCTTTGGTTTGGTCTTCTTTCATGTGCAGAGATAGTCACATTGCGGTCAGCGTATCGGCGACCGCAGTGATGTCCCACCTTGGACGGTTATAGCCTGAGCGCAATGTGACGATCCGTGCACACAGAGGAAGAAGACCGGACGACCGAACAGCAGTAGCGGTGCTATGGGAAAACAGAGGAAGGAAAGGGAGCTAAAGTTTGTTTTTGTGCTTTTTTTTTTTTCCTTGCAGCCCAGGCACAACAGACTGAAGATGTTTTTCATTAGACTTCTCCTTTAAGTGCTTTGGTATTTATTCCTTTAGCCAACTACTAATAAAATATCCACTAATGACTAAAACCAGCTCTTTCAGACACTTTACAATGAAATAGGACTACATACGCCCTGCAATTAACTCTTTATTGAGCCACACACGTTTTATTTTTATGTCAACTTACCCTATGAGGGCTTTTTTATTGTTGTACTTTTAAATTATACAATTTGGGGGAACAGGATTTTTTTTTTTTAATTTAACCTCACAGTGACTAGGTTTGAAAAAAAAAAAAAAAAACTGATTCTCCTGCACAACCCCTTTAATTATCCTTTTTGGGATTATCTTGTCATAGCCTCTGCAATGCACCTGTGGTCAAGTTTGGACCAAAGCAGATAAACTTGAATCATTATCTCATGATTCCTAAATAGACAGATTAAAAGCCTACCAATTTGTCATCTCTCCTTAACCTCCTCCCTGCTTTTAAAAATTTTCCTACATTCTAAAGTCTTTTTTTTCTGCCTCTCCCGCTGCTCACTCTGGCTGAGCATGAAGCAGACTTCCCCAGCACGTGCAACGTCACTGAAGCCTGCTGGGCGCAGGCTTCCGCCCCTACCTCATCTATGCAGCGCTCCCATCGGGACCACGCATAGATGAGCAGTCTATAGCAGGGCAGGCTGCTCCGAGGTCTCCTCCTCCCTGTTTCTCACTGCATGTGCTATCCAGTGAGGAGGAGTATAGGAGCTTCGCTGGACCTGCCGTGCAAGACTTCACTGCCGAGACCCAGGACAGTCAGTGAAATAAGACCTCAGATCCCTACAGGACATGTACAGTCCTGGAGCATTAGCATAGCACTGAGAATCAGTGCATGTGCTGCCTGCCACCAGACTGTACATGCCCCAGCGTTCACAGTGCTCGCTCCCGCCTGTCTGACAGGCAGGGAGCGAGCGCTGGCTGACAGAATTTGGACTGATGCCCGGCGGTGACATCGGCTGTGACATCAGCGGTGACATCAGCCACTCTGCAGCCGGCCACTAGGAGGGAGACCCCTAGTGGCCGGCTTTTCAAGGGCAAAAATAAGCTATTTAGACACACACAAAAAAATAATGAATTACTGTATTTTAGGAATATGTTGTCCTGCATTAGTAGTACAACATAAAAAAATAAAGATGATGACAGTGCCCATTTAACCCTTTAAATGCTGTGATCAATACCTATCACAGCATCTAAAGTTAAAGTACATCCATGCATATGAAAAAAAATAAGTTACAGGGTTGCATTTTTTTTTTTTAAATAGTACAATAAGAAAACAATATAAGTTGGTTATTGTATTAATCACATAAACCTACAGAATAAGGATAATGTGTCATTTTTACCAAAAACTGCACAGCAAAAAAACAAAACAAAAAAAAAAGTTGCAAAATTGCAGTTTGCTTATAAATTTCCGCTCAGAATATTTTTTTGGTTACGCCTTACATTTTATGGTACAATAAAAGATGTCATTACAAAGTTTAATTATTAGTGCAAAAAACAAGCCCTCATATGGGTCTGTAGGGGAAATATAAAAAAAGAGTTATGGATTTTAAAAGGAGAGGAGGAAAAAGGAAAATGCAAAAATTTTATTTGGCCCGATGCTTAAAGGGGTACCCCGGTCCTAGACATCTTATCCCCTATCCAACGGATAGGGGATAAGATGTCTGATTGCGGGGTCCCGCCGCTGGAGACCCCGCAATCTCTCCTGCAGCACCCTCGTCACCAGCCTCACGGAGCTAAGATTGCTCTGTGTCTGGTGACTTACGTCACAGGCCAGAGTATCGTGACGTTATGGCTCCGCCCGTTTGAGACATCACGCCCCTCCCCATCACTGCAAGTCTATTTGATCATATCCCCTGTATCGTATCGTGACGGCCCCTGTATCGTATTGTGACTTCACGGCTCAGCCCCCTTGTGACATCACGCCCCTCAATGCAATGCAGCCGTCACGCTGCCTCCCTTAGGCTTGGATTGAGGAGGCGGGGCATAATGTCACAAGTGGGCAGAGCCGTGACGTCACGATACTATACGATACTGGGGCAGTCACAAAACGATACAGTGGATATGATACAATAGACTTGCATTGGGGGGCGGGGCGGGGCGTTACAAGGGGGCAGAGCCATAACGTTACGATACTCTGGCCCCTGTATCGTATGTCATCAGACACAGAGCGATCTTAGCTCTGTGAGGCTGATGACAAGTGGGTGCTGCAGGAGAGATTGCGGGGTCCCCAGCAGCGGGACCTCCGTGATCAGACATCTTATCCTCTATCCTTTGGATAGGAGATAAGATGTCTAGGGCCGTAGTACACTTTGAAGGCCAACATGAGCTTGTTCCTTAACCCCTTGGGGACTAAGCCCATTTGGACCTTAAAGGACAGGCCAATTTTAGCTTTTTCACTTTTGTTTTTCCCTCCTTCCCTTCTAAAAATCATGACTCTTTCAATTTTGCACCTACAGACCCATATAAGTGTTTGTTTTTTGCGTCACCAATTGTGCTTTGTAATGACATCACTTATTTTATCATAAAATCTGCGGCGAAACAAAAAAAAAAATTACTTTGTCGGGTATAATTTTGTAACATATTGTAACTTTTAGGGGCTTCTGTTTCTACGCAGTGCACTTTTCAGTAAAAATAACACCCTATATTTATTCTGTAGGTCCATACGGTTACAAAGATTACTACTACATAAAAAATAAAAAAATTATGAGTGCTATATGAGCGTTCATTTTTTGCGCCGTGATCTGTAGTTTTCATTGGTAACATTTCTTTGATGGGACTTTTTGATCGCTTTTTATAATTTTTTTTATGGTATATGAAGTGACCAAAAATGCACAAATTTTGGACGTTGGCATTTTTTAATGTGTACGCCATCGTGCGGTTTAGCTACCCATATATTTTTTTATTTCCATTATTTTAAAAAAATGGAAAAAAGGGGAAAATGGGAAAAGTGTTATCGGTGCTCTGCTGCTCCATCTTGGAGTAGCAGATCACTGATCGGACAGCGAGGAGGAAGGTAAGTACCCTCCCATCGTCCTCTCAGCTGATCAGCTCCACTGAGCTGCCGAGACATTAACTTTAGGTTTAGACTCCGCAATCAACTTTGATAACGGCGTCTAAAACATCGGCCCGATCGGCGGTGCCCGACATTAAGCCTGGGTCCTGGCTGCTGCTAGCTGTTGGGATCCACAGGGTTTGAAGTGTACTCAGCTCGTGAGCATGGTTCAAACCCTGGTAACGGGACCAGGGCATACATGTACACCCTTGGTTCTTAGGTACCGGGACACAAAAGGTGTTAAGGGGTTAAAGTGTACCTGTTAACAACATTTTTACATAATGTAGATAATACCATTATATTTATGTTTGTAATATACATTGGTTAAAACATTTCCAGATTTTTGTCCCTACAGCTATTGCCTGTGTGTCTCTATGAGGAGACCAAATACAGTGTGGGTGGATAAACAAGGCTCTGTACACTGAGGACAAGCAGGGGTCTGTGCAGAGATAGTCTGTAACATGCTCCCAGCTCACACATTAGGATGATTGACAAGCCAGGAGCCTGCACAGAGCCCTGCTTGTTCTTCCCTCACTTCCTGTATTTGGTCTCCACACAGTGGTGGGGCAATCACTTCAAAACAGCTGTCTGCAGATGGGTCCTCTTCCCTTCTGGGGAGAATTCTGGCTTGACATAAAATCCCAATCAGTTTCTGAGACTCCATAATTAAAGCTAAAGCTGATTTTAGGGAATGCTACCAGTGAAGGTGGTGTGATGAGCTGCTTTGCATATTTTCTGTCTTCACACAGACACAGGCAAAAGCTGCAGGGACAGCCTTTTTTCACACAGAAATATACACGTTTTAACCAACGTATATTACAAATATACATAAATTGATAGTATCTACATTATATAAAAAGTTTTAGTTGACGACAGGTTCACTAAGTATTAGAACGTACATGTACATTCTGATGCTGTGAAAGTACAATGAAGAGGGCTCGGAACTCTGCTGGATGTGGAACAGTTTGTGTGAAACAGCTGTTGCGCATCAGTAGTACCTGCCTGCTGTGAACTTCTCCCTTCCCTGTGTGGTTGAATAAAGAAGCCGTTAATGAAGATACCATGGTGAGTGCCATTGTTTCCTTTTATTACGGTACTTTGTGGATTGAACAAACCACTATAATTGAGCACCCCTGTCTGGACCTGCAATAGCCAGCCATGCTCTATGGACTATTCTGAGCTGCATTGAGGATAGATGTTCATTTCTTTGACCTACAACATACTGCTCCGGGACGCAGGTGGAGATGACCCAGAGGATATTTATTAAATGTTGTGCAGAGGAATAGAGACGTAGTTGCCCAGAGCAACCAATCAGATAGCTTCTTCCATTTTAAAAAGGCCTCTGAATGAGGAAAGCTGGAACTTAATTGGTTGCTATGGGCAACTGCTTCACTGTTCCTCTGCACAAATTTTGATAAATTAGTCTGTAATACTGTTATAATTTGCAGCATACTTCTGCAGCTACATATATTTATTGGGTGTCTGATTGGATTCTTCCTCTTATCGTAGTTGCAATGTTTTTCTGTGTTCTCATTGGTCCTGCTGCTGCAAGACCTTCTTTATCTTTTTATTACAAAATTTTGTTCTGGGCTGCAAAACTGCATCACAAAATTGTAACGTGAGGTAGGAATGCAGGAAAAAGCTGGGGTGCTTAGGCGCATGCCGCAGGTAATGTAATGTGCAAAGGCACCCCTTGTCTGCGTTCCCACATGTTAGTGAAAACATGTAGTCAAAACTACTCTGCCGTGGTCACGCAATGTTGCCGGGATTATTGGTAACATCTCATATCATGTGCATGGTGGCATGATTTTACCCACATGCCAGTGAACACTGCCATAGGCTGCTGTCATGCACAGCAGCTTTATTGATTCTTTTTAAACTGCCACTGTAGCTAATGTAAAAAATGGATCAAGGAGGAAGTTTAAAGAGTACCTGTCATAAAACCATATTTTCTAAACTTCAGGCAAAACGTCACTGAAGCCTGCGAGAGCTGTGCCTCAACATGCCCCACATGCACTTCCTGAGTTTGGTCAGGGAACAGAACAGAGCCACCTAGTGGCCGTTTGTTTAATCACATTAAAAACATACAAAAAGGTTTCAAATTTTAACAAGTATCATGAGGAACAATATATTAAAGAGTACCTGTCACCAAACTAAACTTTTAAGTCCTTCTTCAATATTTTAGTCAGTAGCAGTTTAAAAAATAAAAAATACTGTGTGTCCAGTGTATATATTTTTGTATTTTGAACTTACTTATAATCCACAGCCCCATCCTCATTCATTGGTTTCTCAGATTCTTCCTCCTGTTTTTTTATGCCCATTATATCACCAAGCTTTGTCCCAGCCAATTCCCAGTGTTTGTGTTGAGCCTTAAAAAATATAAGATTTGGTGTTTTAAACAGCCAGAAAATAGTAAAACTATGATTATCTTTGAGTCGGGGTATGAAATGACATAACCTTCTACTGCACATTACCTTTTTCCTCTCTTTCTGCTCACGGTGCTTGCGCACTAGCTGGCTGCCTTTGCGAGAGATGATTGCCATATCTGAAGTTGCGTCACGAACTGGGATTACTGGTTCAGGCTTAAAAATGTTGGAAAAAGATGACAAAGTGAAAAACACACAATCAGCCATAGACTTTTTTTTTTGTTCTCCTTTCCTCCAATGAATACACTCTACCTGCTTAGTAAACACAATTCGTCCATCTAAAAAGGGAGGCACCAAGTTATGGACCAGCAGATGTACTTTAGCAGCATTGTCCTCCTCAAAGTCCTCGTCTACCTCCAGCCTCTGAACCACCCCACTGGTCAACATGCGATTTGTTTCCCAACGCTCATTATCCTGCAGGTAACAACAGCATATTATCACTGGCAACATCTTGACCACATGAGACATACTAAAAAGGGAAATAGATTGAGTCTTTGCCGAAAGTGTAAAATAGCTGCAGGAAATGAAAAAGTGCAGAGCAGAACTTTCGCAAAGAAAAATTAATGACCCCATATAACAATTGTATACAGCGAGTAAGAACAACCGTACTGCACAAATATCCAGTCTCCTGTGGTTCTCAGCAATTACCTCATTGATCTGCCTTCTCTGTGCAGACACTCTCTTGTGAGTCTGTTTCTGCAGTTGTTGTTCCCTCTTGCGCACATAGTCTTCAGAGGTGGAGCTCAGGGCATTGTGAGACTCATCAAATCCTTCATCCATCATATACCAGTCTCGATCTGCTTGCTAGAGACAAAGGAGAGCACTATAAGAATGAGACATGAACATAACAGCTATGATTTCGGACAGGCTGGCGAAGACTACCAATATCTCACCCTCTGATCCTCTTCCCATTGCCTCTGATCATCTTCTGACATGAATCGAATATCATTATCATCATCTTCCTGCTTTCCTGAAATAAAGGAAGAGAAAACAAAAAACATGTATGGGTAAATAATGTACTACAGTAGCTTGTTCCCTTTTAACTGACTCCTATTATGCGATTATGAGACAGCTACAGTAACTGATCCTTGATCCAAAACAATTTTATTTCAGTCCGAATGCAGGAGAATCCTAAAAAAAAAAAAAAAATCCTCCCTAAAACCCCTGGTTTCTATAATCAAGATAACAAACATCCACACTAGCCAGCACTGCAATTGACCACCCATTTACATAGTTATATTTTACGTGTAGTACCATAAACAAATAATTGTATGAAACCAACCTAAACAAAAAACAATAATTAAGCAGCAGTCCATGTTCCTCATCACAGTCGCATACTCCCCATGTGATCAAAGTATGGTATAATAGTATGGGGAAGGTAGTTGAAAGATTAAGCACCAGGCAAAGATAAAAGCATAAAGGCATATTCACTCACCTTTTCCCTGAGAGAGACGTGGTGTGGATCCAAGATAACGTCTCTCAGAAGCCCATTCATTGAATTTGTATGATGGAGTGGGAAGTGGTGAATCTGTGTACCGGATTCTTACTGACCTGTGTACAGTATATTTGAAAAAGGTTGATACATAATTTAATACAAGACAGACAAGGTAGAATGTCAGCACAGCAGTCCAGACCACAGGGAACTAGGGAGTAATGCTCTCCAATAAGCCTGCAGACATGAGTTACGTACAAAATCATACAGGTATAGGGTGCTCTCGCTCCAGCGAAATAGTACAGGTATAGTCCACAAAGAAAAAGTATATGGTATATGTGCAAAAAAGGGATTTTTGTCGGAGGATCCATTGGGGGACACAGACCTTGGGTATATGCTGTTGTTACTAGGAGACTTGACACTAGGGAAACCAAAAAGTCGGCTCCTCCCAGCAGGATATACCCGCCTACAGAGCCTGAGGTAATCAGTTTAGTCCCCAAGCAGTAGGAGAGGACAGAGAAGCAGAAAACCAAGACCAGTCCGAGGTAACCAGAACAAAAAATTAACTGAACACACCCTCAGACAGGTAACCAAAACCGGAACACCAAAGAAAGGGCGGGAGCTGTGTCCCCCAATGGATCCTCCGAGAAAAGGATTTTACGGTAAGACAAAAATCCCTTTTCCTCTATCAGCTCCATTGGGGGACACAGACCTTGGGACGTACCAAAGCTGTCCCTAGGGTGGGCACAGAAAATCAAGGGGCAGGCTGGGCCACCGCCGCCTGCAACACCTTACGGCCCAGACTAGCATCAGCGGATGCAAAGGTATGAACCTGGTAGAATTTAGTTAAAGTGTGCAAGGACGACCAGGTAGCCGCCTTACAGACTTGAGAGGCTGAAGCTCTGTTATGGAGAGCCCAGGAAGCGTGGAGTGAGCTGAAACCCTGAAAGGAGGGGTCTTCCATCTGCTATGGTAAGCTTCTGAAATGGTAGACCTGATCCACCACGAAATGGTTGCCTTCGAAGCAGGTAGACTCTTACGGTGACCGTCCGTAAGAACAAAAAAGGAATCCCATTGACGAAAAGAAGACGTAACAGAGAGGTAGGTACGCACCGCCCGTAACACATCAAGTTTGTCCCCGGGACGAGATGGAGCAGGACAAAAGGACGGGAGGACAATATCCTCATTAAGGTGGAAGGCAGAAACCACCTTAGGTAAAAAAGAAGGAACCGGACGAAAAACAACTTTGTCCTGATGGACAGTTAGAAAGGGAGAGCGGCAAGAAAGAGTTGCCAACTCCGAAACCCGTCTGATGGAGGTAATTGCCATAAGGAACGCCAGCTTCCAGGAAAGGAGACGAAGGGAAACCTCCCTGAGGGGTTCAAAGGGCGCGCCCTGTAGGGCGCCAAGGACCAAATTCAGATCCCAAGGAGGTGTAGGAGACCTGTAAGGAGGAGCCAAATGGGTCACTCCTTGAAGGAAGATCCAAACATGAGAATCAGATGCTAGAGGGCGTTGAAAAAGAATGGAAAGGGACGAAACTTGACCATTTAAAGAGCTGAGAGCTAATTGCTGTTCCAGCCCCGACTGCAAAAATGAAAGGAGTCGAGGAAGGGAGAACACCACTGGAGAAAGAGATTGACATTCACACCAACAAAAATAAGACGGCAGGTACGGTGGTATATCTTCGCGGAAGAGGGCTTGCCCGCCTTGAGCATGGTGCGAATCACCTGTGTTGAGAAGCCACGGGCTCAACCACCACGCCGTCAAATGCAGCAACGGTAAATTGTGGTGGCACAGGGGACCCTGAGAGAGAAGGTCTCGACGAAGCGGAAGGCGCAGCGGAACCTCGTCCAGGAGCCGGACGACGTCGGCGTAACACGCTCTCCGAGGCCAGTCTGGAGCCACGAGAATGGCAGGAATGTCCTCCGCTTTGAGCTTCCTCAGGACCCTGGGAAGGAGAGGAAGAGGAGGGAACAGATAAGGTAGGGCGAACCGCGACCAAGGAATCACCAGTGCATCCGCTGCCAGAGCACGGGGGTCCCGCGACTTCGACACAAAGAGGGGAACCTTCTGGTTGTGGCGGGATGCAAAGAGGTCCACATCTGGAGTTCCCCAGAGGTCGCAGATCTCTGCAAACACCTCCGGATGAAGGGACCACTCGCCGGGGTCGGGAGAGGACCGGCTTAGGAAGTCCGGTTCCCAATTGTTTACGCCTGGGATGTGAATTGCCGAGATGGCCAGAACCCTGAGCTCTGCGCAGAGAAGGATCTTGGAAACTTTGGCCATCGCCGCCAAACTGCAAGTGCCACCCTGGCAATTGATGTATGCCACCGCAGTGGAGTTGTTCGACTGGACACGAACTGGGCAGCCCTTGAGAAGAATCTCCCAATGTAACAGGCAAAGGTAGATTGCCCTCAGTTCCAAGATGTTGAGCGGGAAGAGTGTCTCTCTGGGAGACCAAAGGCCCTGGACTGTCCGGTCTCGGAACCCCCCCCCCCCCCCCCGAAAGGCTGGCATCCATCGTGACAACAAGCCAATGGAGGGGCAGGAAGGAGCGCCCCTGAAGAAGTAGGGGGGAGCTTAGCCACCACAGATGGGAGCAGCGAGATGTCCGAGGAAGTACAATCTTGCGATCGAGGGACAAGGGAAACCTGTCCCACCGGGATAGAATCGCGAGTTGAAAGGGACGAAAATGAAACTGGGTGAAGGGTACGGCCTCCATGGCCGCCACCATCCGTCCCAGGACTTCCATGCAAAAGCGAATGGACACTGGGGAGGGGTTCCTGAGTATACGAACCCCCGACAGAAGGGTCACCCGCTTGTCCGGCGGGAGGTGAACCCGGGCGGACCGGGTGTCGAACTGAAGTTCTTGAAAAAACCATGGACTGAGTGGAGGATAGGTTGGACTTGTCCCGTTTGACCAGCCAACCGAAGCGAGACAGGGCCTGAAGAGTGAGGGTGAGACTCTAGATTCTAGTCCCTGGACGGAGCCTTGATCAGAAGGTCGTCCAAATAAGGAATCACTGAGATCCCCTTGTCCGTAGCAGACCGATCACCGGCGCAAGGACCTTGGTGAATACCCTCGGAGCTGTGGCCAGGCCGAAGGGGAGAGCCACAAACTGGAAATGTCCCTCCGGGACAGCAAAGCGGAGGAACCGCTGGTGCCCTGGAAAAATCGGAACATGGAGGTAGGCATCCCTGATGTCCACTGAGGAAAGAAACTCCACCTGATCCATGGTTGCCACGACCGAACGGAGAGACTCCATGCGGAAGTGGCACAGGTTGGAATAAAAACCTCAAACGCGTTCCCTGGGAGGAACCGGGACAATGACCCCCTGAATGAGGAGGGACTTAAGCGCACCCCAAAAGGCCTTTGCCAGAGAGGGAGACCGCGGGGCTCAGGAAAGGAAAAAGCGATCCTTTGGAAGAGAGGCCAACTCGATCCGGTAACCGTTGGATACCACATCTCTGACCCAGGAGTCCTGTACATGTGTAGACACCCCGGAAGATCAACAGACGACCTACCACCCGAGAAAAATCTGCAGGAGGAGGCGACCCTTCAGGCAGAGGTGGGTTTGAGGGTACCAGTCTTGGCCGCAAAGCAGCCCGAACGGTTGTCCGATTTCCGGGATGGGCGAGTCTGGAAGAAGGGAGCCTTTTTGTCCCGAGAAGGCTCCTGCCTGGCCCCCTTCATGACCCTGAAGGTCCGAAAGGAGGTAGATTTACGGCGGTAGTACTGCGGGCCTTATTTTGAGGTAATAAGGAACTCTTCCCTCCTGTGGCTTCCGAGATGATCTCATCTAGGCGCTTACCAAAAAGCCAAGAGCCAGTAAAAGGAAGCTCAGCGAGAGACTTTTTAGAGGCTGCGTCCGCATCCCAGGCTTTGAGCCACGCGGATCTACGGAGAGCCACAAGGTTACCCATGGCAAAAGCAGCACAGCGGGCCGACTGCATGGAAGCAGAACATAGAAAATCTCCCGCTTTAGAAAGCAGGAGAATTAAGCCGGCCAGTTCTTCCGAGGAAGCCCCAGAAGAAATGCCCTGACTGAGTCGGGAAACCCAGATCGTAAGGGCCTTGGAAACCCAGGCAGAGGCAAAAGCAGGGAGAAGAGATGAACCCGCAGCCTCAAAAGCATATTTGGCCAAGATCTCCACCCTTTTGTCCACTGGATCCTTAAAGGAAGCAGCATCGGGCAAAGGCAGGGTAGTAGTCTTAGATAGACGGGAGACTGGTGGGTCCACCGTAGGAGGTGAAGTCCACCGGGCAATGAGGTCCTTAGCAAAGGGATAATGCGCTTGAACCTTCTTTGTTTCTTGAAACCTCTTATCAGGGTGCCTCCAGGCAGACTCCAGCAAGGCTTCAAATTCAGCATGGGAGCTGAACATCTTGGGTGCCGGACGGGGACGGTGAAAGAAAACTTCTGGGAAAGCGTCCGAAGTTCCTGGGTCCTCTAGGTGAAAGGTGTCTCCATGTTTCCTTAGTGTCAAGTCTCCTAGCAACAACAGCATATACCCAAGTTCTGTGTCCCCCAATGGAGCCGATAGAGAAAGTCCTCTTTATTAAAGTGCATAAAATCTTTTGGGAAGACAGGCTCACACCACCGGCATGTTCGTACAATGCAATTAGTGACAGCTGTTTTACCCGATGTGTTTCTTCAGATTTAGAGTCTGAAGAAACTCACAGGGTGAAACAGCTGTCGCTGATTGTATCATACGAACATGCCGGTGGTGTGAGCCTGTCTGCCCATAAGCATCGATTTTATGTACGCTAATAAAGATTTTTTGCACATGAACACGGGTGTGTGCCATCTTCTTTTTCTTTATGTGTGGTCAATACAAGACAGCATGCCATTATATTTACTACTCAAGCCTTTGTTACAAGTCTTTTATGTCACTTTCACGGCCTTATAAATATGCCCACTCAAGGTCTCCCGGACCACATTCCGTCTGCTCAAAAGCACACACTTTGGTTTCCTGCTGGACTGGCAGAAGACCAAACTCAGGAAGTGCGGTCTGGTCATAGGCAGTGAATAGCACTTGCTCTCCCAGTTTAACACACAGAGAGAGAGCGAGTGCTATTCACTGCCTATGGCCAGACCGCACTTCCTGAGTTTGGTCTCCTACCAGTCAAGGAGACCAAAGTCTGTGCTTTTGAGCAGATGGAATGCAGTCTGGACCAGGAGGGAGACCACTAGTGCCCAGATTTATAAGGCCATGAAACTTGAAAGTGACATAAAAGGACATTTTATTTATATATATAATATTATATATATAATATTATATATATATATATATATATATATATATATATATATATATATATATATATATTTATATTTATTTATTTATTTTTACAGGGTGTAAATTACAAATCTTTATTTTACCTGTTTTATTGTATGAAAATTTTTTAATGAGATGCCCATTTAAGGGGGTTACTCAGTCTTATAAAATTGAGGGCCTATCCTCATAATGGGGTAAAAGCAGTTGGCACAACCACTGCATAAAACGACTATCCTCTGCACCCCATGGGCTGGGATGCTTCAGTGATGTGTGCAGTGTTTACAGGTGACAGCTGTTTTGCTTCTTATTTGCGCTTCTACAGACCTGCCCACCTCCTATGTGTCAGCTCTAAAGTGCCAGCCTCATGTGACATCAGCATAACAGGTATGCATTTGTAACAAACAACCGCTTGTTAGCCAGACTTAAGAGGATAGATTTGAGCATCTTTAAAAAAAAAAAAATTTTTTGTTTTTTTTAACCTTTTGGTTGTTTTTTTCTGGCCTGATGTATACATGGTGGGCAGATCTGTAGAAGCACAAATAAGGAGCAAAACAGCTGTCACCTGTGAACACTGCACACAGCACTGAAGTGTCCCAGCCCATATTGAGCAGAGAATGGTGTCTGAGTTTTATCACTGCACTTTCATAGATGAAGCCACAAAACAATAGATTTCAAGTCGCCGTTTTCTCTTTTACACTTGGACTATCCTCAGGATAGGCCATCAATATTAGATCAGTGGTGGTCCAACTTCTTGCACCTTCACTGATCAGCTGTTCTAAGCCCTGTGATTCCTTCAAGGTGAACGCCACTGGCCAGTGTTGGGAAGTAAAATGTTCCCAACTGTGTTTTCAAGCTGTGGGGGTCTACCACGCCCCCTTGTGATGTCACGGCCATGCCCCCTCAATGCAAGCCTATGGGATGGGGCGTGACAGCCGTCTTCAATGTTTACCAGAGTAGCCAATTTCGTTCTAAAAGTAGAAGCAGTTCAACATACTGCAGCATTGCCCTGTTCACTTTAATAGGATAAAGTTACGCAAAAGCAACAGCCTGAACTGAGTGCTAAGTTACTGCCCCTAGTGAAAGTACTTCCGAACGTAACCACCTCTCCTCATTCCTTTATTCATCCTCTTTACTAGCAGTTAACTGCTTAAACCAGGGTGGCGTTTTGTGATATTGATATAACTCCTTTTATGCTCTGATCCTGCTTCTGTTTGTAAACCACCCCCAGCACAGTGGCAATGTATATATAGTCTCTGCAGTGCACTAACACTCCACTAACTATGTGATGGCATAGTAGAGGGAAGGGGGGTGTTTGTTAGCAGGTGCTCTCCTGTAGTTGGCCGGGAAAGGAAGGGAAAGGAAGTCTATGGCCCTCATTTACTATTCTAAACCCGACCTCTTTTGTCGGGGTTTTTTGTCGCATCTTTGTCTGCGCCATGTCGCAGACATCGTGCGCCAGTCTGCGACACGATGCGACATTTTTTCCCGACGGACCCGATGTGGATTCTCCCAAACCCGAAAAAGGGGCGTTACCCGACATTTCTGAGCTTTCCCACGTATTTATTAAGGTTTCCAACCCGAATTTGTTGTATTGTTGTGGATTTTTTCCCGACAGCTCAGAGGAGTTGGAAACCAAAACCAACAAAACCCACGTGCGACAAACAGGATGCGACATAATAATAAATACCAGGGGAAAAAAGCAGTCGGGTAAGAAAGCAACATAGACTTACAACCCGATTTTCTTAGTAAATGAGGGCCTATGTGTAAATACTTTTGCTAAACAGTCCCTTCATCTAAAATGGAGAGACTGAGAAATAGCTGTGCAGCAACATGGAGGAGACTTTTAGGGGCTCAATAAAAAGTATTGTTTTGTTGTTTTCTAAGTGACAGATTCCCATAACCCCTTAAAGACCAAGCCCATATTGACCTTAAAGGAGTAGTCCAGTAGTGAACAAGAGGTGAACAACTTATCCCCTATCCTAAGGATAGGGGATAAGTTGCAGATCGCGGGGGGTCCGACCGCTGGGGCCCCCCGCGATCTACTGTACGAGGCCCCGGCAGCCCACGCGAAGGGGGCGTGTCGACCCCCGCACAAAGCGGCGGCCGACACGCCCCCTCAATACAACTCTATGGCAGAGCCGGAGCGCTGCCTTCGGCAATCTCCGGCTCTGCCATAGCGATGTATTGAGGGGGCGTGTTGGCCGCCGCTTCGTGCGGGGGGTCGACACCCGATATCTGGCTGGAGAGCCTGGCCCCCGTACAGAGAGATCGCAGGGGGCCCCAGCGGTCGGACCCTCCGCGATCTCAAACTTATCCCCTATCCTTAGGATAGGGGATACGTTTTTCACCACTGGACTACCCCTTTAACTCCTTGGGGACGGTGCCCATTATAACCCTAAGGATGGGAGCATTTTTTTGCAATTCTGACCACTGTCACTTTAAGCATTAATAACTCTGGGATGCTTTTACTTTTCATTCAGATTCAGAGATTGTTTTTTCGTGACATATTCTACTTTACGTTAGTGGTAATTTTTTGTCGATACTTGCATCATTTCTTGGTGAAAAATTCAAAAATTTGATGAAAAAAATGTTTGCATTTTTCTAACTTTGAAGCTCTCTGCTTGTAAGGAAAAAAAGACATTCCAAATAAATTATATATTGATTCACATATACAATAGGTCTACTTTATGTTTGCATCATAAAGTTGACATGTTTTTACTTTTGGAAAACATCAGAGGGCTTCAAAGTTCAGAAGCAATTTTCCAATTTTTCACAAAATTTTCAAAATCGGAATTTTTCAGGGGCCAGTTCAGTTTTGAAGTGGATTTGAAGGGCCTTCATATTAGAAATACCCCATAAATGACCCCATTATAAAAACTGCACCAAAGTGAAGGAGAAAATTCAAAATCTTCATTTTTTACACTCGCATGTTCTTGTAGACCCAGTTTTTGAAATTTTACAAGGGGTAATAGGAGAAAAAGCCCCCCAAAATGTGTAACCCCATTTCTCTCGAGTATGGAAATACCGTATTTATCGGGGTATACCACGCACCGGCCTATAACACGCACCTTCATTTTACCAAGGATATTTGGGTAAAAAAAGTTTTTTCCCCAAATATCCATGGTAAAATGAGGGTGCGTGTGTGCGCGTGTATACCCCGATATACCCCCAGGAAAGGCAGGGGGAGAGAGGCCGTCGCTGCCCGCTTCTCTCCCCCTGCCTTTCCTGGGGTCTAGAGCGCTGCTGTCGGCCCTTCTCACCCCCTGGCTATCGGCGCCGCTGCCCGTTCTGTCCCCCTGACTATCGGTGCCGGCGCCGATAGCCAGGGGGAGAGAAGCGGCGCCGACAGCCAGGGGGAGAGAAGGGGCAGCGGCACCCATTGCCGGCGCCGCTGCCCCGTTGCCTCCCCCCATCCCCGGTGGCATAATTACCTGAGTCAGGTCCGCGCTGCTGCAGGCCTCCGGCGTGCGTCCCCTGCGTCGTTGCTATGCACGGCGCGGCGCACTGACGTCATGCGCCGCGCCGTTCAGCGCATAGCAATGACGCCGGGGACGCACGCCGGAGGCCTGCAGCAGCGCGGACCCGACTCAGGTAATTATGCCACCGGGGATGGGGGGAGGCAACAGGGTAGCGGCGCCGGCAATGGGTGCCGCTGCCCCTTCTCTCCCCCTGACTGTCGGCGCCGCTTTTCTCCCCCTGGCTATCGGCGCCGGCACCGATAGTCAGGGGGACAGAACGGGCAGCGCCGCCGATAGCCAGGGGGTGAGAAGGGCCGACAGCAGCGCTCTAGACCCCAGGAAAGGCAGGGGGAGAGAAGCGGGCAGCGACGGCCTCTCTCCCCCTGCCTTTCCTGGGGGTGTATCGGCGTATAACACGCACACAGACTTTAGGCTAAAAATTTTAGCCTAAAAAGTGCGTGTTATACGCCGATACACCCCCAGGAAAGGCAGGGGGAGAGAGGCCGTCGCTGCCCGCTTCTCTCCCCCTGCCTTTCCTGGGGTCTAGAGCGCTGCTGTCGGCCCTTCTCACCCCCTGGCTATCGGCGGCGCTGCCCGTTCTGTCCCCCTGACTATCGGTGCCGGCGGTACCTCATATGTGTATGTCAAGTGTTCGGCGGGCGCAGTAGAGGGCTCAGAAGGGAAGGAGCAACAATGGGATTTTGGAGAGTGAATTTTGCTGAAATGGTTTTTGGGGGCATGTCACATTTAGGAAGCCCCTATAGTGCCAGAACAGCAAAAAAAAAAAAAAAAAAAAAAAAAAAAACACATGGCATCCTATTTTGGAAACTACACCCCTCAAGGCACGTAACAAGGGGTCCGCTGAGCCTTTACACCCCATAGGTGTTTGACGACTTTTCGTTAAATTCGGATGTGTAAATGAAAAAATAAAATTTCTTCACTAAAGTGCAGTTTTTCCCCCCAAATTTACCATTTCTACAAAGAGTAATGGGAGAAAAAGCCCCCCAAAATTTGTAACGCAATTTATCCCGAGCACGGAGATACCCCATATGTGGCCCTAAACTGTTGCCTTGAAATACGACAGGGCTCCGAAGTGAGAGAGCTCCATGCGCATTTGAGGCCTGAATAAGGAATTTGCAATAGTGGTGGACCCGGTTACAAGGACAGGGCTTGTCTCCACCAAAACCGTACAGCAGTGTTTCCCAAACAGGGTGCCTCCAGCTGTTGCAAGACTCCCAGCCTATCATGACAGTCTATGGCTGTCCGGCAACACTGGGAGTTGTGGTTTTGCAACAGCAGGAGGCGCCGTTTAGGAAACACTGCCATAAGAGACGTTTTTTTTTTTTTTATTGTGGGGGGGGGGGGGGGGGGGGGGGGGGAGTTGGACGACGTGTAAGGGGGTGTATGTGTAGTGTTTTACTTTTTATTATTTGTTAGTGTAGTGTTTTTAGGGTACATTCACACAGGCAGGGGTTCACAGTAAGGTTCCTTGAAGGAAACCCACTGTAAACCCGCCCGTGTGAATGAACCCTGTACATTCACATGGGGGGGGGGGGGGGCGCTCCAAACCTTCAGCTGTGGCAAAATGACAACTCCCAGAATGCACCGACAGACCGTACATGCTGGGAGTTGTAGTTTTACAACAGCTGTAGGCACACTGGTGGGGAACCACTGAGTTAGAAAGCAGACTCTAGCTCAGTGATCCAAACCTATGTGCCTCCAGCTGTTGCAAGACTACAACTCCCAGCATGTATGGTCTGTCAGTGCACTCTGGGAGTTGTAGTTTTGCAACAGCTGGAGGCACACGGGTTGGAATCACTGAGTTAGGAAACAGACTCTAGCTCAGTGTTTCCCAACTAGTGTGCCTACAGCTGTTGCAAAATTACAATTCCCAGCACAGCCAGATAGTCAGGGATGCTGGGCGTGTAGTTCTGCAATATCTGGCCCTTCAGATGTTGCAGAACTACAACTCCCAGCATGCCTGGACAGTCTGGGCATGCTAGGAGTTGTAGTTATGCAACAACTGGGGTAGAACAGTTTGGAGACCGCTAAGTGGTGGCCTCATAACTGTAGCACTCCAGATGTTGCAAAACTACAACTCCAGGCATGCCCAGACTGTCCAGGCATGCTGGGAGTTGTAGTTCTGCAATATTTGGCCCTTCAGATGTTGCAGAACTACATGCCCAGTATCCCTGACTGTCTGGCCATGCTGGGAGTTGTAGTTTTGCAACATCTGGAGGGCTACAATTTGGAGACCACCATATAGTGGTCTCCAAACTGTGCCACTTCAGATGTTGCAAAACTACAACTCCCAGCATGCCCAGACAGTCAGTGCATGCTGAAAGTTGTAGTTTTGCAACATCTGGAGGACCACAGTTTAGAGACCACTACACAGTGGTCTCCAAACTGTGACCCTCCAGATGTTGCAAGACTACAACTCACAGCATGCCCAGACAGCCTTTGGCTGTGTGGGCATGCTGGGAGTTGTAGTTTTGCAGCTTTTAGAAGGCCACAGTGAAGATCACTTATCGCGATCTTCACTGCAGCCTTCTCCGCCGCACTTTCCGGCCACCACTCCTCCTGCTTGCGCCGTTGCTCCGGGATGCCGCTGATGCCGCCTCCAAAGGTCCGGGTAAGCCGGACCATGCTCCCCCCTCTCCGCCCGAAATTAACTCTAACCCCCCCTGCCCCCCTCCTGCTATTGGTGGTCAGCCTGACCGACCAATGGCAGGGGATAGGAGGGGGGTGGCAACACTGCCACCTCGCTCCTATCCTTTAGGCTGGTCGGAACTGGCTCTGATAGCTCCGATCAGCCTTATTTTCGGGTCACGGCCCGGATCGCGGCAAATCGCAGGTCTGAATTAGCCTGCGATTTGCTGCGATCGCCGATATGGGGGGGGTCTCCGGACCCCCCTAGGCATTGCCACGGGATGCCTGCTGATAGATATCAGCAGTCATCCCGGTCCGATCACCGCCCGGCGAGCGGCAGTGATCGGAAATGCCGAAGGCGTATGGATACGCCCTCCGTCCTTAAGTGACAGGACGCGAGGGCGTATGCATATGCCCTTCGTCCCCAAGGAGTTAAGGACCAGGCCAATTTCATTGTGTTTTTAGTTTTTTCCTCCTCACCTTCTAAAATCCATAACTCTTAAATTTCCATCCAGAGACCCATATGAGGGCTTGTTTTTTGTGTGACCAATTGTACTTTGTAATGACATCACTCATTTTACCACAAAATGTACGGCGAACCAAAAAAAACTATTCTAGTGAGGAAATTTAAATGAGAACCACAATTTAGCAAATTTTGGAGGGTTTCGTTTTCACACTGTACACTTTTCTGTGGGTCAATAAGAGTAAAATGATACCCATCTTTACATACTTTATTATTGTACTGCTTTAAAAAAAAATATCAAACTTTTATTTTTATTTTTTTTTACAAAATCAATATGTTTAAAATCTCCCTATTTTGACCACCTATAACTTTTTTCATTTTTCCGCATACAGGGCTGTATGAGGGCTCATTCTTTGTGCCATTACCTGTAGTTTGTTTATTTTATAGTACCACTGTGTATATGATTTTTTTTATTGCTTTTCATTATTTTTTTGTGAATATGTGGTGACTAAAAAGCAGCAATTGAGTCCTTTTTTTTAAGTTTATGCCATTCACCGTACGGGATCATTAAAATTGTAGTTTGATAAATTGGACATTTACGCACGTGGCGATACAAAATATATTTCATAATTATTAGTTTTATGCTTTTTTGAGTATAATAGGGAAAAGGTGTGATAAAAATGTTTATTGGGGGGGGGGGATTTTTCACATTTTTTTTTTACTTTTATTTTTACTTCATTATGTCCCCATAGAGGACTATTAATGGCAATCATTATATTGCCAAGACTGTTCAGTGCTATGCATAGGCATAGCACTGATCAGTATTATTGGCAATTTTCTGCTTTGGTCTGCTGGAATGCAGATCAGAAGACCCCGGAAAGGTGGCGGAGGCAGGTGAGGGGACCTCCGGCCGCCATCTTAACTGATCTGATCCCCACGGGCGATCAGATCAGCAATTTCAAGTGCGGCACTGCCGCAGATGCTTTAAATCTGTTGATCACGGCATCAGAGGGGATCATGCTAGACATCAGCACGATTAGCGCTTATAGCAGCCAGGACCTGCCGTGCATGACGCCAGCACAGCTCCAGTGCTCGTGGTCATGTACAGGACATAAATGTGCGTCCTGGTGGGCGAAGTACCTCAGCACCAGGATGTACATTTACGCCCGTGATCGTTAAGGGGTTAAAGGATTTCTGTAGTGAAAATTAATTTATCCCCTATCCAAAGGATAGGGGATAAGTTATAAATCGGGGGGTCTGGGTGCTGGGACCCACCGCTATCTCCTGAAAAGGGCCCCGGCTGACCCCACACGGAGTGCCGTCCGACAAGCCCCTCCATGTATCCCATAGAGATACATGGAGGGGGGTGTAGGCTGTGGCTTCCTGCAATAGGGGATAAGTTATTTTTCACCGCACTACTCCTTTAAAGAGGTACTCCGCTGTAAACATCTTATCTAAAGGATAGGGGATAAGATGTTAGATCGCAGGCGTCCCGCTGCTGCGGCACCCTTGTGATGCGGGACACGGAGCGAACTCTGCTTCATGCCCGATGACTGGCGATGCCGGCCGCCACGCCCCCTTCATTCACGCCTATTGGAGGAGGCAAGATTGCTATATAATGGCAGTCGCACCCCCTTCCATAGACATGAATCTAGTTTTTCATATACACACACATAAACCTACCAGCAGTGCATGAAGTTCAGTACTTTTTACATATTTAAAGCTGTCACTAGGACCTGTCTGATCATTTTTAGATATGGTAAACTTGTGAGGGAGGATGTTTGGCAGTTTCATGCAATTCACACATGCCACCAATCGACCCCAAACACACATGTCATTCTGACACAGCCTTCCCCTTCTATAGCAAAGTATGTCTCTTACCCCAACATGACCACTTTAAATCCATAAACACTTATTTGGACAACTCCTTTAAAAAGGGGTTATCCCCCATGAGGTGATTTTAGTGCGTACCTGCCAGATAGTAATAGATATGCTTAGGAAGGATCCTCGCTTGTCTTGGGGCTAAATGGCTATGCTGTGATATTACCATAAAGCTGAGGCTATCTTTTTGTGAACTGGCCATTTCCTGACGGAGTTTGTTCCCTCAAACTACATGTCCCATGATTCTTTGTTTGTAAGACTATGTCCACACAGAAAATCTGTGTGCGGACATTCCACAAACTGCAGGGCGCCGACAGATTATTCCAAAGCGGAATCCGGAACAGAAATTCTGCTGTGTGAACACTTTTCTCCCTCCCGCACATCTGCTACCCCACCTATTGAAACACACCTGTGTTGCATGCTATTGACCAGTGATTTTTTTTGACCAGGGTGCCTACAGTTGTTGTAAAAAGGAGATTTTTATGCTTACCGTAAAATCTCTCTCTTTCTCGAAGGATCCATTGGGGGACACAGACTATGGGTATATGCTGCTGTCTCTAGGAGGTTCAACACTATGGCAACAGGAAAAGCCGGCTCCTCCAGAGCAATAGGAGAAGACCGACAGTTCCAGAGAAAAAAGCAACAGACATGCCGAGCAACCAGAAGAAAAGGTAACTGAGCACACCCTCGGACAGATGACTGAAATAGAAACACCAGAACAGGGTGGGAGCTGTGTCCCCCAATGGATCCTTCGAGAAAGATTTTACGGTAAGCATAAAAATCTCCTTTTCTCTATCGGCTCCATTGGGGGGACACAGACTATGGGACGTACCAAAGCTGTCCCTTGGGTGGGTAAGGAATCAGACAGGAGGACGGTTGGACCATCACTGCCTGCAACGTCTTACGGCCCAGAGTAGCATTAGTTGATGCGATGGCATGAATCTGGTAGCACCCTGAGAAAGTGTGCAAGACGACCACGTGGACGCCTTACAGAACCGTAAGGCCGAAGCCAAGTAGCGGAGGCCCAGAATGCCCCGAAAAACGGATGGAATGAGCCCAAACCCTGAAGGGTGGAACTTCCCCTTGCAGCAGTAAGCTCCCAAAATGGTTGTCTTGTCCAACGAGCACAACAGGTTGTGGAACAAACTCTTCCAGAGATGAGAAAGGGCCGGACAAAAGGACGGAAGGATGATGACCTCATTGAGATGAAAAGGTCAAAGCCATATCAGGTACGAAGGACGGACGGAAGAACAAAACAACTTGTCCTGGTATACAACCAGGAAAGGAGAATTGCAGGAGAGAGCTGCCAGCTCTGACACCCTCCTAACAGAGGGAAGAGCAATAAGGAACGCCACCTTCCGGGAAGGGAGGCGAAGAGAAATGTCCCTGAGAGGTTCAAAAAGGGGGGCCTTGCAGGGCATCTAAGACCCAGTGCAAGACCCAAGGGAAAAAAGGAGACTGATAAGGAGGGGCAGCTTGTGCCACTCCCTGAACTTGGTTCGGACATGATAATTGAACGCCAGAGAACGTTGGAAAAGAATGGAAACAGCCGAACCTTTGACCCCTAAGGGAGCTACAGCCAACCACGACTGAAGAAAAAAGGTTGGAGTGTCACACCAACAGAAATAAGACCACCAGGTATGGTGGTAAATTTTGCAGGGGAAGGCTTGTGAGCCCTCAACATGGTGCGAACCACTTGGGAAGAGAAACCACGGTTCCTCCGAACTGCTGTCTCAACCGTCACGTCGTCAAAAGCAGAGACGGTAAATAGATGTGGCCCAGGAGACCTGATACCAAAGGTCTGGACGATAGGGAAGGCGCAGCGGTAAGTCGTTCAGGCGTCTAACCGTGACGACGTTCCACGCGTGCCGGGGCCAGTCTGGGCCACGAGAATGTCGGGAACGCCCTCTGCTGTGAGATGCCTAGGACCCCAAAAGGAGAAGAAGGGAACAGATAAGGAAGGGCAAAGACCGACCAATAGAACGAAACGGAGTCTTCAGTCATGAAGTCTTCAGTCAGCATTTCGTCACCTGCATCATGCCGGGCTTGAAAAGCGAGACAAGCAGGGAAAGATGGGGGACCCGGGCCCATGAGGTACAACCCCAGGTGCTGACCATTGGCGAGAGGTGGTTAACAGTACATCCAAGATGCCTGCCACCTCTCGCAATGGGTAAACAGTGAACGATATGTTTCTGAGTCCCCACCTGAAAACCGGAAAGAAAAAGGAATAAAAAACACATTCCCTAACTAGGAAAATAAAAAATATGAGACCTGGTCTGGAGAGAACTCCAGACCGTGTCTACCTCCTTAGACACCAAGCAAAAACTGATTACCTCAGGTGCCTGTGGGCGGGTATACCCTGCTGGGAGGAGCCAATTTTTCCTGTTGCCATAGTGTCGAACCTCCTAGAGGCAGCAGCATATACCCATAGTCTGTGTCCCCCAATGGAGTCGATAGAGAAACTACAATTCTTGCAGAATGATCTCCCTCCCACCCAGTGGTGGCTCCACCCATTAAAGCAAAGAAGGGCTCCCTCTCAACACCTGACTAGTGATGTAATGTCTCGGGCCACACTGCAACCATGGAAAACCTGAGACGACACTCATTTTGTATGCTATTAAAAATAAACATTGAGGCAAAAATCACAGAATTGCGAGACCACCATGAAACAGGTACAGACACTATATTATGAACTACACTAACTTTACAGCCCCTGTAGCATAGTCAAATAAAAAAATGGCCTTTTTTTTTTGGCCTTAACCCCTTAACGACAATGGACGTAAATGTACGTCATGGTGCCATGGTACTTTGTGCACCATGACGTACATTTACGCTCCGCCATGACCGCAAGCACCGGAGCGGTGCTCGCGTCATGCACTGCAGATCCCTGCTGCTATCAGCAGCCAGGGATCCGCCGGTAATGGTGGACATCCGCCATTAACCCCTTAGATGCCCACATCGCGGCAGTGTGGTACTTTCAATGGATTATCAGATCGCCTGCAGGGCTGCCGCGGGGATCCGATCATCCATAGTGGCGGGTGGAAGTCCCCTCACCTGCCTCCGTCTGTCTCCAGGGGTCTTCTGCTCTGGTCTGAGATTGAGTAGACCAGAGCAGAAGATAGCCGATAACACTATGCATAGCACTGAACATTATGAGCAAGCAAATGGTTGCCATAAATAGTCCACTATGAGGACTATTAAAGTGTAATACAAAAAGTGAAGTAAAAAAAATAAATAAATAAAATTAAAAAGAAATTAGAAAAATCCCCACCCCCAATAAAAATGTAAATCATCCGTTTTTCCCCCATTTCACCCCTAAAAAAAGCGTAAAGAAAATAATTAATAATCATATTTGGTATCGCCACATCCGTCAAAGTCTGAACTATCAAAATATATTGTTAATTATCCCGTACGGTGAACTGCGTAAACGTTTAAAAAAAAAATTTTAAATCCAAAATTGCTGCTTTTTTGTCACATTTTATTGCCCAAAAAATTTATAAAAAGTAAAACCTAAGCAAAAGTGGTACAAAAAAAAAAAAATACAGATCACGTCGCAAAAAAAGAGCCCTTATACCGCCCCATATACGGAAAAATTAGAAAGTTGTGGGTGGTCAAAATTGGGCAATTTCAAAACATACTAATTTTGTTAAAATAGTCAGATTTTTTTTTTTAAGCGGTACAGTTATAGAAAAGTATATAACATGGGTATCATTTTAATCGTATTGACCCATAGATTAAAGAAAACATGGCATTTTTACCATAAAGTGTACACGGTGAAAATAAAACCTTCCCAAATTTGTTGAATTGCGGTTTCTTTTCAATTCTCCCACATAAATAATATTTTTTGGGTGGTGCCGGTTTTTCCTTCCTAATCCTTGTTGGGGAGGAAAATGAACAAAGGAGGAAGCTTTTGACATCATATCCCATCCCCATATATTGTCATATCCCAACCCCATACCATGACCTCCTATCCACGACCTCCCATCCCGTCCTCCTATCCCAAACTGTAAGATGTGTACCAGGTATTGAAATATCTCCAGCCATACGGAAGTTATGTGAGAACATACATTTCCCATTGATTTGCATGGGACTTTAAACAAAACCCCCGACCCTCACAAATGGGGGTAGTTAAGGGTTAAATTAACTATCCTATATTTTAAGTTGGCATATAAGTAACATGTGACCAAGTATTATCGAAATATCTCCAGCCGTTTGGAAGCCATTTGGAAGTTGCAGTAACATATTTCCCATAGACTTGTATGGGACTTTAAACAAAATCCCCGTCCCTGGCAAATGGGGGCGAGTAAGGGTTAAATTACCTATCCTATGTTTGTTGTTGACATATAAGTAACATGTGTGCCAAGTTTCATGTTAATATCTTTAGCCGTTTGGACGTGATGCTGGAACATACAGTCATACACATACACACACACACACGTTGAGTTTTATATTTATATATATATATATATATATATATTATAATTATATATATATATATATATATATATATATATATATATATATATATATATATAGTTAAGTGATGTCTATACAAAGTAAAATATAAGATGCATAAAACATGCCCCCATATGGGTCTGTGGATGGATATAAAAAAAAAAAAGAGTTATGATTTTTTAGAAGGCGAGGAGGAAAAAACGAAAACGCAAAAAATTAAATTGGCCTGGTCCGTCACTACCCCTCCCATAGAATTGCATAGCGGGTGCAGGGGGTGACGTCACACGGGGGCAGAGTCGTGTCGTCATGATTCTTCGGCCCAGTGGTCGCCACCCTGCTGTTTGTGAGCTGGAACCCTAAGGATAGGATTTCAGATCGCGGGGGTCCGAACGCTGGGACCCGCCGTGATCCCTACGCTCTCCGGCCAGATAGCATGTCGACCACCGCATGAAGCTGCGGCCGACACGCTCCCTCAACACAGCGCTATGGCAGAGCCAGAGGTTGCCGAAGGCTGCGCTCTGGCTCTGCCATAGAGTTGTAGGGGGCGTCAGCCTTCGCTTCGTGTGGTGGTCGACATGCCCCCATCCTGCGCGCTGCCGGGGCCCTGTACGGGAGATCGCGGGGGTCCCAGCGGTCAGACCCCCGCAATCTGCAACTTATCCTGTATCCTTAGGATAGGTGATAAGTTTTTCAAGACAGGAATACTCCTTTAAGGACACAGCCAATTTTATTTTTCATTAACCCTTTAGCCGCGCGCTCAGAGCTGAGCCGCGCGGCTAAAAAGTGAAAGTAAAAGCTGCCGGTTAACTCAGTGGGCTGTTGGGGATAGCCGCGGCGAAATCGCGGCATCCCGAACAGCTTACAGGACAGCGGGAGGGCCCCTACCTGCCCCCTCGCTGTCCGATCGCCGAATGACTGCTCAGTGCCTGAGATCCAGGCATGAGCAGTCAAGCGGCAGAATCATCGATCACTGGTTTCCTATGAGAAACCAGTGATCAATGATAAAGATCAATGTGTGCAGCGTTATAGGTCCCTATTGGAGCTATAACACTGCAAAAAAAAAAAAAAAAAGTCTGCAAAAAAAAAAAGTGAATAAATATCATTTAACCCCTCCCCTATTAAATAAATAAAAATAAACATATATGGTATCACCGCATGCGGAAATGTCCGAATTATTAAAATATATCGTTAATTAAACCGCTCGGTCAATGGTGTACGCGCAAAAAAATTCCAAAGTCCAAAATAGTGCATTTTTGGTCACTTTTTATATCATGATCAATAAGTCCTATCAATGCAAAAATGGTACCGTTAAAAACTTCAGATCCCGGCACAAAAAATGAGCCCTCATAACGCCCCATACACGGAAAAATAAAGTTATAGGGGTCAGAAGATGACAATTTTAAACGTATTAATTTTCCTGCATGTAGTTATGATTTTTTCCAGAAGTACGACAAAATCAAACCTATATAAGTAGGGTATCATTTTAATCGTATGGACCTACAGAATAAAGATAAGGTGTCATTTTTACCGAAAAATGTACTACGTAGAAACCGAAGCCCCCAAAATTTACAAAACTGCGTTTTTTTTTCCGTTTCACCGTAGATTTTTGGGCAAAATGACTGACGTCATTACAAAGTAGAATTGGTGGCGCAAAAAATAAGCCATCATATGGATTTTTAGGTGCAAAATTGAAAGAGTTATGCTTTTTTAAAGGCAAGGAGCAAAAAACGAAAATGCAAAAACGGAAAAAACCCCGGTCCTTAAGGGGTTAATATTTCCATCCACAGAAGAGTATGAGGGCTTGTTTTTTTTTGCACAACCAAGGGTCCTTATAAAATGTATGGCGCAACCCAAAAATTTTTTTTTGGGGGGGGGGGGGGCTTTTTTATTTAATTTATTTTTTATTTTTTTAATAGATTGCAGATATTGAACAGTGCTATGCATAGGCACAGTACTGATCAGTATTAGACTGCATTCACATAACGTTTTGTAGTAGCGGTAGCATACCATGGTTTTCAGTCCGGCCAGAAAACTGGATGTACTTAAAATGTATGTCCTGGTGCGTTAAATACCCTGTCATTAAGGGGTTAAATACCACAAGAATCGTAAGAAATTATGTAGCCAGCCAGGTAAACTATCAGCATACTTTTTCAGATTAAAGTTTGTAAAAAATCGTTCTTAAAAATAAATTTAAAAAAAAGTGTACACAAATATATTGCAAACCTGTCCCTTCTTGAACTGTCTCTGTCACTGCGAAAGCTACGGTCAGAGTCCCTGCTTGAAGGAGATGGAGAAGGAGATTCCCACTGAGAGCGTTGGGAGCTTCCATACCCACTTTCATCTTCCTCCCATCCTGAGCGAGATGGTGTAGAAGAATCTAGTAAGAGAAGAAAAGTCAAAAGTCAGAAAAAAATAAGGGCTCATACGTGACTGTACTGTGGCTTTGTACAGCCTTTGAGTTGTCTGGATACAGAATCCCGCACAGAGGTGTATGCTGCACTAATGTATCTCCATCTCCATATGCTTCCTATTACATATGGAAGGATAAGGAGATTTCCTTTGTAAAAACAAAATTGTGGCATAATTCACTGGTTTACTCATTACACTTTACCTCTGGGCTTGTGACGTGGACTGTCCGGTTCACTGCGCCGTGAACTACGCTCTGATCCACCATCCCGCTCTGATCTCTCTCGCTCAGACCTGCTGCTCCTGCGGCTACGATCATCTGATAAATGGTAAATAAATAATATTTACTAACAGGATAGAAGCCAAGTTCAGGAAAAACTGAACATTACAATTTGCTTATTATGCATGCCTTTTGTACTTCCATATATAACAGGACATTCAGAGTTTTCTCAGAGGAACATGAGAGAAAAACACTGCTACAGATTCTGGATCAAAGTTTAAAGTGTTACAGTCATTAAAAATAACATCTGACATGTCGATAAGACGTGTCAAAAGGAGTTGATCGCACCAGTTCTCATTCCTGTGACCCACTGCAGTTGTGAGTTATTAGCTGGGGAAGCAGGCTGCATTGCATTCTCCTCTGTGGCTGGTTCAGAAGTCAGTCCATTTCTCTGAATAGAATAAAAAAAAATGTACAGATCTCTTGGCCCGCAAGGGAGCGAAGTGCAATGCTGTCCAGTTCTCTGGCTAATAACTCACGATTGCAGCAGGTCTCGAAAGCGAGACCCACTGGGATCAACAAATTTTGACATGTCAAATATTGTTTTTACCCTCCAAGGTCTTGTTCCATTTCCTCCTAATGGCAGCCTACAAAGTCCTCCTGTGAAGATGGAAGGAAACACTCCCTACGACCTTGTCGGACTGGTATAGGGAGGTATGTGTGTAGGATGGATGGGTCCACATCTTCAGAGTACAGCAGTGAATACACTGGTACTGAAATGAGTTACTGATTTAACCTCTTCAGGACATAGGGCGTATGGATACGCCCTGCATCCCGAGTCCTTAAGGACCGAGGGCGTATCCATACGCCCGTGGGAATTCCGGCCCCCACCGCTAGCCGGTTGGGGATCGGAGCCGGATGCCTGCTGAAATCGTTCAGCAGGCATCCCGGCATATCGCCCAGGGGGGTCATTATGCCCCCCCCCCCCCCCATGTCGGCGATCGCCGCAGATCGCTGGACAATTCAGTCCAGCGATCTGCGGCGATTCTGGGTCAATCGGGTCTCCAGTGACCCGGTGACCCAGAATTACTGGCTGTTCGGGGCCGTCTCTGACGGCCCCGAAAAGCCAGAGCCAGCAGGGGTGAGGTGGCACTGGTGCCACCTCACGATCGCCCTGATTCGGCGGCCGGATTACCGGCCGACCAATCAGGGCGTCTGCTGCGGGTGTCACTCCCGCACCCGCTCCGCCCCTCTTCCGGAGGACGTGAGCGGGTGCGGGACGTGCACCCCGGGTGCTGGGGACCCCGATCCCCGGCGTTAATGTTGGGATCGGGGCCCCAGGAGCAGCGGCGGCGGTGACGACGAGGGACTGACTCTCCGGCGTGGATCGTTGGAGGTGAGTGACAGCCTCCTGCTGTTGCTTAGCAACAGCTCCCAGCATGCAAAAAGGGCATGCTGGGAGCTGTAGTTATGCAACAGCAGGAGGCAGACCACCACAACTCCCAGCATTCCCTTATGGGCATGCTGGGACTTATGGTTTTGCAACAGATGGAGGCACATTTTTTCTATGGAAAAGTGTACCTTCAGCTGTTGCATAACTACAACTCTCAGCTTGCACAAACAGCTAAAGTGCATGCTGGGAGTTGTAGTGGTGCATCTGCTGGTTGCATAACTACAACTCCCAGCATGCCCGTTGGCTGTCGGTGACTGCTGGGAGTTGTAGTTTTGCAACAGCTGGAGGCACACTGGTTGTGAAACACTGAGTTAGGTCACAAACTCAGTGATACATAACCAGTGTGCCTACAGTTGTTGCAAAACTACAACTCTCAGCAGTCACCGACAGCCAACGGGCATGCTGGGAGTTGTAGTTATGCAACAGCTGGATGTCCCCCCCCCCCCCAATGTGAACGTACAGGGTACACTCACATGGGCGGAGGATTACAGTAAGTATCTGGCTGCAAGTTTGAGCTGCCGCAAACTTTCTGCTGCAGCTCAAACTGCCAGCGAGAAACTACTGTGAACCCCCGCCTGTGCGACTGTACCCTAAAAACACTACACTACACTACACTAACACAAAAAATAAAATAAAAAGTAAAAAACACTACGTATACACATACCCCTATACAACCCCCTCCCCTCCCCAATAAAAATGAAAAACGTCTGGTACGCCACTGTTTCCAGAACGGAGCCTCCAGCTGTTGCAAAACAACTCCCAGTATTATCGGACAGCCGTTGACTGTCCAGGCATGCTGGGAGTTTTGCAACAGCTGGAGGCACCCTGTTTGGGAATCACTGGCGTAGAATTCCCCTATGCAAGTCCCCAATTTAGGCCTCAAATGCGCATGGCGCTCTCACTTTGGAGCCCTGTCGTATTTCAAGGCAACAGTTTAGGGTCACATATGGGGTATCACCGTACTCGGGAGAAATTGTGTTACAAATTTTGGGGGGTATTTTCTGCTTTTACCCTTTTTAAAAATGTAAAATTTTTGGGAAAACAAGCATTTTAGGTAATTTTTTTTTTTTTACACATGCAAAAGTCGTGAGACACCTGTGGGGTATAAAGGTTCACTTAACCCCTTGTTACTTTCCCCGAGGGGTCTAGTTTCCAAAATGATATGCCATGTGGGGGTTTTTTTGCTGTCCTGGCACCATAGGGGCTTCCTAAATGCGGCATGCCCCCAGAGCAAAATTTGCTTTCAAAAAGCCAAATGTGACTCCTTCTCTTCCGAGACCTGTAGTGCGCCAGCAGAGCACTTTTCACCCCCATATGGGGTGTTTTCTGAATCAGGAGAAATTGGGCTTCAAATTTTTAGGGGTATTTTCTGCTATTACCCTTTTTAAAAATTAAAAATTTTTGGGAAAACAAGCATTTTAGGTAAAAAATTTTTTTTTTTTTTTTTTTTTACATTTGCAAAAGTCGTGAAACACCTGTGGGGTATTAAGGTTCACTTTATCTAGTTTCCAAAATGGTATGCCATGTGGGGGTTTTTTGCTGTTTTGGCACTATAAGGGCTTCCTAAAGGTGACATGCCCCCCAAAAACCATTTCAGAAAAACGTACTCTCCAAAATCCCCTTGTCGCTCCTTCCCTTCTGAGCCCTCTACTGCGCCCGCCGAACACTTTACATAGACATATGAGGTATGTGCTTACTCGAGAGAAATTGGGCTACAAATACAAGTAAAAATTTTGTCCTTTTACCCCTTGTAAAAATTCAAAAATTGGGTCTACAAGAACATGTAAGTGTAAAAAATGAAGATTGTGAATTTTCTCCTTCACTTTGCTGCTATTCGTGTGAAACACCTAAAGGGTTAAAACACTTACTGAATGTCATTTTGAATACTTTCGGGGGTGTAGTTTTTATAATGGGGTCATTTATGGGGTATTTCTAATATGAAGACCCTTCAAATCCACTTCAAACCTGAACTGGTCCCTGAAAAATACTGAGTTTGAAAATTTTGTGAAAAATCGGAAAATTGCTGCTGACCGTTGAAGCCCTCTGGTGTCTTCCAAAAGTAAAAACACGTCAATTTTATGATGCAAACATAAAGTAGACATATTGTATATGTGAACCAAAAAAAATGTATTCGTAATATCCATTTTCCTTACAAGCAGAGAGCTTCAAAGTTAGAAAAATGCAAAATTTTCTAATTTTTCATCAAATTTACGGATTTTTCACCAAGAAAGGATGCAAGTTTCGACAAAAATTTACCACTATGTTAAAGTAGAATATGTCACGAAAAAACAATCTCGGAATCAGAATGATAACTAAAAGCATCCCAGAGTTATTAATGTTTAAAGTGACAGTGGTCAGATGTGCAAAAAACGCTCCGGTCCTTAAGGCCAAAATGGGCTCCGTCCTGAAGGGGTTAATAGTTACTGAGCTTAATTCTCCAGTCATATGCTGCCCCTCAATAGTGACTATGTTGTTATCCTATTTATATACTGTTCCTACTGATTGCTCAAGCATTTGCCTCCTTACTTTAAGGTTAATCCACTGGCTTGATGCGACACACCAACTTTCAGCCAGTATGATTCAACCTATGGCTGGACCTTTTGCCATGACATCCAACGGGACCCTGCTATCGCATCACAGGATTGCCGTTGGTAAACAGGGGGAGCCCCCTCTCCCTGTCAATCCCATAGATGATATGATCAGGACTGACAGCATCTATGGGTTAATGCTGCCGAGACCAGTGTGATCCCGATTCCGCTGCCGATCTCCTTCAGCGCATTGCACTAAGCAGGAGATTGCCAGGACACATGCATACATCCAGTTGTGCAAACATGTCAGCAACTGGGATATATGCATAAGTCCTAGGGTGGAAAGGGGTTATCATGCTTTTATTTTTAAATTTACCCTTACCTTACTCCTCTCCCCAGGATCGCAAATATCGCTCTCGAGTTCTTCAGCCCAGTCTTCTACCATATTCTGGGGCCCCACACCCAACACCGTGCTGAGCTTATCTATGGCCGCAGCAATGTTCTGCCTGTGCCCATTGATACAGTGAATGAGTGTGATGTAATGGCACCAGGAGAAGGCAAGACCTGTTACATCATACTGCCCTCAGGTAATCACTAGCAGAAGTGAGACATTGCTGCGGCCAGCGACAAACTCAGCGCAGTGTTACGTGCGGCAGAATGCTGAAGAAGACCAGGGACGAAGAATAGGAGATCGATATCTGCATGCCGGAGGGGTTGGCAGAAGTTAAGGCTTGTTATTTTTATTTTTTTTTTGCCACTCCGGCAGAAAGGAAAGAAAAAAAATTAAAAAGGACGGGATAACCCCTTACAGCTGTTGAACACATTTTGGATATTTCAGATTACCCCTGTCCCGGCTGCTGCGTTCCTTCCGTCGTCTGTCATCTTTTGATGAGGCATAGACCCCATGTTCCCTTCTATCACGTTCTCTTTGGCGGTTTCGTGCCAAGAACTCCTCGTTTACTCCACCAGTATAAGTAGGTGTCTCCACACGAGCTGTTCTGTAATGTCTGAAAACAAAAACAAAAAAAATAGTTAAAAAGTTTAAACTTATCTAATACATTGTACAGTAAGCCTTTGTTCACACCTGAAAACAGCATACATTCTTGGTATATCAGCATAATGAGCAAACTGGCAAAACAGTATGCCTAGGTATACCCTGGTGTACTCGCGCCAGATCTAATGATTTCAATGGTCCAAACCTAGTCTAGTAGTTGTTATTGTTTAGTCATATACAGCATATACAGTTTTTGCAGGACTCCAAAATGAAACTGTATACAATTTGAAATGGATCTAACAAATGGGGGGGGTTGAGATATAGAGCTTTTTGGTGTAGAAAAGTACAGAAATGCTGTTGCACAAAATTTGTGCGACTTTTTGAAAAAGTGATTTTGACTAAAATTACTTGGGTACACTGTTTTGCTTTTTCGCTTTTCGGTGCTTGCTGATATATGAAGTGGGACTTTTTTTTTTACAAAGTTTGTCAATGCCCTCCCTTACACTACAAACATGCACCAGCCTAGTGCTGTAGTATTTTAAAAACTTGCACTGTTTTTGCGCAACAGCTTTAAAAGTCTAAAAGTTGCAGGAGGAACCATACAAAGTGGTGTACTGAAGTGTAATAAAAATAAATAAATAAATAAATAAAAAGGTACTAGCACAATATTTATTACTTGCCATTTGATACATTTGGTGCAGATACACATTACCACCACACCAAAAAGGTGTAGAAAAATCATTCACCTACATCACCCTTGATAAATTCTCCCCCACAGTCACTACTATACTACATTCCATCTATTGAGATCAATAGATCTGACCCTGGTATGCCATGGTATATGATAGCATGCCATTATGCCCATATATACGTATGTAGGCTACTTTATAGATGTGAGCGTACCCCAACATACATCAGATATCAGAAACTGCAAGCAATACGGAGCTAGAACAAAACCTAACATTGGTGCTTACCTGTCTCCATGACTTCCACGACTAATCCGATCCCCAGACCCCTCAGGATTGTCCTTATCCTCCCAGTCTCTAGAACCCACTTTAGCCTTTTTGTCTCCTTCTTGTTTCTCCTTTTCTTCTCTTTCTTTTCTTTTCTGTGCAGCCAACAGATCCAAGCCCAGTAACGAGGAGCGAGGAGCTGGTGCTTTAAATACATGCTGCTCAGCACTTGAACACTTCTTCACCACTAACCCTCCCTCTTGGTCAGAAGGATCGCTGCCTTCCAGTCTATGAAGAGATGCATCCTCTTCCATGTTTCCTTTGGCACAGCGCCTCCTTTAGAATTTAGAAGTGCCAGTACACAGGAATCTATTTTTAGTGGTTTCTGAAAGAATTCAAATTGGTCACAATTGGTACATGTTCACTTATATAACTATAATATACAAATATAACACAAGACCAGGTAACATGTAATCCATTAGATCTCTTGTGCTCATAGCAACACAACATCTTAAACAAGGTATACAAGTAAATTCCCCTAAATTTATCTAGGAATAGTCATGGGAATAAAACCAAAATTAATCCAGTGCAAACAATGGTTTATTGAACCCTCTAAAGTATCAAGAGACAGATTTTATTTTCGTGAATGACTGGGTTATGCTTGCGCAGGACTACCAGACCACTAGATACTGCATGCAAGCATGGTTTCACCCCCTTACACCTCTCTCTGGATATGGAAGGGGGGGCAAGGCCAAACCACGCCTGTATGCAGTGACTAATGAGCATGTGCAATGCTTGGGTGGATGTATAGTGCCTAACATCAAGGAAAAGTATTACAGATTTTCTATAGAACACCAGTTATATTTTATAAGATTACAAAAAGTCACATGTGCATAATAGTTTAGAGATTTGCATGCAACTGGCCTACAAGTTATTTTGTTATGCCCCACTCCCATCATGCCCACTCAGTCTATTACTGGTTATGGCAGGTCTTCGTTGCAGCCAGTGACTGGCTGTGCAGGCATTTCCTGCAGGGTCGGCACATCATCAGAAGCAGGAAAAAAGCAAAGACAATCAGAGACCAGAAGCCTTTGGCAACTGTGCAGAAACTGTTGGCAACAGCGCAGTATTGGAGCAGTGAGTATGTGATCAGATTCATGTAGGAGAAGAACTGTACAGGTATGTAGGTCATAAAAGAGGCCATTATGTATGGTAGAATCTTCATCCTCACCATCCCAAGGGAACATTTCTGGCAGCAGGGATGGTGAGGATATGAAGTGCTTACCTAGTCCCGCCACTCTGGCCGTAATGACCCCCCCCCCCGATACGACCGGACTAGGTAAGCATAGCTCCCCGCTCAGGGGACTTCTTACGGGGTGACGGGAGACACTTACAAACTTCATATCCTCACCATCCCTGCGGGCAGAAACGTAACCCAGGTATGGTTAGGATGAAGATTTTACCATACATAACACATTGCCAAGCGTTCTATATGGTAAAATCTAATGCTTGTTTCCCTTTAACTGAAATTCCAAGCAGTCATAAGACAAGTTGCAGGGCCATAAATAGTTACTAGCTCCTATATAAGTTTTGTAGTGTCAAAACAATGCATAGTGTAGCAAGTCACACAAGGTTTGTCACCATGTAGCCTTAACCATGACCGCACTGCGGAAAAGCAAAATGGAGATGTGTGCCTTACAGCGAGCTGCACAATGTACGAGATATAATGCACCAGAAATGCAACCAAAGTATAGGAATCAAGGGACAGCTACATGTTGGCACCCATTATATGGACACAGACTTTACATGGTTCCATGCACTTAAACATGTCGTGCATTCTGATATACTCATTTTCCTTGTGTTGACAGATCGATACATAAGCCCAAGTGGATGACACAATGCTAATCTTTATTAATCTATTTTTGGCATAAAAAGCTTTAAGGCCTATTCATATCACTTTCCCCTTACAAGTTTAGAGTATACCTTAGCCCATTAGCAAAAAAGTATGCCAACAGTTATAGCATTGCACTTCTGAAGAGCATATTCGGGGAGATTTATCAAAGCCTGTGCAGAGGAAAAGTTGACTAGTTGCCCATAGCAGGCCTCTTTAAAAATGAAGGAAGCAATCTGGATGCTATGGGCAACTAGTCAACTTTTCCTCTACACAGGTTACGATAAATCTCCCCCATTGTGTTCAATGAACCGAGTGCTCAGCACCCTGGCTCTCTCCATGAAAGGAGCTGTGTCGACCACAGTATCTCTATAGGAGAGGCGGAGATACAGCATTGGTGAATCTCCAGCTCTTCCAAAGAGATTAATAGAGGGGACGTGTCACCCACCGCTTCGTGCAGACGGCAACACAACTCCTATATAACGGGGAGAGCCAGGGTGCTGGGTGCCCCACAATCAGACACTTAACCCTTATCCTTTGGATATGGGATACATTTTACTAAACCAGAGTACCCCTTTAAAACAGCATACATTTAGGAAAAGGAGCCAGTGTTGTCACTAGCAGACATTTGGCATATTAAACTCAATAAGATCCACACAATTTTGCAGATAAGCCAACATATACATTGAACGTACAAGTGATGCCCTGGGATGTACTGTGATGTCTTCTTCATCACTCTGATACCCTCCCCCACCCTTATGTATCAGTGTCCTGTTGGTCTTATTGCATTATTCGTTGATTCACATACTCTTACACAACAGTTAACCGATGATATATTCTCTTTTTATGCCACACTTTCTTAGGTGCTTTACTCACTGATAGTCATTGTCATCCCCTTTTACCTTTTGAGTCTTTAATTTTGCTTCCCGTTGAAGAGCTGTGGACGCAGACCAGACATTGATGTTATTTCTGTTATCGGAGTGTTACATACCTGAGTGTATTGTTAATAACTTGATATGCAATTTTTTTCTCTATGCTAAAAATCTGAAAACTCATACAAACAGTTGGGCCCTTTAGGGTACATTCACACATATGCAGATTTGATGCGCAGGAGTTTCTGCTGCAGATTACAATGTAAACTAAAGGACTGAGCACAGCTTCTAATCTGCAGTTACAAATCCTGCGCATCAAATCTGTGCAGGATCCTGTATGTGTGAACGTACCCTTGGGGTACGTTCACACGCGGGTATTTTACGCTGCAAATCCACTGGTGAAGGCCCGCTCTATGCTGTCTTTACATGTGCCTGCTGGTAGTGGCAATACGCAGTCGCAGTATACTCGCACATCGCGGGAGCTCTCTGCCTAGCTCAGAGCAGGGAGAGCGGCCGCAATGTGCGAGTAAGCCACGCACATCGCTGCATTGTGTCTGCTCATAGCAGCGTATTGCCGCTACCAGCAGGCACATATAAAGCCAGCATAGAGCGGGGCCTTCACCAGCGGATCCGCAGCTAAATACGGATCCGCCCGTGAGAATGTACCCTTAAAGGGCAAATCCTGTCAAGACAAATCTCTATGGGTTCACAGCATGTTTTTCCCAATACGGGGGCGCATATGGCAGGGGAGAGCTAAAAACTTGCGCTCCCGTATCCTGCTGTATGCGGTCCCGTATGTAATTCATTTCAATGAGCCGACCGGAGTGAACCGTTCGGCTAATTTTTCCCCGTATGCGGTTTTCTACCGTACCTAAAACCGTAGTCAACCACTGTTTTAGGTCCGGTAAAAAACAGCATACGGGGAAAAATGAGCCGGTCGGCTCATTGAAATGAATTACATACGTGACCCCATACAGCAGGATACGGGAGCGCAAGTTTTTAGCTCTCCCCTGCCGTATGCGCTCCCGTATGGGGAAAAATGTGATGTGAACCCAGCCTAATTCAGTGTTTCCCAAACAAGGTGCCTCCAGCTGTTGCAAAACTACAACTCCTAGCATGCACGGACAGCCTTCGGCTGTCCGGGCATGCTGGGAGTTGTAGTTTTGCAACAGCTGGAGGCAACCTGGTTGGGAAACACTGCTCTAATTTTTAGGGTTGTAAGATCCCAGCAGTGATCAGCAGACCAACAAGCATTTACTCACTAGCTGATCGCTGGGTCTTAGACATAGGGCAATAATTTGCCTGTTTAACCAATAAACACCATGTGTAAAAGACCCTTTGCACTGCACCAAAGGGGTTTGTTCTCATACAAAGTAATTTTAATCAGTAAATCAGCAATGATCCAAGATAACCGACCAGAAGAGCACCCTGACTGGCTTCCCCTGTGAATAAGGCCCCTTTCACACTACAAAAATCCTCCGTTTTTAGACATCCTTACGAAGTTCCGTCTGAAAACGGCAGTAACAAAATCCTATACGTCCGTTAGATAATCTCATTATAGTCTATGGGATTTTTCTAATAGCCGTTTTAACCCGTTATAATCAGTTATTGATAACGGCCGTTATTTTGTGACGGAAGAAAAAAAATAGTTCATTAACTATTTCTCCCGTTACTATCTTCCGTCACAAAATAACGGCCGTTATCAATAACTGATTATAACGGGTTAAAACGGCTATTCGAAAAATCCCATAGACTATAATGGGATTTTCTAACGGACGTATAGGATTTTGTTACTGCCGTTTTCAGACGGAACGGATGTCTAAAAACGGAGGATTTTTGTAGTGTGAAAGAAGCCTTAGGTGTTGGCTTCATGTATTATTAGGATGTATGGGCAGACAGTCACAATAACACAATAGGACAATAAGCATTACCACACAGCAGTGTAGACCAGGGAACATGTGACTTCACTGACACAAAACTACAATAATGTGACCCCTGTGGACTCTCTGCCGTGGCCTTAATATGGGTCACATATTACAGACATCATACACACATACACTGGATGACATGTGGGGACATTAGCCGGCACACAAAAGTTGGCGCTGCCCATAACAACCATGGAGCCGCTTTCTTTTCCACAACTGCCTCCCGCACATCGGCTTTATAAAAGCCTGTAAATAAGACGGCACCGAGGACAGGCAGCTACATATACAACACATTACCGAGCGCCTCAGGAACCCTCCGCCACACACAGGCTGACACCACACGGTACAGCCTGCCCCGGCCTACCCACGAGTAACACAGCCAGCTCCGGCTTCATGCACGGAAACCCGAGCCAGGCAATCACTTCCACTTACATTAGCTCAGACCGTGGGCGCCGCCATCATCCCAGAATTCTTTTAGGACGTCTTTTTTTTTTTTTTTCAACATACTTTATTAATCCGTGTTGTAACAACGCTCTGTACTTCCAGGTTTAACGGAAGTGGCGGCCATTTTTGTACACCCAGCTTGCGTTGTCTTCTGGTAGAGGCTAAAAACTAACCGGTAAGGACGTCTGACGGTCACGTGATAATGTCAAGTCACATGGTCGTCGTAGTTTTTTTTTTTTTTTTTTTTTGCCGCCTCTAACCGACTGTGCACGCGAGATCTGGATACCTATGCGGGGAGAGTTATGGAATACAGTAATGTGTAGAGCAGGCGAAGTTGCCCATAACAACCAATCAGATCGCTTCTTTTATTTTCAGAGGCCTTTTTCAAAGTAGACAAAAAAAAATAATCTGTTGCTATGGGTAACTGCTCCACCTTTGCTCCGAACAGGTTTTGATCTCCCCTGTGGACTTTTGAGTTTGGGGCACGTTTGTGGGGGGACATCTGGGCGGAATTTATAAAAGCTTGCATGCCAGTTTCATGGTATAGAGAGAGGGAAAAAATGCACACATTTGTATACCAAAATTGCGAATTCTGTGTTTTAGTAACTTTTATGGTTTAACCCCTTGAGGACTCACTGTAATTTTTTTCAAGCCATCTAATAGCAATAACTTAAATTTTCCACCTACAGACCCATAGTAAAGGAGATATCTCATCCTTTAAAATTCTTAAAAATGTATCCCCTATCTGCAGGATAGGTTAGAAGATTACGGGGTCCGACCATTTTTTCCCCCTGAAATTGTGGCTTTTCTTCTCCCATAGAAGTCTGTGAGTAAAAAAAAAAAGCCAAGAAAGGCTGGGTTCACACCACATTTTTGCAATACAGTTCCCGTATCAGGTATTCCTCAAAACTTGACCAAGGCTGCATTCACATCTCGTTTTTACACTACGGGTGCTGGATGCGGCTGGGGGAGGGGTAAACCGGGCTCTCTCGTACCCCAGCCGGACCAGCGCTGAACTCCATTCACTTTAATGAGCCGACCGGAGTCAAACGGTGACTCCGGGCAGCTAATTTTTGACCCATATCCAGATTTGTGACCGGACCTCAATACTACGGTTTTAGGTCCGGTCACAAAACTGGATACGGGTAAAAAATGAGCCGACCGGAGTCACCGTTTGACTCCGGTCGGCTCATTAAAGTGAATGGAGTTCAGCGCTGGTCCGGCTGGGGTATGCATGGGGATATGGGGATGTGAATGCAGCCTAAACTGTATCAAAACGTGTGTACAAATTTTTTATCTGTATATGGTTGAAAACCGTATACGGTTTGAAAAATGTCCGGTTGCACCCGTTTTTTAAGAAAAAAAACGTATACGTTTTTAACTTTTCACTCCATTATGAATAAAGTTTCACTTGTTTGATTGTAATTCCAAAAAAAAAAAAAAACCTGTGGAAAGTCTAAAGTGGGTGGGCAGGGCACTAAAAATGTAGCCAACAATAATAAAATTGTAGTGTGTTTTTAAATTTTTTTTCTTAATTTTTTAGGTAGTACTCCCAGTATGGAACACACTGTCCCTGGGTCTGTTGCGATCCTTCTGTATGATGTATAGATGCGAGCGGCCGCTCTTCTATGGTCCCCTGCACTGCCGTATATCTCCCCTTAAGGACCCAGGGTTTTTCCGTTTTTGCATTTTCATTTTTTCCTCATCACCTTCTAAAAATCATAACGCTTTCAATTTTGCACCTAAAATTCCATATGATGGCTTATTTTTTACGCCACCCATTCTACTTTGCAGTGACATCAGTCATTTTACCAAAAAATCCACGGTGATATGGAAAAAATAATAATTGTGCGACAAAATTGAAGAAAAAAAAACTCCATTTTGTAACTTTTGGGGGATTCTGTTTCTATGCAGTGCATTTTTCGGTAAAAATGACACCTTATCTTTATTCTGTATGTCCATACAATTATATAGTCCATACTACTTATATAGGTTGGATTCTGTCATACTTCTGAAAAAATTCATAACTACATGCAGGAAAATTTATACGTAAAAAATTGTCATCTCCTGACCCCTATAACTTTTTTATTTTTCCGCGTACGGGGCAGTATGAGGGCTCATTTTTTGCGCCGTGATCTGAAGTTTTTATCGGTACCATTTTTGTTGATCGCTTTTTATTCATTTTTTAATGATATAAAAAGTCACCAAAAATACTCCTTGGGAATCTTTTTGCGTGTACACCATTGACTGTGCGGTTTAATTAACTATATATTTTTTTTATAAATTTGGACATTGCCGCACGCGGCGATACCACATGTTTATTTTTATTTACACTTTTTTTTAAATGGGAAAAGGGGGGTGATTCAAACTTTTATTAGAGAAGGGGGTAAATGACCTTTATTAACTTTTTTTTTTGCATTGTTACACTGCACACACTGATCTCTTAGGGTGGGTTCACACTGAGTAATTCAAGAGGAATTCACACTGAAAAATTAACGTGCGGAAAAATCTATTCGCGCGGAAATGGGGGAGAAAGAAGTGAAGGCTTTTTCAGCCATTTCCGCATGAAAACGATGTTGGGCGGAATTTTTTTTTTACCATTGACTTCTATTGATTACACCCTGTGTCCTTAAGAGGATATACACCTATTCATATCTCCCGCAGAGAGCTGTGATTGACCAGTTGGTTCCAGCCAATCACAACTCTGTGGGAAATATGAATAGGTGTATATATACACATCAGTGCAGGGGACCATAGAAGAGCGGCTGGCTGCATCTATACATTATACAGGAGGATCACAGCGGGTGTCAGGAGTGACACTCACTGCAATCTGTCTAGTAATGCAGGTACTACAGCTCCCAGCATGGAGCAGAGTGTGCTCCATGTTGGGAGTAGTAGTACCTGCAGTTAAGGACAGATCACAGCAGGTGTCACTCCTGACACCCGATGCAATCGTTCTATCTATTGCAGAGATGCTCTCTACAGCGCTCGCATCTCTGCACTATACTGCTGCACTCATTCATATTTCCCGCTGAGAGCGGGGATTGGCTGCAACCATCCGGCCAATCCCCACTCTGGGTGGAAAATATGAATGAGTTAGGTGAATTTCTATTCACATCACTGGCCGGAGTGTAGTGCAGAGATGTGAGCGCTGTATAGTGCCGCTCTGCATCTCTACTAGATTATGGACAATCGCATCGGGTGTCAGGATTGACACCCGAGGCGATATGTCTATTAGTACAGGTACTACTACTCCCATCATAGAACAGTCTGTTCCATGCTGGGAGTAGTAGTGCTACCTAAAAAATTAAAAAGATAGAGAAAAAAAAAAGTTTAAAAACACACACACACACACACACACACTTTATTAAAAAATTTATAAAAATGTTGTTATGAAAAATAAAAATTGTTAAATACATTTTTTCCCATTCCTACGGCCAAAGGGGCCAAAAATGCCATTTCCACTCAAATTCAAGAACACCAGAAAAAAAAAAGTGGAAACTTAGCCTTAATGTGCACCTATAGCTGTAAAACTTTTGCATGTCCTAGAGACATGTCAAAAGTTTGATCAATCCGAGTCTAAAGGTTCTCTAGAACGAGCCTGAAGAAAAGCGCATGGCTGAGTGCTTCTCTGCCTGCTTTTTATCTATAGAACTGGTAGGTATTATGAGACGGTCACTTGGTTTAGATCTGGGAAAGTATGTGCTTAGTGCACACTTCTCCCGTCTCTATTTAGCGATTGGTTGGGTTCGAAACAATTAGACCTGACTGATTAAAACTTCACAACACATGAAAACTTAATTGTTAAAATGGGAAAACCTTGTTACAAAAAGTATGTGTGTAGTACAGTGGCATAATTATTTGCATCAGGGCAATATTCTATTTAGGGGTGCAGTATGACAAAATATTTGGTGCTAGTACAGAGGGTGAAGGGCCAAAGATCTTTGGGCAGCAAACTCTGAATGAAGAATATTAAAAGGTGAACAACTTCAATCAGAGGTCATCACATGTGAGTCACTGCATGTAAATGTTTAGGCTCCTTCCACACTGCCATCGGGACCCGTCACTAACAAGTCCGTCAGGCTCTATTTAAAAAAAAAAAAATTGGTCTGAAAACAGACCCATTACCTGGCGGGTCCCAATGGGTGCAGAAAAATTTGTGCGAGCTATTCGTGATCCTAAAATAACAGAGACAAATGGCAATGTAAAAGTTGCCTTATTCTGATTCTGACTGCATCTGATAAGTGCTGTAGTCCTTGTATGATCTGTGGGGAGATTGTGGCACCTTTCTAGTTTTAAGCTACGTCCCCCAGCATATCCTTAACATTGTTTCCAGAATGCATTGCTGAATGCTTGTTACAATGAGTAATATCTAACACTAACTAGCAAGATCGTGCTGCATTACAGTGACATTACAGTGACTAGCAGCATTGGCAGAGTCAGACTATATGTTTTTACAGGCTGGATGTTCCCCACCCCTGCTCTAAAGTAATAGGTGCACACATACTCACTTCTCCTCATTTCTGCTGCCCTATTTACAGTCAGGCATCACCAGACAACACAAGCTGGCAGTAGGATATTGTGGGAAAAGTTGCTGAGTTGTCCATAGCAACCAATCAGATCGCTTCTTTAATTTTTCACAGAGCTTTTCAAAAATGAAAGAAGCGATCTGATTGGTTGCTATGGGCAACTCAGCAACTTTTTTTCGGGACAGGTTTTGATAAATTTCTCACATTGTCTTCAGCAGCACCCAGAAGCAAAAAGAAATGCAGAAATGGGGAAAGGGTGACATTATATGAAAGAGGACATCTGGCACATGGGAGATTAGCCTGCTATTCTGGAAGGACTACCATTTTTATAGGAGTCACCCTAACATTACAAGAGCATTGGAAAGTATACACTAGTGGGCTGCATGTTCGTCTTTGGTAGGGCCTACGGTATAGAAAAACATTTATTAAACAATTTAAGCATATTTTCAGTTTGTTATTTTATTGAAATTATCAAATTCACACTGTCAGGTAATCCATAAAGTCCACATTCTGAGACATCTTGTATCCTACTTCCCACATTGTTCTGTCATTGTTCTATGGTTTCCAGAAATTTCTTCCAGTATACATAGTAGCAATGTAAAGTTTTCAAGCAGCTTGTATCACATCACTGCTTCACTGTAGTCTCCTCCCCCAGTATCGACATCCTTAGATTAACGGAACACTGGATTTTAATTATGATTTTGCAGCAATCTTCTGACTTTTTGTACTATGATCAGCACCCACTGCTTCAGAAACACTGGAAAAACCTTGTTCTCTGTAAAAAGGACATAAAACCACATTAGACTGTAAAACTGATCTTCCTCTGCCCATGAAACAACTATATGGTGCAGAGTCCCATGAGAATGCTGAATTCTTCCAGTATAAATTACGTGACCAAGCGGGATTAGCCACGAAACGGAGCTGTCGCTGCTCCTCCGAGCTCAGAGGAGCCCCTGTTGTTTTTACTTCTTCGGCCCTGTCTGTACTCATGTGTACCCAATAAAGGATCTTCGTTCTCTGCACCGTTTGAAGGGTGAGTGCTAAGTCTCTCATTATTCTTCTATATAGCATTTCCAATATAAATTACAGTAAGGATTCCCTTATAAATCAACTGGAGGCAGATTTCTCACTGAATCCACACGAGCAAAAAAATATTTAAAAAAAATCTCCATATAAAACAAATAAAAATGTCCAGTATGGTAAATCAAGCTCATGTGTTGTACACTGAAATGTATGCAGCTTTCTAATATACAGTTTTATATAGCTAAAGCTATCATATATTAAAATTCTCTTTGTAGCCTATAACAGCCAAATCAGAGCTCAGCTTTCATATTACAGAGCAATATGATAAAATGAAAGCTGAGCTGTAATTGCTTGCTACGGGCAACAGAGAGAATCTTACCGTAAGACAACTTGATAAATTTCCCCTAAAGTCTGGTACCCTTTAGATATCTATGTAGGTAAGAACTAGAGCCAAATGTAAAAAATGTAGAAACTGTCTGGTTTTCCCACAGCAACCAATGAAAGCTCTTGTTTCTAAATAAAAGCCGAGCTCTGGTTTGTTGCTATCGGAAAACAAGACAGTTTCTGTGCTCAGGCAGATTGGTAAATCTGGGCCTATGTGCCAGGAGTCAGGACACAAGACATTTGTGCTGTTGCTCTGTTGACTCAAAAGGATTACCTATACTTATTCTCTACAACAAGATTCTCATCAACATGATCTTAAAGGGGTATTCCAGGATTTTGTTTTCTGTTCAGCCTTTTAGACCATGATACCAAGTTATTATACTGTGTAATATGCATCTATTACTTCCATGCGCCACTTAGTCCCGTTTATATGCACAGGACCCACACCCAGAAATGCTGAAGTGCAAGTCTTTTTATTTTACTGTTGCCTCTGACCTTTCCTAGCTTCTTTTGCACTCAGAACCAATGTGTCAGAAGTCAAATGGTCTCCAGGGGAGCGTGGCTATGCTGCAGTAGGTGGGTGGAATGGATTTTCTGAACTAATGCTATATTTGTTCACCATGCAGTCGCTTGACCACTTCTGTATTGCAGAGTATTATGCCTGTCTTTAATTGACAGGCATCCACTTTGGTTCTGCCTTTGGAAAGGAATAATAGGTGTATAAAGACGGCAGAGATAGTGCTTACCTTTTGACCTCTGGCTGCTATGAGAACCAATTAGCACCCCACAATCACACCACTAGCAGGCTAAAGAGTTGACAAAGGGAACTTCTCCCTCTGTCTAATCCCTTAAAAGGAAATCTGTCAGATATTTTCTCCCACACTATCCACAGGTACTGGTGGATAGTGCGGAAGACGCTGATTAAAATGAGCCCTACTTTGGTCGGATCCGCCCGGCCGTTCTCCCGCAATTGTAGTTTTATTATCTGTTGAAATCTTCCTGTAACTGGCACAGGAAGGGCTTCTGCGCTTAACTGGCACTGACATCAGCGCCGATTATGAATATTCATCCCCCCTCCCTCCAGCTCTCCCTCTCTTTGCCGCTCCTAACTGGAGGGAGGTGGGATGAATATTCACAAGTGGCACTGACGTCAGTGCCAGTTAAGCGCAGAAGCCCCACCCGTGCCAGTTACAGGAAGATTTCAACAGATAATAAAACGGCCGGGAGGATCCAACCAAGGTAGGGCTCGTTTTAATCAGCGTCTCCGGCACTATCCACCACACCAATACCTGTGGAAAGTGCAGGAGAAAATATCTGACAGTTTTCCTTTAAATGCTTCAGAAGCTGAAGACTTCAACATTGAAGGAATTAAGGGTATGTTCACATGGGCAATGTTCACACAGAAAATTTCTGTGCAGACATTGCCTCGACAGCGGAGAACATGCCAGCGCTAGGACCGCTCAGAAATGCACAGTCTCACAGACTGCAATGCATTTCCATGCAGACTCCGCAGAAAAAATAGACATGTCTATTCTTTCTGCTGACTACAGGATCAGGATTTCCACAGGTAAATTCTGCCGTGTGCACAGCGCAGCAGAAATACATTGATATCGCTGCAGAAACTCCATGCAGAATTCCATCATGTGAACATATCCTAAAAGGTCAGAGTATTCCATCCACTGGAGCAGAGTGAGCTATAATACACATACAAACACCTGCCACAGACAATGCAGGCTTAATTCACAAGCCTAAGCTATCACAGCAATGTAGAAGTACAGTAGATCATCATCTAGTAGTTAAAGTGTACCTGTCAGGCTTGTCTATGACTCCTGGACAAGCCTGATGCTGCTGAGAGACTGTTTAGTGTCCCAGTAGGTATGGGGACACACAACCATATTACAAAAGGTCTTTCATTTTCATCAGTATCAACGTATAAAAGGTTTTTGGATCTGACAGTGACCATTTAATATTTTATTAACATTAATGCACAAAAAGACAGTTACTTACATAAGAAACGTCTCCAGTTCCTGAGCCACTTTTCCTATAACAGGAGGTCCTTGATACGTAAGTGCTGTGTATAGCTGAACAAGAGAGGCACCTGCACGGATCTTCTGCAGAGCATCTAATCCACAGCTCACACCCCCTACACCAATGATTGGAACTTTGCCTAAGCAAGAACAAAAATGGCATTGGGGCCAGTGGACAGTAGTGACCATACTATCACATTCATATAAACCACACATGGGTCTCACCTGAGGTCAAAGCATACATTTCTCTAATAGTCTCTGTAGACATGTCTCGAAGTGGAGCGCCACTCAGTCCACCTGTCTCTACACAAGAAGGGTCCTTTAGCGTTGAAGGGCGGCTAATTGTAGTATTGGTGACTATCAGACCATCAATACCAAGCTGTAAATGGGGTACATAGAAAAGTGGTTAGATATACTATGTTGGATTGTGACATACTGTTACTTCTCAGTTAACAGATAGTATATATGACCCACAAGTATGAATATTAAACATTTGCAGGTGTATTTATACAGTACCTGTGTCACTACAGTTGCAATGTCCTCTTTGTCACGTAAGGACAAATCAGGTGCTATTTTTAAAAGTAAAGCAGGCCTGTGTTCACTGGGCAGTCCGTTCCGTGCATTTACCACCTACAAGATAGACAACATCTATTTATTCACACAGTTCAACTTTTGAGAGTCATGACAAAAATCCTGCATCGAAAGCATTTAAGGTGGGACTGAGGGGGTAGTGTGTCTCCTTAAAAGAAATCTGTAGTGTAAAATAACTTATCACCCACCAAAGGAAGGGATAAGTCACAGATTGCAGGGGGTCTGGGTGCTGGGACCCCCCATGACCTTCTGTATGGGGCCCCGGCATTCTGCTGGAAGGGGCGTGGCCGTCCCCAGCATGACGCGGTGGCCGACACATCCCCCCCCCCCCATGTATCCCATAGAGATACATGGAGGGGGCATTTCAGCCGCCGCATCATGCGGGGACGAAACGCTCCCTTCCAGCAGAATGCCGGGGCCCCATACAGGAGATCGTGGGGGGTCCCAGCGCCCAGACCCCCTGCAATCTATAACTTATCCCCTGTCATTTGGATAGGAGCAAATCCCCAAAGCAAACCTTTCCCATTCTGGACAGTTCCTGACATGGACAGAGGTGTCAGCAGAGTGTACCGTGGTCAGGCAGAAAAGAACAACTCATTGTGGAGAATACAGCAGCTGATAATCCTTCCAATACTTAAGTTTTTTTGAGAGAAGTAATTTGCAAATCTGTTTACCTTTCTGGCACCAGTTTTTTTTCCCACTGGAGTACCCCTTTAAAGGGGTACTCCGGTGAAAACCTTTTTTCTTTTAAATCAACTGGTGCCAGAAAGTTAAACATATTTGTAAATTACTTCTATCAAAAAATCTTAATCCTTCCAGTACTTATTAGCTGCTGAATGCTACAGAGGAAATTCCTTTCTTTTTGGAACACTGATGACATCACGAGCACAGTGCTCTCTGCTGACATCTCTGTCCATTTTAGCAACCGTGCATAGCAGATGTATGCTAAGGGCAGCATGGTGGCTTAGTGGTTAGCACTGCTACTTTGCAGCGCTGGGGCCTTGGGTTCAAATACCACTAAGGACAACAATAAATAAAGACATTATTATTATTATAATAACGTCAGCAAAGAGCACTGTGTTCGTGATGTCATCAGAGAGAATTCCAAAAAGAAAAGAATTTCCTCTGTAGTATTCAGCAGCTAATAAGTAAAGGAAGGATTAAGATTTTTTTAAAGAAGTAATTTACAAATCTGTTTAACTTTCCGGAACCAGTTGATTTAAAAGAAAAAAGGTTTTCACCGGAGTACCCCTTTAACCCTGGATGCATCAATTTTCCACTTACAGGGCCATGAGAGGGCTTGCTTTATGCAGGAAGACTTGTACTTTGTAATGAGTTCACACATTTTACTACAAAATCTAAGGCGAAGGCCCAAAAAAATAAAAAAAAACACTGTGGGGCAAAATTACAAAACAAACAATTTTGTAACATTTAAATAATTTCTACGAAGTGCACTTTATAGGCAAAATTACTTATTCTATAGGTCAATACACGTAGGATACCCAATTTATATAGGTTTTGTTTTATGTTTAAGAAATTAAAACTTTTTGTATGAAAATGTGTATGCCCCGTAACCCCTATAACACATTTTTTCTGCATACTGGACGTTTGATTGCGATTGTGGGAGTCCGATGATTTAACATTGCGGCAGAGGTCCCCTTACCCCTCCTCCTGCCGCTGGATCATCGCTCCAATGACACAGCCTGGCAAAGCCAGTCTGTATCAGTAGAGCCCCGATCTCACTTTTACAATGCTATGCAATAGCATAGCATTATACAGTAAATGCAATCCAATGCATATAATAGTTCTCTACGATGACTTAAAAAGTGTAAAATAAAATAATTTTTTTTATAAAATAACCTTTTGCAATTTTACAAATAAATAAAATAAACATATTTAGTATATTTAGTGTAACAGCAAAACATAAATGCTGATCGGCACCACTCCGCAATTCAATATCCAGGAGGTTATGCAGTAACTGATAGGAGTTAGACACCTGTATATGTTGCAAATCCCTCAGTGCTCAGTAGTGAAACAGATAGATTTGTAAAGACACGGCACAAAGGAATCCACGGCAGATTCAAATAAAACCTTCTTTATTGGCTCACCTATCCTCCCGGAGTGTTCTGAACTATCCTCCCGATGTATCCTGATTAGGGCTGAAACAACTAATCGATTAATCGGCAACTTATGAAAATAATTGTCAACTAAAAGGGTAGGAGGAAAAAACTGAAAATACAAAAATAAGAATTATCCTCAAGGCCAAAATGCCCTGTGCCCTTTAGGGGTTAATAGGGGAGACATTTCTGCGCTTGGTGATACCAAATATATTTAAGATTACTTTTGTTTACACAATTTTTATTATTTTTATTTATTAAACTTTTATTTAGGGAGGGGCTTATTTAAATGTTTTATCTTTCTTTACAATTTTTTAGTCCCAATAGGGAACTACACTGCTCAAAAAAATAAAAGGAAACACAAACAACAAAATGTAACTCCAAGTCAATCACACTGTCCACTGAGGATGCAACACTGATTGACAATCAATTTCACACATGCTGTTGTGCAAATGGAACAGACAACAGGTGGAAATCATAGGTAATTAGCAAGACAACCCCCAAATAAAAGGAGTAGTTCTTCAGTTGGTGACCACAGACCACTTATCAGTTTTTATGCTTCCTGGCTGGTTTTGGTCACTTTTGAATGCTGGTGGTGCTTTCACTCTAGTGGTAGCATGAGACTGAGTCTACACCCCACAAAAGTGGCTCAGGTAGTGCAGCTCATCCAGGATGGCACATCAATGCGAGCTGTGGCAAGGTTTGCTGTGTCTGTCAGCGTAGTGTCTAGAGCATGGAGGCGCTACCAGGAGACAGGCCAGTACATCAGGAGACATGGAGGAGGCCGTAGGAGGGCAACAACCCAGCAGCAGGACCGCTAGCTCCGCCTTTGTGCAAGGAGGGGCACTGCCAGAGCCCTGCAAAATGACCTCCAGCAGGCCACAAATGTGCATATGTCCACTCAAATGGTCAGAAACAGACTTCATGAGGGTGGTATGAGGGCCCGACATCCACAGGTGGGGGTTGTGCTTACAGCCCAACACCGTGTAGGACGTTTGGCATTTGCCAGTGAACACCAAGACTGGCAAATTCGCCACTGGCGACCTGTGCTCTTCACAGATCACAGCAGGTTCACACTGAGCACATGTGACAGAGGTGACAGAGTCTGGAGACGCCGTGGAGAACGTTCTGCTGCCTGCAGCGTCCTCCAGCATGACCGATTTGGAGTTGGGACTGTAATGGTGTGGGCTGGCATTTATTTGGGGGGCCGCACAGCCCTCCATGTGCTTGCCAGAGGTAGCCTGACTGCCATTGGGTACCGAGATGAGATCCTCAGACCCCCTTGTAAGACCATATGCTGGTGCGGTTGGCCCTGGGTTCCTCCTAATGCAAGACAATGCTAGACCTCATGTGGCTGGAGTGTGTCAACAGTTCCTGCAAGAGGAAGGCATTGATGCTATGGCCTGGTCACCCCGTTCCCCAGACCTAAATCCGATTGAGCACATCTGGGACATCATGTCTCGCTCCATCGCTGCACCACAGACGGTCCAGGAGTTGGTGGATGCTTTAGTCCAGGTCTGGGAGGACATCCCTCAGGAGACCAGCCGCCACCTCATCAGGAACATGCCCAGGCGTTGTAGGGAGGTCATACGGGCACGTGGAGGCAACACACTACTGAGCCTCATTTTGACTTGTTTTATGGACATTATATCAAAAGCTGAATCATCCTGTAGTGTGGTTTTCCACTTTGATTTTGAGTGTGAAACCATATCCTGACCTCCACGAGTTGATAAATTTGATTTCCATTCATAATTTTTATTTTATTTTGTAGTCAACACATTCAGCTATGTAAAGACGAAAAGTATTTCTTACGATTAGTTCGTTCAGATCTAGGATGTGTTATTTTAGTGTTCCCTTTATTTTTTGAGCAGTGTACTTCATGCAATCTTTCAATTGCTAACACTGTACAATTCTATGCCATAGCATAGCATTAATCAGTATTATCTGTGCTCTGCTTCACCAGCCTGCTGAAGCAGCCTGGAGAAGCAGAGCGATAAGCGGATGGCACTGAGGCAGATGAGGGACCTCTGGTTATCTTATCAGATGATTGGGACCCCATGATCCTATTGCGGAGATCACTAGTAATTTACTAACATTAGATCCAACACTTTACTTTCTAAAGGATTTAAAGGGTTAATGACCTAAAGGATTAAAGATCTAAAGGGTTTACTTTCTAAACAGGATCTAAAGGGTTAATGTTGGACATGAGCGTAATTGCTGATGTCCGCTATTAGCGGTGAGCGGTACTCACCATTGGTGAAGCAAGCTCAGCATGTGATCACACGACCAATGCAATTTTATTTATTTTTTTGTGACGTGAGCAATTTGCAATAATAAAATAAAAAATTTTTAAAAAAAAATCAGTATCCTGGCGTTTGTAATTTTTTTGCATTTACGCCGTTAACAGTGTGTGATAAGAAATGTGATAATTTAACCCCTTAAGAACGCAGCCTGTTTTGGCCCTAAACGTGTCTATGACTGCAGTACTTCTTTATTAACTTTGGCATGCTTTTACCTATCATACTGATTCTGAGATTGTTTTTTTTGTGACATTCTACTATATGATGTAAATTGTAATACTGTAAATTTTAGTCAATACTTGCAACATTTCTTTGTGAAAAACTCAAATTTTCATCAATTTTTTTTTTTTTTAAACGTGAAATTCTCTGCTGGTGAGGAAAATGGTCATGCCACATAACATTACATATTGATTCAAATATACAATTTAGCCATTTTATGTTGCCATCATAAAGTCGACATGTTTTTACTTTTTGAAATCATAGTTTTGCAGCAATTTTCCACAAAACTTTCAAAATCTGAATTTTTCAGGCACCAGGTAAGTTTTGAAGTGGATTTCAGGGGCTTACATGTGAGAAATCCCCAATAAATGACCCCATTCTGCACCCCAAAATCGATCTCCATTTTGTGTAGATTCCAGTTTTATAAAAATTTCTCTATAAAATTATCTCCATAATACAGCAGCTATTAAGACAAAATTGCAACTTAGTATTTATTGCCCTAATTCTGCGGTTTTAAGAAATATCCCATATGTGGCCCTAGTGCGAGTCAACCATAGGCCTCAGAAATAAACGAGCAACTAGAGGGCAGAATGGGGGAACCGAACTTTAATCCCCCCAGGTGTTTGCACAGGGTGCCTGTTGAATGATTTCAGCAGGCATCCCTGTCCGGTCCCTGCCCAGCGGGCGGCAGGCACCGGAATTCCCACAGCGTACAGGTACGCCCTGGGTCCTTAAGTACCAAGGAGCCAGGGCGTACCCATACGTCCTGGGTCCTTAAGGGGTTAATAAATTATGGGAAAGGTGGAAATAGGCTTTTTTTTTTTGCTCTGGAGAGGGGGTGGGGTGGTTGTAGAAGAGAGGGTTAAACTTCGATATTGTAAAACATGGAGAAATACTGTATCATGTTTTTCTTTTAATCATGTATTATATTGTTTCTTTAATAAAAAAAACAAACAAACATGAGAAATCCCCCAAAAAGTACCCCATTTTGGAAATTACACCCCTCAAGGAATGTAACGAGGGGTGAAGTGAGCATTAAGACCCCACAGGTCTTTGAAACATTTTTGGAACAGTGGGCCATGAAAAAATAACATTTTTTACATTAATATGTTGTTGTAGCCTCAATATTTACAGTATATACTATGTAAAGTTTTCTGCGCAGATTTGATGCGCAGGATTTGAAACTGTGTTCAGACATTGAGTTTACATTGAAATATGCAGCAGAAAATCCTGCGCATCAAATCTGTGCATCAAATCTGCGCAGAATACTGTACATGTCAATAGACCCTAAAGAGGTATTCTAGCGAAAATATATAAATATATATGCTGCTGGGCATGAGGGTAAAACAACAAGTGATACTTACCTACCCCAGTCCCCCACAGCCACCATGCTTCTGCCTGCTTTGATATCCGGAATCAGAGCAGAACCTGCCTGCTTAGCCAATCACTGGCTCCAGCGGTGTCCTACCATTGGCTGGCTGAGTAAACAGGCCCAGTCAGACTCCCAATGTATTGTTTGTTTGTTTTCACCAAACAAACAAGCCCTGACTGTCAATCAAGCACAGACAGGAATGGAAGGGGGAGTGAGAGCCATTCCAGCCCTCAGCATTTCAGGGGCTTGTGAATACTTCTATAACACTTGGCACTAGAGAATAGAGGCATTTTTCTACATCATGGAAGCACAGACAGATAAACCTCCTTGCCCTAATAGCTATCTAACAGCAGTTTGGAATGTGAATTGCAGCTGACAGATTGCCTTTAAGGGTCAAACATTGATTTAGGGGTTATTCAGTATAAAATATTTGTAGAGATGTGTGCCCTATACTTACCACTCTCGCTCCCCTGTAGCATTCAGTATCAGGGCTCCCCAGTCTCCCCTGCACTCTGCTGACACTTTGTTTCTCAAAGCTGCAGACACTACATTGCATTGCTGCTTCGTCACTTACTTGTGGCAGCTTTGTACCACCTCAGTCTGTGATTATTGGAGCAGCAATGCAACGTAGCGTTTGCAACTCCGGGAAACGAAGTGACAGCCGACACCAGGTGCCTTGATACATATAGATGTTACAGGAAAGCGAGAGAGGTTAGTATAGAGTAGAGAGGTTAGTATAAAATGAAAAAATATATATATTTTATTACACAGCCTGGGCACATATCCTTAAGGGTGCATTCACATCATGATTTGTATACGGTTTTGTCATTGAAAAACGTATACAACCGTATTGCCATTGAATTTCTATACAAAAATTTACACAAAAAGATGTATCCGTTTGTGTAAGTTTTTTTCCCTGAGCACAAAACCATGGTCAACCACAGTTTTGTTTAGAGTCATGTCTTTTTTTTCGGGTCTACAATGGTCTATAAAAACCGTATATCACCTGTATACTGTTTTTATAACATTGTAGTCAAAGCAAAATGCATTGAGCATAAAATGCATGCGGTTTTGTCAGTTTTTTTATTCAGTTTTGAAAAAAAAAAAAAAGAAAAACTGATACAAAATCGTATGGCAAAATTGTGTTGTGAATGTAGCCTTGGACATGTTTTTGCTAGATAACCCCCCTTTAAAAGGGAAGCTATTTTGAATAGGTGGCAGTGGAGAGCAAGCTGTTTTCCTTTTGGAGAGCTACTTTGCATTGGAAGTCATAATTTTCCCCATCAATACAGCTAAACAATAAAGCAGTCCTAACAAACTTTAAATAATAAATATGTGTTACCAACGTCAAAGATACAGTGACATATCTGTATAAGGTGAACATTCTAAACACATGCAAAAAATGGGTAAATCTGCTTTCTTTTTCATACCTTGGCCAGCAGTTGGTGCAGTTCTTCTTTTCCTTGAAGATCCCTAAGGCCTGGGGTATTTGGACTTGACACATTAATAACAAGGTAGTCAGCCAGTGGTCCAAGTTCATGTACTCCCCTTATGTAGTCTGCAGCTGCATCCTCAGATGTCTTGTTCTTTCCCAGATTTACACCTAGTGGCATTCCCTCTGAGAAACAAAGTCAGCAGAACATCTTCTTTCATTGATCAGATTTTCCTTGTATGTTTTTATCAACAAGGGTCCAGATGCCAAAAGCCCCACTGATTGCCAAAATGAACAAACAAGTGTTTATCTCCACCTTGTTCTCAAGTTGGCCTACAGTACATATTAGAGAAGCATTGGCAAAACCTGCCGATTTTGGCTAACCATCTAGTGTGTAAGCTGCCTCAATCCATTTGCCCAATTCTTTTGTTCTGGGGGAGATAAACTGCCTCCAGAGATGTCTGGCAGCAGCTTAACTTTTCCCTTTAAAAATAAATAAATAAACCTACATGCATTATGTATGGGAAATCAGAAGTGATAATTGTCGACCAAACAAACGTTGGGCTGACAGCTAGCTCATGTGTATGGAAAGCTTTAGACATGGATCCAGTGAACTATAGGCCTTTAAGTTTACCATCTGTTGTGGGTTAGATTTTTGAGGGTTTTCTGAGAGATGCTATTCTGGAATATTTTAATGAAAATAACCTAAGGCACCCATCACACCACATTTTTTATTTAAAAAAATAATAACGGATTCCTCAAAACCTGACTAAACTGTATCAAAATGTGTGTACAAATTTTTATCCGTATACAGTTGAAAACTGTATACGGTTTGAAAAATTATATCCGGTTGTATCTGTTTTATAAGAAAAGAAAAAGTATACGTTTTTAACTTTTCACTCCATTATGAATAAAGTTTCTCTTGTTTGATTGAAATTCCAAGAAAAAAAACTGTGCAAAATCAAACACCGTATGGTGAAAACCGGATGGAACCGTACGCACATATGGTTCCCAATGAGTCCCATGTAAAAAAAAAAAACACGTGTACGTTTCAATACGGTTCTTCACCCGGACTAAAAACCGTGGTAGCTACAGTTTTGTGTATGGGAAAAAAAAAACTGACAAAACCGTACAGGATGCAAAAACGACACAACCGGATTGAGAGTCAATGCATACGGTTTTCAATACGGTTCCGTACGGTTTTCAAATTGAAAACGTATACGGGAACTGTATTGCAAAAATGTGGTGTGAACCCAGCTCTAACATGAGTTTATGTGGGATCAATCCTGTCAGACTAATTTGATCAGCTTCTATGAGGATGTCAGTTAAAGATTATAGTGGGGTACCACAGGGGTCAATACTGGGTCCACTTTTCAAAATGTTTATAAATGACCTTGTAGAGGGATTACAGAGTAGAATTTCTATATTTCAGATAACACTGAACTGGGTAAGGTGATCATCACAGAGGAGGAGAACATAATATTACAGAGGGATCTGGAGAAGCTGGAGGCTTGGGCACAGATACAGCAAATTAAATTTAATGTGGATAACTGAAAGGTTATGCACTTGGGCCATAAAAACAAAATGCACAATTGTGTGTAAAACTTCTAATGAAAAGGACTTGGGGATACAGGTGGACAGTAAGCTAAACTTTAGTGACCAATGTCAGGCAGCTGCTGCCAAGGCTAACAAAGGCATGAGATGTATCAAGAGAGGCATAGAGGCTTGTGAAAGGGACATAGTTTTGCCTCTGTATAAATCATTAGTCAGATCACATATGGAGTATTGTGTCAAATTTTGGGCACCTGTATATAAAAAGGACATGGCTGAACTGGAGAGGGTGCAGAGGAGGGCGATAAAGATAAGACAGGTTATCAAGCTGGGGGTTATTTAATTTGGAGAAAATACATCTTAGGGGCGATTTGATCACAATGTACAAATGAATGGACAGTACAGAGATTTTTCTAGTCATCTCTTAATACCTAGGCCGGTAACCAAGACAAGGGGGCATCTAGAGGAAAGTAGGTTTCACCATCATTACAGACGGGGATTCTTTACTGAAAGAGAAGTCAAACTATGGAACTCTCTGCCACATGATGTTGTGATGTCTGACTCAATAAACAAGTTTAAGGGGGAATCTGGATGTCTTTCTAGAGAAATATTGCAGGTTATGCTCCTGTCAGGGCGATTTCCCTGGAAAGCTCGGTTTCCCTGCCTATTGAGGAGTTTTCTACTACAGTGTTTTTCTCGAAACTATTTGTATTGGAAGCTATATATGTTTTATTCTGGTGTGCCTTATGTCATTGCCCTAAGCATGCCTGATGGTTGGTGGATTGTTTTGATATGTTCTTTTGTGACTTCACTGAAAATGGAATAAATAAAGCCTTTAAAAAAAAAAAAAAAAAAAAAATTATATATATATATATATATATATATATATATATATATATATATATATATATATTACAGGTTATGCATACTAGACTTATGTGAATAGAACGATGACAAGGGATTTATTCTGATTGCCATATTGGGTCGGGAAGGAATTTTTGCTCTGTCATGGGGCAATTGTAATCAGCCTCATGGGGGGGGGGGGGGGGGGGGGGGCGGCCTCCCTCTGGACCAACGCAGTAGGGTTTTTAGGTTGCACTCGATGGACTCTTATTTTTCAATTTGCATCAAATGGACTGAAAATCTGAATCCCATGCAAGTGAATACGTTTTCCGTAACCTTGTTCACATGCTATGGAAAATTTCCATGTAGACTTTCATCTGCACTGCAGAAAAAAAAAAAACATCTGCCATGAAAATAAGTTTTGCACAGAAATTTTAAAGATCAGTCCCAGTAATTAACAATGAGGTTAATTCCTGTGCAAATCTGCTGCACGCCATCATCTCAATCTTGGGTTTCTGCTTCGCAAATGCTTGATCGGATTTGAATGCTACAGTTATCTCGGAATTAACTTTTACACTTGCTTTGTACTTCTTATAGTGCAAAACCACTTTCTCCAGAATTCTTAAAAAAATAAAAATAAATTTGTTTTCCCTCTAGTCTATTGCTTTCACCATGTCCAGTTGTCAATGAAGTCTGTCAGAGACATAGTTTGATTTGCCTGTCTTTAGTGTTTATCTCACTTATCTTGAGCCACTACTAAGTTGAAAGGTCACAATTAGGCTGCGTTTCCACTTGGCAGATTTTGAGGCAAAGCAAGAAGTTTATCTAACCCACCCATATTGGGAAGAAGTGATGGATACGATAAATGGTACACTTTGACAGAACTATGCCCTGTCAGTTCAGGAAGTGGTATTGGGAATGCTGGGTGATTTTGGGAGACATAAAATCTTAGTGTCCAAGCTGTTTTTTTTGGCTAGGCCGCTTATTCTTCGGGTCTGGCTGTCGGAGGGCTCTGTCCCAGCATTCATGAATGGAGAAATTTTGTGTTAAAAATAAAAAAGTGGAAATGCAGCTTTACTGTGGTCATAAATAACAAACCTGTCAGAGAATAGCTGCTTCTCTGAAAGTCTTCACTGAAAACAGGACACAGCAGAGGCTGCAGACCATGGAAAAAGATTTTTGCACAATACATACAAAACATAAATATTTCAACAGTGGCTAAGAAATCAACCAAGACTGTAAGATCTCCTAACCAGCTGTTAGTGCCTTCTGCTTCTCCACCCTTTGCAGCAGTCGTTGGCGAACAACTTCTATACCATGACTGTTAAATCCATACCTGGAAAAAAAAAATTTAAGAACATATTATTTAATCCCTAACATTAGTTTTAAAAAAATTTATTAAAAACTCAGTAACAATAAACCTAGATACAGAAAAGTTATTGGAAAATACAGAAAAGTTATTGGAAACGTTATGACACTGTTATAGCAGATACAAAAATATACAATTCATACTTTTCTTAAATTTGATTATGCTGCGGCCTTGTGCTAAAGTAATTTGGGCATCACCAGCGATCTCATAGAAATGACGACATGCACTCCTTCACCGACAGCCGGGGAAATATAACGTTTTGACTCCTAGCATTAGGAAGTGCAGCACAGCAAACACTTGCCCGCAATAACGTAGGCTACAGGGGGTGGTGAGGAAGGCAAGTACTGCTGCCCACAACACAATTGTGGGCAGCAGATCCGCTGTCACAGCAGCCCAAGGCCTTTGAATTAACTTTTACACTTGCTTTGTACTTCTTATAGTGCAAAACCACTTTCTCCAGAATTCTTAAAAAAATAAAAATAAATTTGTTTTCCCTCTAGTCTATTGCTTTCACCATGTCCAGTTGTCAATGAAGTCTGTCAGAGACATAGTTTGATTTGCCTGTCTTTAGTGTTTATCTCACTTATCTTGAGCCACTACTAAGTTGAAAGGTCACAATTAGGCTGCGTTTCCACTTGGCAGATTTTGAGGCAAAGCAAGAAGTTTATCTAACCCACCCATATTGGGAAGAAGTGATGGATACGATAAATGGTACACTTTGACAGAACTATGCCCTGTCAGTTCAGGAAGTGGTATTGGGAATGCTGGGTGATTTTGGGAGACATAAAATCTTAGTGTCCAAGCTGTTTTTTTTGGCTAGGCCGCTTATTCTTCGGGTCTGGCTGTCGGAGGGCTCTGTCCCAGCATTCATGAATGGAGAAATTTTGTGTTAAAAATAAAAAAGTGGAAATGCAGCTTTACTGTGGTCATAAATAACAAACCTGTCAGAGAATAGCTGCTTCTCTGAAAGTCTTCACTGAAAACAGGACACAGCAGAGGCTGCAGACCATGGAAAAAGATTTTTGCACAATACATACAAAACATAAATATTTCAACAGTGGCTAAGAAATCAACCAAGACTGTAAGATCTCCTAACCAGCTGTTAGTGCCTTCTGCTTCTCCACCCTTTGCAGCAGTCGTTGGCGAACAACTTCTATACCATGACTGTTAAATCCATACCTGGAAAAAAAAAATTTAAGAACATATTATTTAATCCCTAACATTAGTTTTAAAAAAATTTATTAAAAACTCAGTAACAATAAACCTAGATACAGAAAAGTTATTGGAAAATACAGAAAAGTTATTGGAAACGTTATGACACTGTTATAGCAGATACAAAAATATACAATTCATACTTTTCTTAAATTTGATTATGCTGCGGCCTTGTGCTAAAGTAATTTGGGCATCACCAGCGATCTCATAGAAATGACGACATGCACTCCTTCACCGACAGCCGGGGAAATATAACGTTTTGACTCCTAGCATTAGGAAGTGCAGCACAGCAAACACTTGCCCGCAATAACGTAGGCTACAGGGGGTGGTGAGGAAGGCAAGTACTGCTGCCCACAACACAATTGTGGGCAGCAGATCCGCTGTCACAGCAGCCCAAGGCCTTTGATAAGCCTACGTAGCTGCAATTACTCTGCTATTGATAGAGCCTGCCTATTAATAATGCAAAATTCCATGTCACCTGTTGATAATGGCTTTGTCTTCAGGAAGGCGAAACACTCTGGGTTTAGGGTTTCCATCCTGAGGGTTTGGGGTAACACTTCCAATTTCTACAAAACCAAAGCCAATTTTGAAGAGTCCATCTATAGCCTCTGCATGCTTATCAAAACCAGCTGCCAGGCCCACTGGGTTGCGGAACTTGTGACCTAGAACTGTTGTCTCCTAGGATTAAGAACATTTTGGTTAAACAGAAGGTTGTGTTACCATGATTATTTAAGCAGAATCAGAAATGTTACTAAATCAACCAACCAGTTTAGATCCTCTCACTTTGTACCAGTTATATAAAACAGAGGTCAATCTGAGGTATGTTATGAGCAGTAACTTGCAAAAGATGGTGCTAGCCCCATAAGGACCTTTCTCACCTTTTTCCATATTCTTCTCAGAGAGCTGCATAAAATACTACAGTCACTTTCACTACAGGAAGACAGCAAAAAACAGGTACAGGCTCCCTTATTAAAACTGACTCTATAGAAATAAACATATATTAAAGAGGCCCAACAGGCAGACGAGGAGCAGCTAGAAACTCCTTAGTGACGCTAATCATGCACCTTATACTAAAGTCAGCCAAACCTGCTGCCTTCAGCTGACTGTCTAAGGCCCCTTTTACACTGACGTTGTGCCCCGTCGGAGAACGTTCGTCAGGCACTTGTGCCTTAATGGACGTTCTTTTTGACGGAGCACAACGGGAAACAACGGGTCCCAACAGATCCTATTTACTATTATGGGGTCGGTCAGGCGCCATTGTTTTTCGACAGGAGCAATGAAGGAAAAAACATTGCATGATGTATTTTTCCTCCCGCTATTCTTCTCAGCTTCCCCGACTAGAAAGATAAAAACAACAGGATGCACTTCGTAGTGTGATACCTTGGGACAAATGGTGACGCTAGGTGAACTGCGCTTACCAATGGTGGTTGTACTGTGGACCAAGTACAACAATGGGGTAACATATGTAGAAATGCAGGTCTCTGAAGCCGCTCCACGCCAGCAAACAGCATATGAACAAAGATAACTCCTTCAACACACGGCAGGATGAAGCAGGCACTGAGACCAGGATAGGGAATGGGAAATGTATTACCCACAATGCAACGCGATTCGGAGAATCTGCTTCCTTAGGCCTGAGGAAGCGGATTCTCTGAAAATTGCGTTGCATTGTGGGTAATAAAATTCCCTTACCCTATCCTGGTCTCAGCACCAGCTTCCCCGACTGTTGTCACACTGTGTATGGCAGATTCCCAACTCTTCAACAAATTATGTCAGGGTAGAAAAGGGTCAGGCATTTTTTTTCTGCCAAACCTTATTGTTCCAAGATAGATAAGCCTGCACCAGAGTCTGGCTGCGGCTTACAGCTCCCCATAGACAACACATGAATGTTCAGTGCTTCTCTTTCCATTCTAGCAATTGTTAGGGGGTCTCAACACCAAGACCATGGGGTAAACAAAAGTTTTTAAAAAAAGACACATGGGTATGGAATTTCACATTTACTAACTGACACATAACTAACATATGGCTGCAGTGTTTTTGGCTTAAAAATAGCAAAAATTTTGTTTTCCCCCCCCCCCCCCCCAAAAAAAAACAAAACGCATGTCTATTTTCAGCGTAGGGTTAGATTCACACAACAGTATTTGGTACGTATTTTGTAGGCCAAAACCAAAGTGTGTCCAAAACACAGAGAATGTACAAATATTTCCTTTATGTTTTTTAAGTTCGATGACCGATTTTAGCTTAACAAATACTGATGCAAAATACTGAGTCAAATCGTGCCATGTGAAACCTGATCCTGCCATTAGGAAAAATGTTATTAAATTAACAAGAACACATAGTACCTATTATAATATGGTGCCTGACTGTGCCCCAGAGAGCTCAACAAGATTCCACAAGGTTTAGAAAACAAACCTCATTCACACTATGAAATCCCTTCCGGAAGTTATTCCAGGTGGAGGTTCCATCTGTTGCAGATGCTCACAATATAAGCCGACGCTAAGGCCACTCGGAAAGGTGCCATCTCCATAGACGCAATGCATTTTTGACTGCATTACGCCAAAAGAATCAACATGTTCATTCTTTCAGCAGAGCCTGGGTTCTGATTTTTTGTGGCAGAATGTAAATGGTGCAGCAAAATTCCATTGAATGCAATGAGAGGCTGCTGCACCATATTTTTCGTAGCGGAACTCTGGAGTTACCCATGTCATTCATGGCGCATGCTCAAAGCTCTTGGGAAAGGCAGTAGATTGCCAATGACATCTCTGGAGTGATTACAGCTGTGACACTGTGACTAGTTTTAATTTTCTAAACATTGTGGAAGCAGGTTGAGCTCTCCGAGACACGGTCGGGTGCAGTTTTATAAGAGGTATTATATGTTCCTTTTGGTTTAATAAAGTTTTTCTTAATTACAGGTTTTGATTCATCTGAAAACGTCTTCCTGTCTCCGGCTGCAGCTCTGTCCCTATGACATGCTTTATACTGGATTACTACCTGTTTCAGTAGAATGTATACTGAGGTGTGTTCATACCAGATGTTGTGAGTTGTGCTTTATACATCGTGGGACCAGTCCAAAAGATGCAAACTTTATAGACAATGTGTGCGCTACTTCTGGTGATAATACTTTCTGCAATGTTGGCATTAAGCATTCTGCATAAAAACGTTCATCCCCTTTAACAGTAAGATAGGAGCAAAAAAGGAGACCTCCACCCCCAAGAACAATGAGAGCATCCTTCAACCGGCGCTGAAAAAAAAAAAGTGAAAAAAGATGATTAATTCATGACATACTTTGTGTTGTCAATATTTGGTGCAATACATATATGGTCAACATGATCAGGCATGAGCCCTGCAACAGTATGTGATGTGGCCACCGCAACTCACTCGTTGGCACCAGGGAAACACCACTGCTTTTACAAATACATCACCTAACACTGGGATATCCTATATCTGCAGCTTTCTGCAGTGACAAGTGCTACACCGACATTCCATCAATGTCTAGGTCTAGTCTTAGGTTTTATTCAGACAGCCAAATATGACATCACTTTTGCATTTACATGGAGACTGCAAGACTAAGACCCCAATTTCAAGTGAGTACCTCTCATATTTTTGTAAATATTTTATTATATCTTTTCATATGACAACACTGAAGAAATGACACTCTGCTCTAGGTATGGTATGGCCATAATCGTACTGACCTACAGAATAAAGATAACAATGTTTTTACCGCACAGTGAACGCCATAAAAATAATAATTTAAAGGAAATCTGTCACCAGTGTCCCCTGCACTAATCTGTTGGTACTGACAGGTAGTGCAGGTGACACTGATGACAACGGTACTCACCTTGTCCCATTCTGTGGTGGGGATCTCCGGTAATCTTGTCCGTTAGCTCCAGCTCCGGGCACCCAGCTTGTGGAATGGGGTACTCTGCCCCCTAGACATCTTATCCCCTACCCAAAGGATAAGGGATAAGATGCCTGATCCTCCCCTGTCATCTGCCACGCCTCCTCCCATAGACTTTAGGCATTCAGGGGCGCGGCCATGATGTCACGATCCTCCGGCCCCTGTATTGCCAGTCATCAGGCATGGAGCAAAGCTCGCTCCGAGCACCAGACAGGGGTGCTACAGGAGAGATCGCGGACATTCCCAGCGGCGGGACCCCCGCAATCAGACATCTTATACCCTATCATTTGGATAAAGGATAAGATGTCTAGAGGTGGAGTACCCCTTTAAGGAAACAGGAAATTTTCATTTTTGTGTTTTTTGTTTTTCCTCCTCGCCTTCTAAGAGACAGAACTTTTTTCTACCCATAGAGCTATATGAGGGCTTATTTTTTGCGCAACAAATTTTACTTGGTAATGAAACTTTTCATGTCACTGTAAAATGTACAGTGAAGCCAAAAAATATTATTTACACTGTATACTTTATGGTACAACAGACATGTTCTCTTTATTCTGTGGGCCAACAGGATTAAAATGATACCTATGGTTACATGCTTTTCTATTATTGTACTACTTTAAAAAAATTACCCTATCCTGACTGTCTATAACTGTCAATTTTTTCAGTATAAGGGCTAATTTTTGCACTGTGTAGTTTTTACCACTTTTGCGTATATGTAACTTTTGATTACTTTTCATTTTCTAGGATGTGATGTGACCCAATATTGGCAATTTTAGACTTTAATATTCACCGTACAGGATCATAAATATAATATTTTACACATTGGTGTGGTGCTGTCCGGTGTCCATTGCTGCCGTGGCACCTTGTCTGTGGGGAGTTGTGGCCCAGGGACTGGTTTGAGTGGCATTATGGCCGCTCTGCCAGTGGGTCGTTCCCCCTGTGGGCACTGGTGTTGCTATCAGCAGCCGGGGTCCCGCCAGTAATGTCCGACATCCGCGATCACGCGGATATCCGCCTTTAACCCTACAGATCACGGCATCTGCGGCAATGCGCATAATAAAATAGATGATCGGATCGCCCGCAGCGCTGCCGCGGCGATCCGATCATCTGTGATGGCGGCCGGAGGTCCCCTCACCTTGCTCCGGCCATCTCCCGCACTGGTCTGAGATCGAGCAGACCAGAGCAGGAGATAGCCGATGATACTGATCAGTGCTATGTCCTATACATAGCACTGAACAGTATTAGCAATCAAAGGATTGCTATAGATAGTCCCCTATGGAGACATAAAAAGTGTAAAAAAAAAAAAATGTTAAATAAAAAGTAAAAAATAAAAAATAAGGGAAAAATCCCCTCCCCCAATAAAAATAAAAATTGTCTGTTTTTCCATTTTACGCCCAAAAAGCGTACATTTTTTTTTAATAAACATATTTGGTATCGCCGCGTGTGTAAATGTCCGAACTATCAAAATATAATGTTAATGATCCCGTACAGTGAACAGCGTAAACGTAATGCTGCTTTTTATTAAAAACTAAAATTAATAAAAAAAATTATATAAAAGTTTTATATATGCAAATGTGGTATTAATAAAAAGTTCAGATGACGGCGCAAAAAATGAGCCCTCATACCACCCTATATACGGAAAAAGTTATAGGTGGTCAAAATAGGGCGATTTTAGATTACTGATTTTGTACAAAAAGTTTGAGATTTTTTTTAAACGGTACAAAAATATAAAAGTACCTAGCCATGGGTATCATTTTAATCTTATTGACCCACAGAATAAAGAACACGTCATTTTTATCGTTAATTGTACAGTGTGAAAACGAAACCCTCCAAAGTGTGGTTTTCATTTACATTTCCTCCCTAAAAAAATATTTTTTGGAGTTCGCCGTACATTTTACAGTAAAATCAGAGGTTTCATTACAAAGTACAATTGGTCACGCAAAAAATAAGCCCTTATATGGGTCTGTAGATGGAAATATGAAAGTTACGGATTTTAGAAGGCGAGGATGAAAAAACGAAAATGCAAAAATAAAATTGGCCTGGTCCTTAAGGTGAAAATGGGCTTGGTCCTTAAGGGGTTAATTTATGCCGAGAAGCAACTAGATCAAAATACAAAATGTGGATGTGCGACCATGTCTGTTTCCTCTACTTGAATTTGCATTATATTTTAATAGTTCGGACATTTACGCACACGGCGATACCAAATATGTTGATTAAAACTGGAAAAGAAGGAACATTTTCCATTAGGGGAGGGGCTTATTCACTTTTCTTAAAACATTTTTTAAAGGGGTACTCCACTGGCCAGTGTTCCGGCTGTGTTCGGAACATTTAGTTCCGAACGCTGTGCACGCGTTGTGCGGGTCGGCCACGCCCCCTCGTGCTGTCAACCCACGTCCCCTAAATGCAAGTCTATGGGAGAGGGCATGACGGCCGCTACGCACCCTCCCATAGAATTGCATTGAGGGGGCGTGGTCTGATGTCCTAAGGGGGCGTGACCGACCCCTGCAGCACGGGCACAGCGTCCGGAACTAAGTGTTCCGAACACAGCCGGAACACTGGCCAGTGGACTACCCGTTAAAGTCTCCACATGGGACTATTTAATGCAATCTTTTGCTTGCTTTTACTGTTCATTGCTATGCATAGGCATAACACTGATCAGTTTTATGGGTGAGAAGATTGCAGCACACGGCCTTATCAGGCAAGTGAAGCTCTGGCTGTCATCTTGATTTATCAGATGATTGCACCATGGGTGGTCTGATTATTCCCCTGAGCTCCTCACATACTTCAGATGCTGTAATCATTGATCACGGCATCTGAAGGGTTAATGTCAGGCATAAGCGTGATTGCTGATGTCCACTATTATCGGTGAGTCCCCGGCTGCTGATTGCGGCCAGAGCTCACCTGCTATGATGCGAGTGCTCCTCCTGTGCTCCCCTTTATAGCCGTACCATAACTCTAAGATGTTGTATGTGAAGTTGCTTGCTGCAGCGCTATACATTTAAGGCAGTGCTGGAAAATAATGGGAGTCTACACATAATATTTACACTTTGGGCCCAATTTGGACATTTCCACTTAGCTGCGTACTCCCTTTTGTTGCAAAGGTTTAGACATTAACAGGGCGGATCATCATTGGCGCTATGGAGCGCCTGCTCCAGGCCCTGTGCCCGCAGGGGGCTCCCGTCACACTCGGGACATCCCTGTGTCCCAAAGGATGTCCCGCCGTTTACCTCTCTGCGGTGGCCCCCATGTTAACTTTAAGAACGCAGGGGCCGCCGGGAGGTAGCGCACGCAGGGACGTCACTGAGTGCGCTCATAGGAGAAGAGCAGAGTGGAGCGGAGCATCGAGGAGGACGCGCGCACGGTAAGTCACCAGCGGCATGTCATCTTCAGTGCTCCGACCTCCGCTCCTGGGACCTACTGCTATGGCCCATAGGCTATAGCAGTAGATCCGTAGATCGTGACCCCGGTCGTGCGTCCTCCTCGATGCTCCGCTCCACTCTGCTTTTCTCCCTGCGGGCACGGGGCCTGGAGCAGGCGCTCCATAGCACCAATGATGATCCGGCCCTGCATACAGCCTCCAGCCATACACTGTACGGTGTATGGCTGGAGGCTGTATGTCTGTGGGGGAACTATACTGCACCTAATGTGGGGGAACTATACTGCACCTAATGTGGGGGAACTGCCGGGGCGGGGGGCCAACATAATGAAGTGCTCCGTCTTACAGGCAGCCTTAATTTGGCCCTGGACATTAATGGCTGTGTGTTGAGTTGTTTTGAGGGGACACAACATTAAACACTGTTATACAGGATGTGCACTCACCACTTTACGTTGTAGCAGAGTCATTTCGTCACATGAGGCCTGAATAACGCCTTATGGTGATGAGTAATATGTCCATACTGTCATGCAACTGACATAAGAAATTTCCAATAAGGGTCTATTCACACATACAGTATCCTGTGCATATTTGATGCGCAGAATTTAAAGCTGCACATTTCAATGTAAACTAATTGATTGAACACAGCTTCAAATCTCCGCCGTCCGACACAACTAATGTGCGGGCCCACCTCCAAACCTTGCAGCACACACAGGGACGAGGGGGAAGTCCTGTGTATTTGCTCATAGGAGAATACGCAGTGTATTTCCCGCTTTTGCACAGCATTAAATACGCTGTATATACGCAATATGTGACCCCTACCCACAAAAAAAATGGCTGCTAAAGATATTTTTTTCATTTACTGGTGGTTTAGCCAAGCACCACACCAAAGGTGAGCTGAGATGGACTTTGCCTTTTCAATAGCTTTATGCAGGATGTCAACAATACACTGCAATACTGTATCGATTATTTTTTATTTATTTTGCATTGCAGCCAATGGACAAAGCATGCAACTTATTGGATATCCAGTAGTGTATGTCTGGGAAACACTCTCAATGGGATATATGTATAAATTCTTGCACTGCTGTCTGAGCCCGAGACTTGCATGAGAATACAGCTGTTAAATTTACAGATTTTGCAAAAATCTCATGCAAGCCTATGGGACATCGCCAAAGCCATCTCAGGTTTGGACAGCAGGACAAAAATGTAAACATATATCATGTCGCCCCAGCCATCACTGGATGTACATTTAACTAGTGTGAACATTACGTTATAAGTCTTCCTGCATCTTCTGGCTTTGGCAAAAATAAATTAAAAAAATGCAGCAAAACCCACAAGTATGGTTCAACCCTGAGGTGAGGATCATATGTACCATGTGCAAAATATACAGCATTTACAGTAAAAAGTGAGGGGGTGGGGTTGGGGGTAAGGTCAATCGCAGCATATGTAGCTTATTTCACACTGTGCAAAATCAGCTGCGTATTGACCCATGAGCAGACTCATATGGCTACCAGCAGCAGCCCTGTGTGCTCAGTGAGGTGTGGAGGCTGGCTAGGGCTGCAACGATTAATCGACATTATGGATAAAATTTGATAACGGGATTCGTTGTCGACGAATCCAGTTATCGAATAATCGTCCGATTCGTTGTCCGGGATCCGGCTGTGATAACACTGCTGCGGGCACGTGGTCAGACGCTAGTCCGCACCGCCGCAGCCTCTGTTAAGTTAGTCTAGTCCCTGTCCCACCCTCCGCTACCCACTGCTCACCAATCACGTGTGCGGCTGCTTCTCTGAACTCCTCCCCTCCCCCGCCGCTTGTGGATGCTCTACACTTATGGAGCCTCAGCCTGCCATGGAGGACTCCGTACTACTGCCGCTGGTAGGACAGTTTCCTGCAGTTTAATGCGCCCTGCCCCTGTTACTGCCGCATTGCTTATTGACACACACATGGGGGGGTATCTGCAGAGCATTGCACCCTAGTGTCATCTACAGACACTAGGATGCAACGCTCTGCAAATACCCCCATGTGTATAGTAGTGTAAGTGTGTACTACATGCACACTGCTATACACATGGTAGTATGTGCAGAGCATTGGATCCTAGTGTCTGTACTACAGACACAGGGGTGCAATGCTCTGCATATACCCCTATGTGTATAGCAGTGTGTGCAGAGCATTGCACCCGTTTCTGTAGTACAGACACTAGGATGCAATGCTCTGCACATACTACCATGTGTATAGCAGTGTGCATGTAGTACACACTTACACTACTATACACATGGGGGTATGTGCAGAGCATTGCACCCTTGTGTCTGTACTACAGACACAAGGGTGCAACGCTCTGCATATACCTCTATGCGTATATCGGTAAGCAGTGCACACCGCTTTACCTGTGGGGGTTTGTGCAGAGCATTCCACCCTTGTGTCTGTAGTACAGACACAAGGGTGCAATGCTCTGCACATACCCCATGGGTAAAACAGTGTGTATGTAATACATATACACTGATATACACATGAGGGGGTGCAGAGCACTGCATCCTAGTGTCTGCACTACAAACATGGGTTGGGTGCAAATACCTCCATGTGTATAGGAGTGCTATAGAAAAAGTGTAAAGTAAAAACAAATTAAATGTAAATAAACCGCCCGCCAATAAAAATTAGCTCCACCTTTTCCTATTGCTATACAAAAATCGTAAAAAAAAAAAATTATCTGATACTGTCGCATGGCTAATTGTCTGAACTATTAAACTTAAAGGTGCGTAAATCATTAACATTTTAATAGTTCAGACAGTTACCCATGCAGCAGTATCTATACATTGTTTTCTGCACAGAATCATTAATAACGACCCTGTATAGCAACCGGCATAAACGTAAAAACAAAACAAAAAAAAAGTCAAAAATTGCTGTTTGATCACATCACATGTTAGAATACTTTTAAATATGCCCATTGTACATAATTCTACCAGTAGAATCAGTGTGTGTGTGTGTGTGTGTGTGTGTGTACACACACAGTATCCTGCAGATTTTATGCTGTATTCAGTCAGTTTACATAATATCTGCAGCTTGATTTCCTGCTCATATAACCCATAGAAGTATATCTACAGCGCATAGGTTTGGAACAATAATGCTTCCATTCACTGGCAGCAAGCAGAGATGTTGAAAATACTGTATCTTTCCATTTCATTATGTTTTATGTATATCAGACCAGGAAACCCTAGATGAAATAACAATTAAAGAGGCAACCTATCTATACACCAGCACGCCGCGTGTTCAGGTGTATCCTCCGAAGGTGACAGGTTATGCAACGTTTCCCAACCAGGGTGCCTCCAGCTGTTGCAAAACTACAACTCCTAGCATGCCCGGACAGGCCTTGGCTGTCCGGTCATGCTGGGAATTATAGTTTTGCAAACGCTGCTCTAAGAGACGTGATCATTGTCAAGACATGGCCGTCCCGCACACATACAAAGCAAAGTTACCTTCACATGGAGTCGAAGCATCTTTACTTCCGGCGGCTGGGATGGGTCACGTGATCAGCGCCTCTACCGCGCATCGCCATGATTAATAAGGGCAAGGTGTCGTATGTATGACAGTGTATTATTCCTGTTTGGAGTAGATTCTCAGAAAAGTGATGTGTTTTTCACACAAGGAAAATCTGAATATTTCTCATCAGTAGTATTTACAAAATGGCGGGAAAAGTTGCCGATTTTGAGGTGTGGGAGTAATGGGAGTGTATAATAACCTGTGGACTGCAATCAATCTATCAGATAGTTCCCCATCGTCGCTTATGCAACTGTTTTTAACCCTTTAAGGACCAGGGGGGAGATTTATCAAAACCTGTGCAGAGGAAAAGTTGTCCACTTGCCCATAGCAACCAATCAGCTCGCTTCTTTCATTTTTAACAAGGCTTTTGCAAAATAAAAGAAGCAATCTGATTGGTACTTATATAGGTTGGATTTTGTCGTACTTCTGGGAAAAATCAAAACTACATAAAGGAAAATGTATACGTTTAAAATTGTCATTTCTGACCCCTATAACTTTTTTTATTTTTCCGTGTATGGGGTGGTATGAGGGCTCATTTTTTGCGCCATGATCTGAAGTTTTTACCGGGACCATTTTTGTATTGAACTGACTTTTTGATCGCTTTTTATTCATTTTCTCATTATATAAAAAGTGACCAAAAATACACTTTTTTGGACTTTGGAATTTATTTGCGCACACACCATTGACCCTGCGGCTTAATTAACCCCTTAAGGACCCGGGGTTTTTCCGTTTTTGCATTTTCGTTTTTTTCTCCTTACCTTTAAAAAAAAACTTTCAATGTTGCACCTAAAAATCCATATTATGGCTTTTTTTTTTGCACCACCAACTCTACTTTGTAATGACATCAGTCATTTTACCCGAAAATCTACAGCGAAACGGAAAAAAAAAACATTGTGAGACAAAATTTTAAAAAAAAAACGCCATTTGTAAATTTTGGGGGCTTCCGTTTCTACACAGTACGGTAAATTTTTCTGGAAAAATGACACCTTATCTTTATTCTGTAGGTCCATACGGTTAAAATGATACCCTACTTATATAGGTTTGATTTTGTCGTACTTCTGGAAAAAATCATAACTTCATGCAGGAAAATTATACGTTTAAAATTGTCATATTCTGACCCCTATAACTTTTTTATTTTTCCAGGTATGGGGCGGTATGAGGGCTCATTTTTTGCGCTGTGATCTGAAGTTTTTAGCGGTACAATTTTTGCATTGATAGGACTTATTGATCGATTTTTTCATGATATAAAAAGTGACCAAAAATGCACTATTTTGGACTTTGGAATTTTTTTGTGCGTACGCCATTGACCGTGCAGTTTAATTAGCGATATATGTTTATAATTCGGACATTTCCGCAAGTGGCGATACCACTTGTGTTTATTTTTACTTACACTTTTTTTTTATGGGAAAGGGGGGGGGTTTAACCCCTTAACGACAATGGACGTAAATGTACGTCATGGTGACGTGGTACTTAGCGCACCATGACGTACATGCTCGCTTTATGCCCGGCAGGTCCCGGCTGATATCAGCAGCCAGGGACCCGCCGGTAATTAACCCCTCCGATGCCGTGATCAATACAGATCACGGCATCTGCGCCATTGCGGTAGTTTGAATGGACGATCGGATCGCCCGCAGCGCTGCCGCGGGGATCCGATCATCCAGCATGGCGGCCGGAGGTCCTCTCACCTTGCTCCGGCCGTCTCCCGGGGTCTTCTGCTCTGGTCTGAGATTGAGCAGACTAGAGCAGAAGATCACCGATAATACTGATCAGTGCTGTGTCCTATACATAGCACTGCACAGTATTAGCAATCAACTGATTGCAATGAATAGTCACCTATGGGGACATAAAAAGTGTAAAAAAATTTAAAATAAAAAAGTTAAAAAAATGTGAAAAATCCCCTCCCCCAATAAAAAGTAAAACGTACATTTTTCCCCATTTTACCCCCAAAAAAGCGTAAAAAAAAAAATTAATACACATATTTGGAATCGCCGCGTGCGTAAAAGTATGAACTATTAAAATATATTGTTAATTATCCCATACGGTGAACGGCGTAAATTTTTTTTTAAAAAGTCCAAAATTGCTGCTTTTTTGTCACATTTTATTCAAAAAATTTTATAAAAAAAATGAATAAAAAAGTAAAACTTAAGCAAAAGTGGTACTGATAAAAACTACAGATCATGGCGCAAAAAATGAGCCCTCATATTGCCCCGTATACGGAAAAGTTATAGGTGGTCAAAATAGGGCAATTTCAAATATACTAATTTTGTTAAAATGGTTTGAGATTTCTTTTAAGCGGTACAATTATAGAAAAGCATATAATCATGGGTATCATTTTAATCGTATTGACCCACTGAATACATGTCATTTTACCGGAAAGTGTACAGCGTGAAAACAAAATCTTCCAAAATTTGCTAAATTGTGGTTTTCTTTTCAATTTACCCACATAAATAATGTTTGTTTTTGGTTGTGCCATACATATTATGGTAAAATAATTGATGTCATTACAAAGTACAATTGGTGATGCAAAAAACAAGCACTCATATGGGTCTGTGGATGGAAATATAAGAGAGTTATGATTTTTAGAAGGTGAGGAGGAAAAAACGAAAATGCAAAAATAAAATTGGTCTGGTCCTTAAGGCCAAAATGGGCTTGGTCCTTAAGGGGTTAAACTTTTATTAGGGGAGGTGTTAAATTATCTTTATTCACTTTTTTTTTTTGCAGTGTTATAGCTCCCATAGGGACCTATAACACTGCACACACTGATCTTTTACATTGATCAGTGGTTTCTCATAAGAAACCACTGATCGATGATTCTGTCGCTTGACTGCTCATGCCTGGATCTCAGGCACTGAGCAGTCATTCGGCGATCGGACAGTGAGGAGGCAGGTAGGGATCCTCCAGCTGTCTTGTAAGCTGTTCGGGATACTGCGATTTCGATGCGGCGATCCCAAACAGCTCCCTGAGCTAACCGGCATGGTTTCACTTTGGTCTCAAGGGTTAATAGATCGCGGCACTGCGATCAGTGCTGAGTGCTATTAGCCACGGGTCCCGGCTGTTGTTACGCTGTGGCCCTGCATAATAAATCGGGAGCGGACTCATGACGTACGCGTACGTCATGGGTCCTTAAGAGGTTAATGATATATCTTTTTTTTTATAACTCGGACATTTCCGCATATGTTTATTTTTATTAACTTTTTTTTTTCACTTTTTTTTTTTTTGCAATGTTATAGCTCCCATAGGGGGCTATAACACTGCACACACTGATCTTTTACATTGTTCAATGGTTTCTCATAGGAAACCATTGATCGATGATTCTGCCTCTTGACTGCTCATGCCTGGATCTCAGGCACTGAGCAGTCATTCGGCGATCGGACACCAGGAGGCAGGTAAGGGGACCCTCCTGCTGTCCTACAGCTGTTCGGGATGCCGCGATTTCACTGCGGTGATCCCGAACAGCCCGCTGAGCTAGCCGGGTGTAGTTTAGTTTCACTTTAGATGCGGCTATCAACTTTGAATGCCACGTCTAAAGGGTTATAGAACGGGAGCGGACTCAGGGCGTACAGGTTATGCCCTTGGTCCTTAAGGGGTTAATGATGCAGCCTGTTCCTTCATTTATTTTTCCCTTCTCACCTTTTAAGTGACATATCTCTTATTTTTCCATCCACAGACCCATGTCAGGGCATGTTTCTTTTGCGCGGCCAATTGTACTTTGTAATGACACCTCTCATTTTACCATAAAATGCACGAGTTGTTGGGGGGTAATTGAAAAAACACAGCAATTTCACAGTTTTTGGGGTGTTTAGTTTTTATGCAGTGCGCTTCACAGTAAAACTCTGTCCCGTAGGTCAATACGATCAGACCATGTTCATATCAGTGTTGGCAAATCGGTTATGACATGTCCGTTATCGTCATTCTTAACGGACCTGAACCTGACATTAATGGTCAACAGTCCGTTATATTCAAAGATTTTGTTAAAATTACAGAATAAAGAAAAAGTGTCAGTTTTACCGTAAAGTGCACTGCGTAAGAACTAAACCCTTAAAAAGTTAGCAGTTAAATAACAAACTTAACATCATATCATCTGTTAAAACATCCATTTATCACTATTAGGGAAGGGTCACACGTAACGGTTCCACCAGTGACCTGACCCATAGTGTGCCTCCAGCTGTTGCCTCGCCCCCTGGCCTACTAATATACGTTAAAATGTTTGTTATTTCTGACAGGGAAAAAAAAAAATGATTGCATGCCTGATAGATCTCCGGCGATAAAAACTAAAAAAAAATTAAAAAAAATTACTTCTCCATTATCCACAGGAGGCTAAGCAAGTGGATCGTTCCCATCTTACTCAACAGGAGAGATCATGACGACGCAGTGAGATTTTGTGTTTGTATTGTGCTAGCCCGAAACACTTCCTCAAAGACTGTTCTGTTCGTCCACAGTATCAGGGAAATGCTTGCACCTAGGGCATGTAGGACAGGCGTCCCTATGTGTGAATACCACCTCTCCTCGCTTGACCATTTCTGTACAAGTCTTCGCTTCTGCCAAGTCTTCCTTTAGCACTACAGAATTTTTGGATTCTGGATCTGCAGGTGACTTTATTGATGCTTCTTTCGATTCTTTTGATTTCCACAAATATCATCTTCCTGTTACTCAGCTTGACAAGCCTTTATTCATCTCCTCTGTTAATGGACAAAATTTGGACTGTAGGTGTCTTGCATAAAGAAAAGATTGAATTCTGTGTACTGCCTCCCTGTACTTTTTCTTGGCCTACCTTCGCTCCGACATCACTCTCCGCAACTAGATTGGAGAACTGGAGAAATTATTCGCTTGGGACAGTTCTGTCAAAATCTTTGTCTCAGTCCAATCCAGCCTAAAGTTGTTTCTTGTCCTCCTCCTTTACCTGGTCTGCCTCCACCTTACCAAGATTTCTCTGACGTATTCTGCAAGAAACAGACTGAGTCTTTGCCTCCACATCGTCCTTACAACTGCCCTATTGATCTTCTGCCTGGTCCCACTCCTTCTCGTGGAAGGATATACCCTCTATCGGTTCCTGAGACCAAAGCCATGGCTGAGTATATCCAGGAGAATATCCAAAAAGGATTTATCCATAAGTCCTCTTCTCCTGCTGGAGCAGGTTTCTTCTTTATAGGAAGGAAGGATGGCTCACTCCATCCATGCATTGACTACAGGGGACTTAACAAAATCATGGTCAAGAACCATTACCCTCTACCTTTTATCTCAGAACTTTTTGACCGTCTACGTGGTGCCAAGGTCTTCTCCAAGTTGGACTTACGTGAAGCGTATAACCTCATTCATATCCGCAAGGGAGATGAATGGAAAACGGCCTTCAATACTCGTTATGGACATTTTAAGTATCTCGTAATGCCTTTTGGTCTCTGCAATGCTCCAGCCGGTTTTCAAGAGTTTGTCAATAATATCTTCCGTGATCTTTTCTACACCTGTGTTGTCATATACCTAGATGACATCCTGATCTTCTCTTCCAACTTAGAGGAGCATCTTACTCATGTTTGTCTGGTTCTTCAGCGACTACAGAAGAATCATCTCTACGCCAAACTGGAGAAATGTCTGTTTGAGAAGTCTAGTCTTCTATTTATTGGCTTCATTGTCTCTCATCAGTGCCTGCAGATGGATCCAGATAAATTGTCTGCAGTATTGGATTGGCCTCGTCCTATGGGCCTACGTGCTATTCAACCCTTCCTGGGATTCGATAACTATTATCGTCAATTTATCCAACATTTTTCGTCCTTGGTTGCTCCAATTATGTCTCTCACTAAGAAGGCTTCTAATCCTAAGTTTTGGCCTCAAGAGGCTGAAGAGGCCTTCTCCCGTTAAAGTTTGCATTTGCCTCTGCTCCCATGCTTACAAGACCTGATCCGGAGAGGCCCTTTTTTTTGGAGGTTGATTCTTCATCTATTGGAGTGGGTGCTGTTCTTACTCAGAAAAATGCCAAGGGCAAGACTGTAACTTGTGTGTTCTTCTCCAAGACATTCTCGCCTGCTGAGAGGAATTACTCCATTGGAGTTCGTGAACTCCTTGCTATCAAGCTAGCTTTGGAGGAATGGCGACATTTATTGGTAGGTTCTTCTCATCCGGTCAGCATCTACTCTGACCATAAGAATCTTCTATACCTTCAGTCTGCTCAGCGTTTGAACCCCCGCCAGGCAAGGTGGTCACTGTTCTTTTCTAGGTTCAACTTCTTCATCCACTTCCATCCAGCAGACAAGAACATGAGTGCAGATGCTCTCTCCAGGTCCTCTGACGCCATTGGTTTGGACTCCACGCCTAGGCATATTATTCTTCTTGACCGTTTGATTCCTGCCACTCCTGCTGAAATTCAGCAAGTAACTCCGGGAAAATCCTTTGTGCCCACCAGAATGAGACTCAAGGTACTGAAATCGGGTTATTCTTCCTTGACAGCAGGTACTGAAATCGGGTTATTCTTCCTTGACAGCAGGAATACGCAAGACTCTACTTCTAATTTCTCGCCACTACTGGTGGCCCCATCTTGAACATGATGTTTCTGATTTTGTTTGTTCCTGTGAAACTTGTGCCCATGACAAAACCCCTCGACAGAGACCTGCAGGACTCTTACAGCCTTTACCCATTCCGGAGACTCCCTGGTCCCATATTGCCATGGATTTCATCACCGATTTGCCACCATCTCATAATAACACTGTAATTTGGGTCATTGTAGATCGGTTTTCCAAGATGGCTCATTTCATTCCTCTACCAGGTCTTCCTTCTGCTCCACAGCTGGCAAAGTACTTCTTGCTGCATGTCTTTCATTTACATGTTCTTCCTCAGCATATTGTTTTGGATTGTGATGTGCAGTTTGTCTCTAAGTTCTGGTGAGCCCTTTGTAACCGTTTGGACATGAAGCTGGACTTCTCCTCGGCCTACCACCCTCAGTCCAACAGTCAGGTGAAGAAGGTTAATCAAAATCCTTGAGACATATCTTCAGCATTTTGTTTCAGCTCGCCAAGACGATTGGGTCTACCTTCTCTCCTGGGCTGAATTCTCTTATAATCATAAGGATTCCGAGTCCACGAGGTCGTCTCCCTTTTTTGTTGTCTATGGACTCCATCTCCGTTCTCCTCTTCCTCTCCCAGTTTCCTCCTGTGGACTTGCCCGCATGCAAATCCCAGTCTGTCACTCACCAGGTGCTTCTCCTGCCACCGCCTCTGCCTCTCAGCTCAGGTGCATGTGTCCCCGTCCCCTAGGGCATGTGCACACCGGAGCTTTAAGATTTAAAGGGCCAGTGCGCCCATTAGTGTAGTACACCTGTGGCTCATTGATAAATTCCTCCCACACTTCCCTGACAGAGCTTTGTTGCCTTGTGCCTGAGAGAAAGCATACCTGAGAGTTGCCTTGCCATGTATCTGATCCTTTGCTCTGTTACCTGACCTTGCTCCTCTGCCACCTGCCTACTGACCTCCTGCTACATCCTTACTATGCTACTGTGCCGCCTGCCCTGACCTTCTGCTATCCTCACTACGAGCTGCCTTATCCCTCCTGTGCCTCGCATCTCCTGAGCCGCCTGTGTGGTTGAGCCGTGCCAGGGGTAGCGGCCTGGGTGCCTCCTGCCGCAGCAAGTCCATCCCGCTTTGCGGCAGGTTTTGGTGAAAACCAGCGGCACCTTAGACTCCGCTCCCTGGTACGGTCCGAGTCATCTGCCACACAGGTCCAGCGGATCCACATCCACCGGTGTTCCTGTCTTCTGAAACATGAGTGTTATACATTAGAGGTAGAGAGACAAGCAGAGTTGTCAGCAGAGAGCACTGTTGTCAGACAGAAAAGAACAACTCAAATTCAGCGGCTGATAACTCCTGGTAGGATTAAGATTTTTTAATAGGAAATTACAAATCTAATTTACAAATCTGTTTACCTTCCTGGAGTCAGTTAACATAAAAATTTTTTTTTTCCTGGAATACCCCTTTAACCCCTTAAGGACCCTTGGCGTACACGTACGTCATGACACCTTGGTACGCCGGGCGGGGATTGGACCGGGATGACTGCTGAAATCGTTCAGCAGGCATCCCGTGCAAACGCCCAGGGGGTCATCAGACCCCCCCCCATGTCTGCGATCACGGCAAATCGCAAGTGAATTCACACTTATGGGTCATTACGGGTCTATGGTGACCCGGTGGCCCAGAATATAAGGGGGATCGTGGTTGTCTAAGACACCCATGATCCCCCTGAAGGGATAGGAGTGAGGTGGCAGGGGTGCCACCCCTCCTATCCCTGCTATTGGTTGTCTAGACGCGACCACCAATAGCAGATCGGGGTCGGGGGGGTTAACTTTCGTTTTTCCCGTCCTGCCCACCCACAATAGGCGGGGCAGGATGGGGAAACGACGGGGACCGGCGCCAAAGATCCACTTACCGATCCGGGAGGGCAACGGAGGCTGCGGGCAACGGAGATCGGCGGGCGGCGATGTCGTGCAGCTGGATCCTACGGAAGCCGGTGAGTTGCTTGGCAACATCTGGAGGGTACAGTTTGAGACCATTATACAGTGGTCTCTAACTCTAGCACTCCAGATGTTGCAAAACTACAACTCCCAGCATGCCCAGACAGCTGTTTGGGCATGCTGGAATATGTAGTTTTGCAACAGCTGGAGGGCTACAGTTTGAAACCACTATATAGTGGTCCCTAAACTGTAGCCCTCCAGATTTTGCAAAACTATAACTCCTAGCATGCCCAAACAGCTGTTTGCTGTCTGGGCATGCTGGAATTTGTAGTTTTGCAACAGCTGGAGGACCTCAGTTTCGAGATCACTTTGCAGTGTTCTCTAAAACTGTAGCCCTCCAGATGTTGCAAAACTGCAAATCCCAGCATGCCCAAACATCTGTCTCAGCATGCTGGGAGTTGTATTTGCGTACCTCCAGCTATTGCATAACTACATCTCCCAGCATGCCCTTCGGCGATCAGTACATGCAGACTGGTTGGAAAATACTGAGTTAGGTAACAGAACCTAACTGAAGGTTTTCCAACCAGTTTGTCTCCTGCTGTTGCAAAAGTACAACTCCCAACATGCACGGTCTGTCAGTACATGCTGGGAGTTGTAGTTTGGAAACAGCTGGAGGTTTGCCCCCTCCCATGTGAACGTACAGGGTACATTCACACGCAGGTTTACAGTAAGTTTCCTGCTTCAAGTTTGGGCTGCGGCAAATTTTTCACCGCAGCGCAAACTCCTAGCGGGAAACTCACCATAACACGCCAGTGTGGATGTACCCTAAAAACACTACACTACACTAACACATAATAAAGAGTAAAACAGTACATATACACCCCCTACACTGTCCCTCCCAATAAAAATTAAAAACGTATTGTATGGCAGTGTTTCCAAAACGAAGCCTCCAGCTGTTGCAAAACAACAACTCCCAGCATTTCCGGACAGCCACTGACTGTCCAGGCATGCTGGGAATTTAGCAACAGCTGGAGGCACCCTGTTTGGGAATCACTGGCGTAGAATACCCCTATGTCCACCCCCATGCGATCCCTAATTTAGTCCTCAAATGCGCATGGAGCTCTCTCACTTCAGAGCCCTGTAGTATTTCAAGGAAACAGTTTAGCGCCACATATGAGATATTTCGGTACTTGGGAGAAATTGCACTACAAATTTTGTGGGGCTTTTTCTCCTTTTACCCCTTATGAAAAGGAAAAGTTGGGGGCTACACCAGCTTGTTAGTGTAAAAAAATAAAAATGTTTACACTAACATGCTGGTGTTGCCCCATACTTTTTATTTTCACAAGCGTTAAAAGGAAAAAAAGACCCCCAAAATTTGTAACGCAATTTCTCCTGAGTACGGAAATACCCCATATGTGGGCGTAAAATGCTCTGCGGGTGCACAACAAGGCTCAGGAGTGAGAGCGCACCATGTACATTTGAGGCCTAAATTGTTGATTTGCACAGGGGTGGCCGATTTTACAGCGGTTCTGACATAAACGCAAAAAAAAAAAACCACATGTGACCCCATTTTGGAAACTACACCTCTCACGGGACGTAGCAAGGGGTATAGTGAGCCTTAGCACCCCACAGGTGTTTAATGAAAGTTATTCAAAGTTGGATGGAAAAAGAAAAAAAATTCTGGTGTTACCCTAAATTTTTCATGTTCACAAGGGAAAATAGGAAAAAAGCCCCCCAAAATTTGTAACCCCATTTCTTCTGAGTAAGAACATACCCCATATGTGGATGTAAAGTGCTCTGCGGTTGCACTACAATGCTCGGAAGAGAAGGAGCGCCATTGGGATTTTGAAGAGAAAATTTGTCCGGAATTAAAGGCCATGTGTGTTTACAAAGCCCCCATAGTGCCAGAACAATGGACCCCCCCACATGTGACCCCATTTTGGAAACTACACCCCTCACATAATGTAATAAGGGGTACAGTGAGCATTTACGCCCCACAGGTGTAATTTTTCATTTGCACAGCCCACTGTTCCAAAGAGCTGTCAAACGCCAGTGGGGTGTAAATACTCACTGCACCCCTTATTAAATTCTGTGAGGGGTGTAGTTTCCAAAATAGGGTCACATGTGGGGGGGGGTCCACTGTTCTGGCACCACAGGGGGCTTTGTAAACGCACATGGCCCCTGACTTACTTTCCAAACAATTTTTTTCCCAAAAGCTCAATGGCACTCCCTCTCTTCTGAGCATTGTAGTGCGCCAGCAAAGCACTTGACGTCCACACATGGGGTATTTCCATACACATACACATGGGGTTTCAAATTTTGGGGGCATTTTGTCCTATTACCCCTTGTAAAGATAAAAAATTTGAGGGAAAACTAACATTTTAGTGGAAAAAAAAATCATTTACACATCCAACTTTCACGAAAAGTCATCAAACACCTGTGGGGTGTTAAGGCTCACTGGACCCCTTGTTATGTGCCTTGAGGGGTGTAGTTTCCAAAATAGTATGCCATGTTTTTTTTTTTTTTGCTGTCCTGGCACCATAGTGGCTTCCTAAATGGGACATGCCCCCCAAAAACCATTTCAGCAAATTTTGCTTTTCAAAAGCTAAATGTGACTCCTTCTCTTCTGAGCATTGTAGTTTGCCCGCAAAGCATTTTACGTCCTAACATGGGGTATTTCCATACTCAGAAGAGATGGGGTTACAAATTTTGGGGGCCGTTTTGTCCTTTTATCCCTTGTAAAGATTTTACATTTGAGGGAAAACTAGCATTTTAGTGAAAAAAAAATAATTTACATCCAACTTTAACAAAAAGTCATCAAACATCTGTGGGGTGTTAAGGCTCACTGGACCCCTTGTTACGTGCCTTGAGGGGTGTAGTTTCCAAAATAGTATGCCATGTGTTTTTTTTTTTTTTTTTTGCTGTTCTGGCACCATAGGGGCTTCCTAAATGTGACATGCCCCCCAAAAACCATTTCAGGAAAACTCACTCTCCAAAATCCCACTGTCGCTCCTTCCTATCTGAGCCCTCTAGTGCACTAGCGGAACACTTTACATACACATATGAGGTATTTTCTTACTCGAGAGAAATTGGGTTACACATTTTAGGAAGATTTCTCTCCTTTTACCCCTTGTAAAAATTCAATAACTGGGTCTACAAGAACATGCCAGTGTAAAAAATAAAGATTTTGAATTTTCTCCTTCAATTTGCTGCTATTCCTGTGAAACACGTAAAGGGTTAACAAACCTTTTGAATATCATTTTGAATACTTTGAGGGGTGCAGTTTTTATAATGGGGTCATGTGTGGGGTATTTCTAATATGAAGGCCCTTCAAATCCACTTCAAAACAGAATTGGTCCCTGAAAAATTTCGATTTTGAAAATTTTGTGAAAAATTGGAAAATTGCTGCTATACTTTGAAGCCCTCTGATGTCTTCCAAAAGCAAAAACATGTCAACATTATGATGAAAATATATAGAAGACATATTGTATATGTGAATCAATATATAATTTATTTGGAATATTCATTTTCCTTAAAAGCAGAGAGCTTCAAAGTAAAAAAAAAAATGCAAAATTTTTTCATCAAATTTTTGAATTTTTCACCAAGAAATGATGCAAGTATCAACAAAATGTTACCACTAACATAAAGTAGAATATATCACGAAAAAACTATCTCGGAATCAAAATGAAAGGTAAAAGCATCCCAGAGTTATTAATGTTTAATAAATTAATTTTTTGATGTGCAAAAAATGTCCGGGTCCTACAGTGAAAATTGACTGGGTCCTTAAGGAGTTAAGGAGTTAAACAAAGATCAGGATAGTGGTGGAAGGAGAGAAGTGAAGAGCTCCATGGAGCTCCTGCAGTGATGGTCCATTTTTCCGGCTTGGTCATGCCTTCTCTATCACTGTGGGATCAGGATATATAGTTATAATACACCTCCCCTTAGGCTTAGCTCATGCATTGCGTGTTCCTGAAATCGAGACAAAATTGTGTTATTTTACTACGATTGCTGAAATAGGTGTAAAACTTTTTACTGCCATTTTGGAAAATTGCAGCAAAAGTGCAGTAAAAATGCAACATTTGAACATAGCCTGAAGACTTCAGATTTTCTTAAATGGACACTGTCACTAACTTTATTTTTTGATATGTTGTAGTACTTATGTGCTACAACATATCTCTAATATACTATTATTATAATTTTTTTTAAATTAAAATGGTTTAATTTACATTTGAAAACCGGCCACTAGGGGTCTCCCTCCTAGTGGCCGGCTGCAGCCTGACGTGACGTCACGCCTGAAAAAGGACTGCTTTTGGCCTGGCAATCAGTCCTTTTTCAGTTAGGCTGCATACGCTCCCTGCCTGTCAATCAGGCCTCGTCGCCACCGCTGTCCCTGCATGCCCGCTGCCGGACTCTGAAGTAAGTGTAATGAGGGAAGGGGGTATGCGGGAGGGGGGTTTATGATGGAGGGAACAGGGTATGCAGGGGGGGGGGGTTGTGATGGAGGGAACGGGGTATGGCGCGCGGGGGGGGAGATGGAGGGGACGGGCTAGCGCCGCAGTGCCGCTTGTAACTAACTAATAGTTTATCTACACAGGGTGCCTCCAGCTGTTTCAATACTACAACTCCCAGCATGCCCTGACAGCCAATAGATGTCAGGGCAAGCTGGGAGTTGTAGTGGGGAAACAGCTGGAGGCACCCTGTGTAGATGAACTAAGGGCGGAAGTTCCCCCCAGCAGGCATCAGTGACGTGATGCCTGCTGGGGAAGTCTGCCTGGTAGTGAGCACACTGCCAGACAGACAAAAGGCATTTTTAATATAGTAAAAATTAAAAGCAGGGAGGGGTTAGGGATAGATTGGCAATAGGCAGGGACAGAAAAAAATATAGGATGGTGGGAGCTACCCTTTAAACACCATCATGACAATATTCTCAAGAAAACTCACTTAAAAAATAAAACAATAGTGAAAACTGCACATAAAGTGAACTGACCCGTGACCACTTAAAAGTTTAACCTGATAACGACCATGGACGTCTATGCTCGTCCAATGGCCGTTACCGGGATATGACGCGGGCTCCCGACTCGAGCCCGCGTCATACCGCGGCCGGCTATTAACCCTTTAGATCGCCGCTGTCAACGTTGCCTGTATTCAGTCCCTGGTGGTCCAGTGGGGTGGATCGCCCAAACCCCCCCCCCCCCCCCCCGCAGCTCAATCGCGGGGGGGGGGCAATCCACTACTGAGGTAGCCTGAGGGCTTACCTCTCCTTCATTGCCGGCTCCGGCTCTCTGAATGATACAGCCTGGCAGGGCCAGGCTTTATCATTCGAGCGCAGAGCACACAGATCACTATGGTTCTATACAACCATAGTGATCTGTATGAGGAATCTAATGATTCCTCCTAAAAGTCCCCTAAGGGGACTAAAAGTGTAAAAAATAAAAAGTTTTAAAAAAGTTGAAACACACACACTTTAACCCCTTCCTTATTAAAAGTTTAAATCACCCCCTTTTCCCAAATTCCATATAAAAAATATATAAACATAATAAAAATAAACATATGTGTTATCGCCGCGTGCATAAATGTCCGAACTATAAAAATATATAGTAAATTAAACTGTATGGTCAATGGCGTAGGCGCGGAAAAATTCCAAAGTCCAAAATAGCGTATTTTTGGTCACTTTTCATACCATAAAAAAATAAATAAAATGCGATCAAAAAGTCAGATCAAAACAAAAATGGTAGCGTTTAAAACTTCAGATCACGGTGCAAAAAATTTGCCCTCAAACCACCCTGTATGCGGAAAAATAAAAAAGTTATAGGGGTCAAAAAAGGACAATTTTAAATGTATTAATTTTCCTGCATGTAGTTATGATTTTTTCCAAAAGTACGACAAAATCCAACCTATATAAGTAGGGTATCATTTTAATCGTATGGACCTACAGAATAAAGATAAAGTGTCATTTTTACCGAAAAATGGACGACGTAGAAACAGAAGCCCCCAAAATTTACAAAATGGTGTTTTTTTTTCCTTAATTTTGTTGCACAATGATTTTTTTTCCCTTTCGCCGTAGATTTTTGGGTAAAATGACTGATGTCATTACAAAGTAGAATTAGTGGCGCAAAAAATAAGCCATCATATGGATTTTTAGGTGCAAAATTGAAAAGGTTATGATTTTGAAAGGTAAGGAGGAAAAAACGAAAGTGCAAAAACAGAAAACCGCTTGGTCCTTAAGGGGTTAAGCTGATGGAGTCTAGCCAGTTGGTAGATAACTGCAGTTGTGGAAAATATAGGCAGTATTAGAAAATCATTTCAGTGGGGAAATATAAATCATTATGGTTGATCATTCCATATTTGTACCTGAATTTTCTTATACACCATAAACATGTAGTATAAATATTACAGAGCAACCCCATCAGTCGTGTGATGCACTGTCCAGCTAATCATCTTGCAAATATAAGGGCAGGTATTCAAATAACAGCAAACAGACACCACAAACATAGGACTCCATGATATGAGCAGTGTGTGAGCACAATGCTGAGCAAACACACAGCACAAACATATAGAGAACTAATGAGAACACACAGCAAGCACGCAAGGAAATGTACACCCCTGTTTATTTAACATGCTCAATCTGTCTTCATTAACGATCTGTCTCATATCTGTCTTTTACAATCATATTTTAAGGGTAATAACACACAGAACAGAAATGCTCTGGATAGAATATCTACAGCATTTGCACATCAACAAGAACAAACATCATGGGGATTTGCTAATGTAGATTTACAGCATTTTGGCAGTGGAATGTGACTTTAGCAATTAAAGTCAATAGAAACACTATGCAAAAAATCTTGCTTTTGTAAACTGTAACAGCTGTATAGACTAGGGTATCAGTCCATTGGCTAAACCAGTCTTCTGTTCTATAGGGGTTTCACTTTCCTTCCTCAACTGCAGGTAAAAAGGGGTAAACTGGTGGAAAACATGTCCAGGCAACAGGCATGGATGCCAAAGATGACTACAATGTCTCTCCTCATTCTCGTGCAGACCTAATCATTTACACTGTAGAAATGCTTGTAGCTCATGTTTCTTATTTATTATCATTTGCCTTCTCTGTCTTAGGTTCCTAGGGGTGGGGGACATATAAGGTAGTGTAAGTGCATTATAAGTGCAGCGTGTCATCTATGTCTCCCTGCTAGAGATTTTATCTAAAGGTGACATGCCTACAAAAGTGTCCTGAGTCTGACCACCAACATGTATATCTGGCAAAGTTACCCTTCTGCGTGGTGGTAAAATGCCAGAGGGAAAATGATGTTCGGGCCAAACCCATTGTCTTAAAGGAAGACATGTCTTGTGACGTTTTTGTTCCCAACTCTAAATTTTGGTAATACAAAATGTTGAAAAAGTTTGATGATACCTGTTGTATTTGTGCATCAGTTAAGGTCAGTTTTTTATTAAAAAAAAAATAATAATTATCCCTGAATACCATATATACGTGAACCCCTACTAACTTAAGGAAAGGGGGTCCTACAAAATGTTGAGTGGCCAGACATGTTGAGTAGCCTTGCTTTTCATCATCAGCCACTAAGTAATGGGACATCAATCAGGATTTAGATGAGGTATGAGAGTAAGTAAAATAATTCCCCCCTCCTCCTACTTGGTCTGTCCTGAAAGCCTCATTTTCATAAATACATCACATTTGTGGTACCTGACTTCCTGTTCATCCTATGTCTGTGGGAAGCCTATGTCTCAATTATGATGACTATATTCCAAGCTATCTCCTTCTTCTGTGGACTTTTATTATCCTGCCAGCTGGTTCGTGGTGGCACGTTATTATGCCCAGGAACAGGAGTTTTATTTTCAGAATCCTGCTTTTGGTTTGTGGAGCAGAGGATGGATTTCTTGGATGCAAGTAGGTCCTGCCTAGCATGCGGAGGACACCTGGCCAATGTTTCTGATGGTGTCTTGGCTTTTCTTGCACAACAGCTAAATGAGTCATCCAGCTCGTGGGTCAAACATGATGCTTTAGGTGAGATTCATTTAGTTTTTATGCTCCATCTGAAAATTATACTACATGGAATGGTAATAGGGTCTGTAATCCTGTAATGGGCCTATGAATAAGGCTATGTGAATGTTGGCAGTTATATCAGATTTGATAGAAATGTTAACAGTGCGTGCAGAGAGCTATTCTTGCTGGCGGAACATATAACAGGTTACTTCCTCACTTGGTACCTAATGGATTGTGTAGTGTTTTGTGGCATATAATTTGATGGGAACATAGGTAATGCTTGCACATACCCATAGGTTGTGTCTGTACTCTGGTTATTATATCAGACACTGGAATCTGCCAACAATCTAAATGTCTTCGTGGCTACTCATACTTAAGACATACTTTTATCAGACAGACTTAGAATTACCAGCCTGATATTCAATAATGTAATAAGTGGCACCAAAAAGACCTACCATTACTTACTTGATGAAAACTACATACTTGGATCCTTTACCTTTTAATCTTGCTTTAAAACCAGAGATTTGTTCAGAAGGGCATGATATTTATGGATGCTGAAATTCTTAAAAGACAGAAGTGATATATAACAATATTAAATGATTGTAACCAGTTTGCACTTTCCTCAACAGCTAACAATTCCACCTTGCTACTGATACTATGTCCGGTTGTAACACATAATGCAGAGGTACAGTTTGCATCTTGTCTACAACAAAATGGCTTCATCTGCCAGACAGGTAAGATTGATTATATCATTTAAACTTCACCTGTCAACTATAAGGCTTATGTTAACAGGGGTTTGGAAATTTTATAAAAAACTACTTGTCCATGGGACTAAAACAGAGCAAAATCTACTTGTCCCTCATGACGATCCACTTGTCCTGGCCAATTTTCGCTTTTACACTCTAATTTTTTTTCCTCCTCGCCCTATAATAGCCATAACAAACTACTATAATGATACCTTTAAATTTTTCCATAACATATGCTCCGAAACAAAAAAATATTGGTGAAGTGAAATTGAAATAGTAAAAGATAATTTAGCAAATTTGGTGGTTTTCTTTTCTATGCCATTTACCTTGTGGTTGAGCTAACATGTTATTTTGATACTTTAGGCTGACCTGATTACAGCAATGCAAGATTTGTATAGTTTCCGTCATGTTTTACTAATTAAAAAAAAATTCTGAACTTTTTCGAAATTTTTTTAATAGCCATTTTCTGGCCCCTGTAGCTTTGCTTTTTTTCTTTTTTTTCCGCATACGAGGCTGTATGAGGGCTCATTTTTGCCCTGATTAATTTTTTTTTGTATCTGTACCATTTTGGTATAGACCTGACTTCGCTTTTAACTTTTTTTCTGGGATATTATAAAAATTGCAATTATATATATAGTTTGGTATTTTTTTTACATTTGTCATTTACCGTACGGGATACACAATGTTATTTTTAATATTTCGTACAATACCAAATATGTTTATTTTTATTATGTTTACATGTTTTTATATAGGAAAAGGGGGTGATTTAAACTTTTAATATGTAAAGGGTTAATGTGTGTCTTTTAACCCCTTCGTGCAGAAAGGCGCCTTTATGACGGCAGATGACACGATACCTTTGTGCATTCCGCCGTATATAGGCGCCGTTCATTAAATGCGCGCTCCCCCGGCGCTGATCGGGTTAATTAGCTAAAGTCCCGGGGTGTCCAGCAGCAGACCAATCCCGCCGGACACCGCGGGACCCCATTTGATTAACCCGATCAGCGATCGGGTGTGCAGGGGCGGCGGGTGTGTTGTGGGTGCGTTGCGGGTTCGGCGGATGCGCGGATGTCTGGCGGCGGCAGCCACGATGACGGGGATAAGTGCCTTCCCCCTTACAAGTTGCAAAACTACAACTCCCAGCATGTCCACACAGCCATTTGCTGTCTAGGCATGCTGGGATTTGTAGTTTTGCAAGATCTGGAGGACCACAGTTTGGAAATCACTGTGCAGCGGTCTCTAAGCTGTGGCCCTCCAGATCTTGCAAAACTTTCAGCATGTTTGGCTGTAAGTACATGCTGGGAGCTGCAGTTTTGCAACAGCTGGAGGCAGACTGGTGGGTAAACACTGAGTTAGTCTGTTACCTAACTCAGTGTTTTCCCACCAGTGTGCCTCCAGACGTAGCAAAACTACAACTCCCAGTATGCACAGTCTGTCAGTTCATGTATAGAGTTGTATGGGTACATTCACATGGGCGGGGGTGTACAGCTAGTTTCCCAATGCAAGTTTGAGCTGTGGCAAATTTTCCACCGCAACTCAAACTCCCAGCAGGAATCTCACTGTAAACTCCCTCCCGTGTGAATGTACACTAAAAACACTAACTACTCTACACAAAATAAAAAGTAAAACAGTACATATACACCCTTACACAATTACCCCCCAATAAAAATGCGTTTCCAAAATAAAGCCTCCAACTGTTGCAAAACAACAACTCCCGGCATTTCCGGATGGCCATTGACCATCCAGGCATGCTGGGAGTTTTGCAACAGCTGGAGGCACCTTGTTTGGAAAACACTGGCGTAGGGTATTTGTGGTGGAGTAACGCTTACATCCTGGCCACCCCTATGCAAATCCCTAATTTAGGCCTCAAATGCGCATGGTGCTCTCTCACCACGGAGCCCTGTCGTATTTCATGGCAACAGTTTAGGGCCACATATGGGGAATTTCCGTACTCGGCAGAAATTGTGTTACAAATTTTGTGGTGCTTTTCCTCCTTTTACCCCTTATGAAAATGAAATATTGGGTTCCACACCATCATGTTAGTGTAACATTTTTTTTTATTTTTTACACTAACATGCTTGTGTTTCCCCATACTTTTCATTTTTACAAGAGGAAAAAGGAAAACAAGACCCCCAAAATATGTAACGCAATTTCTCCTGAGTACCGAAATACACCATATGTGGATGTAAAATGCTCTGCGGACACACAAAAAGGCTCAGGAGTGACAGCGCCATGTACATTTGAGGCCTAAATTGGAGATTTGCACAGGGATGGCTGATAGTTACAGCGGTTCCTACATAAACGCAAAGACAAAAACACCCACATGGTACCCCCTTTTCAATACTACACCCCTCACGGAATGTAACAAGGGTTAAAGTGAGCCTTAACACCCCACAGGTGTTTGACAAATTTTTGTTAAAGTTGGACATGAAATTTAAAAAAAAAAAATTTTCACTAAAATGCTGGTGTTACCCCAAAGTTTTCATTTTCACAAGCAGTAATAGTAAAAAAAGCCCCCCAAAATGTGTAACCCCATTTCTTCTGAGTAAGGAAATACCCCATATGTGGATGTAAAGTGCTCTACGGGCGAACTACAATGCTCAGAAGAGTAGGAGCGCCATTGGGCTTTTGGAGAGAAAATTTGGCTGGAATTGAAGGCCATGTTCGTTTACAAAGCCCCCCATGGTGCCAGAACAGACCCACATGTGACCCCATTTTGGAAACTACATCCCTCACGGAATGGAACAAGGGGTGCAGTGAGCATTTACACCCCGCAGGTGTCTGACAGATTTTTGGAACAGTGGTATGTGAAAATGAAAAATTTTAATTTTCATTTGCACAGCCCACTGTTCCAACTGTTCTGGCACCATGGGGGCTTTGTAAACGCACATGGCCCCCGGCTTCTATTCCAACCAAATTCTTTCTCCATGGCGATCCTTCTCTTGTGAGCATTGTAGTGGGCCAGTAGAGCAGTTTACGTCCATATATGGGGTATTTCCATACTCAGAAGAAATAGTGTTACAAATTTGGGGGGCTTTTTCTCCTATTACCCCTTATACAGTGGGGATCAAAAGTTTGGGCACCCCAGGTAAAAATTTGTATTAATGTGCATAAAGAAGCCAAGGAAAGATGGAAAAATCTCCAAAAGGCATCAAATTACAGATTAGACATTCTTATAATATGTCAACAAAAGTTAGATTTTATTTCCATCATTTACACTTTCAAAATAACAGAAAACAAAAAAATGGCGTCGGCAAAAGTTTGGGCACCCTGCAGAATTTATAGCATGCACTGCCCCCTTTGCAAAGCTGAGACCTGCCAGTGTCATGGGTTGTTCTCAATCATCATCTGGGAAGACCAGGTGATGTAAATCTCAAAGGTTTTAAATGCCCAGACTCATCTGACCTTGCCCCAACAATAAGCACCATGGGTTCTTCTAAGCAGTTGTCTAGAAATCTGAAACTGAAAATAGTTGACGCTCACAAAGCTGGAGAAGGCTATAAGAAGTAGCAAAACGTTTTCAGATGTCAATATCCTCTGTTCGGAATGTAATTAAGAAATGTCAGTCATCAGGAATAGTGGAAGTTAAAGCAAGATCTGGAAGACCAAGAAAAATATCAGACAGAACAGCTCGCAGGATTGTGAGAAAAACTATTCAAAACCCACGTTTGACTGCACAATCCCTCTAGAAAGATGGAGTTGTGGTACACTGTTCCACTATTAAGAGATACTTGTGCAAATATGGTCTTCATGGAAGAGTCATCTGAAGAAAACCTCTTCTACGTCCTCACCACAAAAATCAGCATTTGAACTTTGCAAATTAACATATAGACAAGCCTGATGCATTTTGGAAACAAGTTCTGTGGACCGATGAGGTTAAAATTAAACTTTTTGGCCGAAATAAGCAAAGGTACGATTGGAGAAGAAGGGGAACAGAATTTAAGGAAAAGAGCCTCTGTCCAACTGTTAAGCATGGGGGGGATCAATCATTCTTTAGGGTTGTATTGCAGCCAGTGGCACAGGGAACATTTCACGAGTAGAAGGAAAAATTTATTCAATAAAATTTCATCAAATTTTGGATGCTAACTTGATGCCATCTGTGAAAAAGATGAAGTTAAAGAGAGGATGGCTTCTACAAATGGATAATGATCCTAAACACACCTCGAAATCCACGGGGGATTACATCAAGGTTTTGCCATGGCCTTCACAATCTCCCGACCTCAACATAATTGAAAATCTATGGATAGACCTTAAAAGAGCAGTGCTTGACAGACAGCCCAGAGATCTCAAAGAACTGGAAGACTTTTGTACGGAAGAATGGGCAAAGATACCTCAAACAAGAATTGAAAGACTCTTGGCTGGCTACAAAAAGCGTTTACAAGCTGTGATACTATAAAGGGGGCAGTACAAGATATTAACTCTGCAGGGTGTCCAAACTTTTGCAGACGCCATTTTTTTTGTTTTCTGTTATTTTGAAAGTGTAAATAATGGAAATAAATTCAAACTTTTGTTGACATATTATAAGAATGTCTAATCTGTAATGTGATGCCTTTTGGAGATTTTCCCATCTTTCCTTGGCTTCTTTATGCACATTAATACAAATTTTTACCTGGGGTGCCCAAACTTTTGATCCCCAATGTAAAAATGAAAACTTTGGGGTAACACCAGCATTTTAGTGAAACGTCATGTGCAAATTTAGTGAAAATTCGTCAAACATCTGTGCGGTATTAAGGCTCACTGTACCCCTTGTTTCCAAAATAGTATGCCATGTGTTTGTTTGTTTTTTGCTGTTCTGGCACCATAGGGGCTTCCTAAATGCGACATTCCCCCCAAAAGCCATTTCAGCAAAATTTGCTTTTCAAAAGCCAAATGTGGCTCATTCTCTTCTGAGCATTGTAGTTTGGCCGCTCCATACTCAGAAGAAATGGGGTTACAAATTTGGGGGGCATTTTTTCCTATTACTCCTTGTAAAAATTTTAAATTTGGGGAAAAAACTGCATTTTAGTGGAAATGTTTTTTTTTTCATTTACACCTCCCACTTTAACAAAAAGTTGTCAAACACCTGGGGGGTGTTAAGGCTCACTGTACCCCTTGTTACGTGCCTTGAGGGGTGTCGTTTCCAAAATAGTATGCCATGTGTTTTTTTTTTTTGCTGTTCTGGCACCAAGGGGCTTCCTAAATGCAACATACCTCTCAAAAACCATTTCAGCAAAATTTGCTCTCCACAATCCCATTGTTGCTTCTTCCTTTCTGAGCCCTCTAGTGCATACACAGAGCACTTTACATCCACATATGAGGTATTTCCTTACTCGAGAGAAATTGAGGAGGTGGGGAGGTTTCCTCTCATTTTACCCATTGTAAGAATTCAAAAAATGGGTCTACAAGAACATGTTAGTGTAAAATTTGAAGATTTTGAATTTTCTCACTTCACTGCTATTCCTGTGAAACACCCTAAGGGTTAAAAAAAACTTTCTGAATATTATTTTGAATACTTTGAGGGTTGTAGTTTATATAATGGGGTCATTTATGGGGTATTTCTCACAGAATGGTCTCTCAAATCCACTTCAAACTGAACTGGTCACTGAAAAATTCAGATTTTGAAATTTTCATGAAAAACTGGAAAATTGCTGCTAAATTTTGAAGCCCTTTAATGTCTTCAAAAAGCATAAAAAAATTCAACTTTATGATGCCAACATAAAGTAGACATATTGGCCCTGATTTACTAAGAGTGGAGTGTTTATTCTGGAGTGACTTCAATATCACTCGTCTTTTTTTTTCACGCTTATTTACTATTCTGTTGCACATGTCGGTTATTTTTGTGTCGCACGTTTTTTTGTGTCGCACTAGTCAATTGTGTCGCACAAACTCCAAGCTAAAGAAATTAGTTGTGTGAGTCAAAATGGTTTAGACTTGTTTGTTTAAAATTTTTTCCATTAATCAAAAGTATTCATGTGTTAGAATTTTTCAAACATTACAACAATTATCCTTGTTTATCAGCTTGGGTGTTAAATTGATTTAAACCTAATATTGCAAATGTGTTAAAAAGGAAAAGAAATATAAACATTAACTATCACAAAAGCATTCAATATTTTATTCATAAAAGTGTTGAACTGTACAAAATGTTTTCAGGTTATCAAGTTACTTTCACACAAAACACAATGGCAAACAGTCCCTTGTTAGAAATCACAAAATGTTTTGAATTTCACTCGGCCTCTTGGCTATCGGTTATTGTGTGAGGCAAACTCACACTTTTTCTCGAGTGATTTTGGAAGTACTCCGAGTATTTTTTGTTTTTTTGTTGGTAAAATGCCCATTTTTACATAACACACGCCCATTTCAGAGTGAAAAACAACACTCCGAGTGTTTTCTAAAGTGTCGGTTGTGCAACTAAAATTTGGTCGCATAAATAGTTGCACAGATGTTGCGACCAAAATTTAGGCGCAATAACCGAGAAAAAGAGTCGGTTGGACTTTAGTAAATAAGGGCCATTGTGTATGTCAATCAATATATATTATTTTATTTGGTATGTCCATTTTACTTACAAGCAGAGAGTTTCAAAGCAAAAAAAATTCAAATTTTTTTATTTTTTCATGAAATTTGGGAATTTTTCACCAAGAAATGATACAAGGATCGTTGAAAATTTACCTCTAACATAAAGTAGATTATGTCACGAAAAAACTATCTTGGAATCAAATTCATAAGTTAAAGCATCCAAGAGTTATTAAAGCTTAAAGTGACAGATGTGCAAAAAACGGCTGCGTCCATAAGGTCAAAATGGGCTGTGTCCTTAACCCCTTAACGACACCGGACGTAAATGCACGTCCTGGTGAGCTGGTACTTAACGCACCAGGACGTACATTTATGTCCTATGCATAACCGCGAGCATCGGAGCGATGCTCGGGTCATGCGCGGCAGGTCCCGGCTGCTGATAGCAGCCAAGGACCCGCCAATAATGGCGGACATCGGCGATTGCGCGGATGTCCTCCATTAACCTCTCACATGCCACGATCAATACAGATCACAGCATCTGCAGCATCGCGGTCACTAAAATGGATGATTGGATTGCCCGCAGCGCTGCCGCAGCGATCCGGTCATCCAGAATGGCAGACGGAGGTCCCCTCATCGGCCTCCGCTGCCTTCCACGGGTCTTCTGCTCTGGTCTGTGATCGAGCAGACCAGAGCAGAAGATGACCGAAAATACTGATCAGGGCTATGCCCTATGCATATCACTGAACAGTATTAGCAATCGAATGATTGCTATTAAAGTGTAAAAATAAAAGTAAAAAAAGTTTTAAAAAAAGTAAAAAAATAAAAAAAAAACTCCCCCAATAAAAACGTTAATTGTTCCATTTTCCCTATTTCACTCCCAAAAAGTGTAAAAAAAATATTTTATATGCATATTTGGTGTCACCGTGTGTGTAAATATCCAAACTATTAAAATAAAATGTTAATGATACCGTATGGTGAACGGCACGAACGTAAAAAAAAAAAATCCAAAATAGCTGCTTTTTATTCCCCAAAAAATGTATAAAAAATTTATTAAAAGTTATATATAAGCAAATATGGTATCAATAAAAAGTACAGATCACGGCGCAAAAAATGAGCCCTCATACCGCCGCTTATAGGGAAAAATGAAAAAGTAACTAATTTGGTTAAAAAGTTTGCGATTTTTTTTAAGGGCAACAGTAATAGAAAAGTATGTTATCATGGGTATCATTTTAATCGTATTGACCCAAAGAATAAAGAAAACTTCATTTTTACCGTAAATTGTACAGCGTGAAAACGAAACCTTCCAAAATTTGCAAAATTTCGGTTTTCTTTTTAATTTCCCCACACAAATAGTATTTTTTTGGTTGCGCCATACATTTTATGGTAAAGTGAGTGATGGCATTACAACGGACAACTTGTCATGCAAAAAGTAAGCCCTCATACTAGTCTGTGGATGAAAATATCAAAGAGTTATGATTTTTTGAAGGCGAGGAGGAAAAAAAGAAAATGTTAAACTAAAATTCCTTAAGCCCAAATGGGTTAAACTTTTATAAAAAATTATTATTATTTTTTACATTTTATTAGTCCCCTAGGGGACTTATAGGAGGAATCATTAGATTCCTCATACAGATCAGTAGAGTTCTATTGAACTCCATTGATCTGTGTCCTCTGCGATCCATTAATAGAACCTTGTTCAGCCAGGCTCTATCAATGACAGAGCCACGGACATCAGGGAACAAAGGTAAGCCCTCCAGCTACCTCTATACTGGATGGGGGGGGGGCAAACCACACCACTAGCCCACCAGGGAGTATTCACATGTCCCTTTAGATGCCGCTGTCAGCTTTGACAGCGGCGATCTAAAGGGTTAATAGCCATCGCCACATGCTGGCTATTAGCGGTGGCCCCCAGCTACTGAAAACAGCTGGGAGGCTGCAGAGTATGGAGTGGGCAGGAGTCCGGAGCCTTCTCCATACACCCCTCCGAGCACCGCTGTGCTTGTCGGGGGCTTTCAGGTCTGGCCCTGCTTGCCCGAAGCAGGGCTAAGGGCCTGAAATATTCACCTGCCCGGCACCCGGAACTGCATGTCCCGGGTGTCAGACGATAGGAATTCCACATCCCTGGTTCACATGGTGGAATTTCTGAGCCGAATTCCGCAGGAATATTCCACTGCAGCAGACTCTCATTGGTTTCAATGGGATTTTGTTGCACTGTGCACATTATGGAATTTACAATCTAGATTCTGACATCCACAGAAACATTAAACCTGTTCAATCTGTCTGCAGATTCTGTATGGAGACAGAACATTTCAAAGCAGTCCTAGTGCAAGTAAATCTGACTGAATGTCCACCCGTATTTTCGAGAAGACATTCCGCACATTTTCAGCAGTGTGAACATGGCCTAAGACATTTTTAACTATTTGCCTTGGAAACTCCTGAAATTAATTTTTTTTTTTTTTTTGCAGAAGGGTCAAGCTGCAACATGGAGCAACTCCAGGAGGTCACAAGGTACACAGTACAAAGACATGTAAAAGTAAGTAATATGAATGCATGTATACCTTAACAAAAAGTGTCTACTTGATCAATAAATACTTTTATTTGTTTTTTAAGCTATGGTGTTTGCAAGTTTATGCATTGAAATATACAATGGCCGAAATATGTCTAGTTTAAGTCAAAACTAAAGGGAATAATGCTTCATTTTTTTCTCCTTTTTAGTAAGGCTATATTCACACAATCAATTTTTGCGTCAGAAAGTTTATTTGCAGAATTTTGAGAAATACTGTACCCTCAAATCTCTGCAACAGATTTGCGGCTTGTAGGCTTTTCAATTGGCTAATCCACATCTGGGCTATCCATGTGGATTTCACACTTAAGAAGTGATATATCAGTGGCACAAAAACACAGGTTTCCATGAAGTTTCCATGTAAATTTAAATTCTTCGGCTTCAAGAAAATCAAGAAGGCATTTATGTTTTTGTCACAAACTCTGGAATAAAGGCTCAGTTTTATCAATCCATCCGAGACTAAAACTGGAGTGATATACCCATATCAACCAATAAGAGCTCAGCTTTCATTTCGTAACAAGCTTAAAATAAAAGCTGAGCTAAGCCTTGGATATAGGCAATAACATTAGTTACAACTTCTGAAGCAGCTTTTTAAAGAAGATATTTTGTCTTCATCTCTGTCTTAAGTTACACATTAAAAGAGTACTCCAATGGAAAAAAACATTTTTTATCAACTGGTGCCAGAAAGTTAAACCGATTTGTAAATTACTTCTATTAAAAAATCTTTATCCTTCCAGTACTTATTAGCTGCTATATACTACAGAGAAAGTTCTTTTCTTTTTGGATTTCTTTTTTTTTTCTGTCCACAGTGCTCTCTGCTGACACCTCTGTCCATATCAGGAACTGTCCAGAACAGGAGCAAATCCCCATAGCAAACATATGCTGCTCTGGACAGGTGTCAGCAGAGAGCACTGTGGACAGAAAAAAACAAAAACAAAAGAACTTTCTCTGTAGTATTCAGCCACTAATAAGTACTGGAAGGATACATTTTTTTTAAATAGAAGTAATTAAAGAAATTTTTAACTTTCTGGCACCAGTTGATTAAAAAAAATGTTTTCCAATGAAGTACCCCTTTAAATTGAATGTATTAGAAGCTGTTTAATTTGTAGCTTTCCTACATCACAGAAAAATACTGAGCCTTTTAATGGGCTTTAAACCAATGCACTTTCACAGAAAACTAGACATAGGTGCAAAATTTGTTACTGGACTTATGTTTCACACATATAAATGACCCATGAGGCTTCTTATGCTGTACAGAAAGTATGGAGGAATGTAAATTCTACCGTGTATAAAATGTGTTCTTCTCATTTCTGGTCATTACAGAGTACAATCTTTGCCAGAAGGAGAAAGAGATCAGCAGAATCTAATGTGAATGTTCAGGGTAATACATTTTCTCTATTCCTTTATGTATGTATTACCTACAGACTTATTTTCTTATTTATCTTTGCTTCTTGGTTACTAAAAGCTGTAAACTCCAGGTGACAGGCTTTGACATTTCTTTTCTCTCTTTTAGATATTCTGGAAATGGCTCTTCAATTGTCCAATACTACGACTGTGGCAGAGCACAATATAACTGTACGTGTCATTTTACAGCCTTTTTCTTTACCGGTCTATAGAATTTGGGTAGCTATGCCTGAAGTCTATTGCAATTTTATTGTACAACAATTTTTTTCCCCTACCTACCAAGGATCAGGCTAGCAGGGTCTCTTACCCAGGGTATTTAGATACAAGGCTAGGGCAGAAAATTGACCTTTTCCTTAGGTGAAGCAAGGCTTTGCTACTACTTAGAAACTAATGTTTTCTGGTTTAGAAGCTTGAAAATGTAAAAACTCATTGAAGGACACTGACAGAATGTGAATGTTACAGTAAAAATTGTGACACTGTAACCAGAGCTTGCATGATATTTTTAGTCATTCAGTTATGCATACAATACATAATGAATCTGTTATATTTGATAAATAATTAACTTTTTTGTATTCTCACAATGCAGGATATTCTCATACCTCTCAGTTATTTGATGCAAGATGAAGTGGAGGCAAATAAAACACAGCTGGTAATAAAATAATTTCTACAAACACCCCCATAGAATTATTCTAGCTGATAAGTTTCTCTGTTCGTCATTAAATTATAGCATGCTGTAAAAGACAAAGATTATTGAGCATTTGATGTCCCAATGATCTGCCTATGTAGACTTCATGAACCAATAAAGTCTGGGGGTTGTCTAGTAGTGTAAAATGGAGTACCACTTTTGGCAGATTTTTATGATTGAAAATGAAAATTTATGGAATTATAGATTCCAAGGGTTTTTGGTCTTTGCTTGCAGTTTGCTAATAGTAAAGTGTATGCTTAAAAATTTGCTGCAGCCCTTTAGATTATCAGAAGGCTCCATTGGTTAAGGGAATAAATATAATAATAACATTATAATAAACATGTAATAATGCAATTTATTAACTAGGTTTTCGGGGATTTATTGATGATCTATTCATTGTATAGAGACATTGGAGGACATTTATCAATGTTGGTGTGAGGTAGTATAGATTTTACCCCTGTTTGCTTGGTGTATTTTTACACAGTTTCTCAAAATTTACCAAAATGTTGCACAGACTTGATAAATTCGGCACAATTATAGAAACCAGTGAGCTGCAGAGATTGGTTTAAGCTTTGTGCTCTGGCATCTGACACATTTGTACTTGTTCTATTAGGTGGTGTAGGTTTGCGCAAAGAAAGTAGGCTTTGCACAAAAAAAAATTCTACGTTTAATTTGCGCAAATAATAAATACAGCTCCACTGCAAAAAGTGGTATACATTGCACCAAACAGTAGACAACTTTGAAAGATGTTCTACCAAAAGTTGCGCAAACAAATTGTGACATTTAGAACATTAAAGTGGTGTAAAGCCAATGATAAATGAATATATATGATCAGTGACATTGGAACTTGCTGGAGCACTATAATAATTTGCTGGAGCAAGATAATTGTTAAACCAGATACAGCAACATTCATAAGCATGTGGCTGTGCCTAGTACTGCAGCTGTCTAGTTTAGTTGAATGGATTAAAGGGGTATCCAAAGGATAGGGTATAAGATGCCTGATCGTGGGGGTCCCACCGCTGGGGACCCCCGTGATCTTGCACGCCGCACCCCGTTAAAATCAGTCCCCGGAGCATGTTTGCTACAGGTCTGATTACTGTCGATCACGGGGCCGGAGCTTTGTGACGTCACGGCTCCGCCTCGTGTGACATCACGCCCTGCCCCCTCAATGCAAGCCTATGGGAGGGGGCGTGACAGCTGTAATGCCACCTCCCATAGGCTTGCATTGAGGGGGGCGGAGCGTGATGTCACACGGGGGCGGAGCCGTGACATCACAATGCTCCGGCCCCGTGATCGACAGTAATCAGAAACGGAGCGAACACGCTCCGGGGACTGATTTTAATGGGGTGCGGAGTGCAAGGCAGGCATCTTCTACCCGCTCCTTTGGATAGGGGATAAGATGTCTAAGCGCCGGAGTACCCCTTTAAGCTGGTTTACTAGGCACAGCCACACTTGTTTGTAATGCATTGTGGCTGGATAAACAGTGAAAAGGACTGCTACATTTTAGAGTTCTACTAATTGGAAAGTATCTTGGTAGTTAGATCCCCACTGGTCATACCTTGATGACCTATCTAGACTATGTACTTTCTGTGAATCAATAAACTGAGTCTAAATTGACTGATCACAGGTAAATTTGGTGAAATGATTGGGTTTACAATTGCTTACTACTTTATTGCTAAACTGTAATAAAGATGGCTATCTCTCAATCTGTCCACAGGTAGACACACTTTCTCTCCTGAATCAATTAAGTGACCAGCTGAGGACTCAAGACATCAACAGTTTATCAACTCTCTTTGCAAATCTGAGTAATGTAGTGTACTATGGCATAAATAGCATCTTACAGTCAATACTGTCATCTTGTTCTGAAATCTCCTGGACGTTATCAGAGGTAGATCATGTCCATAATATACTGTACCATGTTAGCTTCCTATTGCTTTCATTCTCTCGCTGCTTGTCATTTATTTTCATCAATTCTCATTCTGAGGAACATTACAGGGACTTTTTAATGATTTACTTTTTCAGTCCAATATGGCAAAAAAGTCTGGTTAAATTGTTCTTTTTTCCATTAATTTCTTTATTTAAAAATTGAAAATATTCTTACATGAAGGTACATTGCTCTATTTAGGTAGATTTAGTCCCTGTTTTACAGTCCATTGACTTCAATGGGAGACAGTAAAATAAATTATTTGTGTGCACAAAAGTGGACATTCAGTACAACTTGAACATGTCAGGTTGCTTTACTCCCCTAAATCACTATTGTGCTTTATTACATTACCAGACAATGGTTCCAAATATGCCTATGTATGCTATTCAGAAAAAAAGAGTGACGGGGGCCCTGCTTCTATCAGGAAGAGTCACGTGTCCCAGTTTCCAACCTAGTTCTTTGAGGTTTGGTTTCCCTGACTGCAGTAGGCCATCACCAACCAAGGGCAGAGGGAAGTCAATTAAGCATGGAGGGGGAGGGTTTAAGACAGGACAGCATTCCATGACTTAGGCTGGGTTCACACCACGTTTTTGCCATACTGTTTTCAATCCGTTTTTCTAAAGAAAACCGTATGACAAAAAAATGGATGGAACAGTATGGGAAAAAGTAAACCGTATGCGTTTTTAAACAGTATACTGTTTTTAAAAGTGAATACAGTTCCGTCCATTTTTATAGAAAAAAACCCCATACGTTTTTGAAAATGTTGTTCATTTTTAATGGGAGGGGACTTTAGGATGCAAATGCGCATGTGCAAAGTAAAAACCGTGTATGGTTTCCCGTATGGAACCGTATACATGTGCGTTTCCCATTGACGTCCATGTTAAAAAAAACGTATGCGGTTGCAGTACGGTTTTTTAACTGGAGTCAAAACTGTGGTTGACCACGTTTTTGTCTCCGGTTTAAAAACCGTACTGCAACCGCATACGTTTTTTTTTACATGGACGTCAATGGGAAACGCACATGTATGCGGTTCCATACGGGAAAATGTATACGATTTTACTTTGCACATGAGCATTTGCATCCTAAAGTCCCCACCCAAGACCCCTCCCATTAAAAATGAACAAAATTTTCAAAAACGTATGTTTTTTTTTCTATAAAAACAGACGGAAATGTATGCACTTTCAAAAACTGTATACTGTTTAAAAACGCATACGGTTTACGTTTTCCCATACTGTTCCATCCGTTTTTTTGCCATACTGTTTTCTTTAGAAAAACGGATTGAAAACAGTATGGCAAAAACGTGATGTGAACCCAGCCTAACATGGTTTTGCTACTTCCTATATATCTAAGTTCATCCTTTTATTAAGGTAAATGCAACAAATATTCAGAACCTTTTAGATATTACTAATGCATGAAAAGAACTACTATTTTATTAGCTAATGTCTTCCTGTTCTCAGAGGCAATCTATAACCAATTCTGCTCTTGATGTGGTGAATAAACTTCAGCTGACCACTCTCTCGAATCTTAGTCATCAGCTGTCATTGCAGACACCAATGTTTTCAATACTTCTTAGCAGGTGAGTTCTGATTATAGGCTTAGTTACTGTATACAAGATATCCTGGCATCAGTGGGAAATATTGCATATAATTTGTCATATTGGATAACCAGACACACATAAATAAATGCACAATTGTAATGGTAGTAATCCTGTCAGATTTGGCCTGTAATGTAAGTTTTTTATTTTTTTATTTTTTTAGAATTGCTGGACTTTCAGGTGCCAGATAATAGAAGTTTACCTTGTTCAGGCTAACATACTTTATTATAGACATTTAGATTAAATGAAATTTGACCTATTGTCTCCTCTAGTGTGAACACATCAGAGATTAATAAGTATTTCCTATCCTGTCCTAATCCAATGGCAGCAGTAATATTCCCATCTCAGACTGCATTACCTTCAGTGCTTCAATCTCTTCCATCTGTTCAGGTTCAGGTAACAACATTCTTTCTTGTAAATAATGTTATACATAGTTTCTCAAAAGGTCTTCTTTATATGTACAGTATCTCACATAAGTGAGTACATCCATTACTTTTTTGTAAATATTTTTCTTTTCATGAAGACTGAAGACAACTCGGCTACAATTTAATATTTTGTATCCTCAAAATAACTCAACACATTAATGTCTAAATCTTGGTTACAAAAGAGAGCGTGCCACTGTTCATATTAGAGGTTTGTTTGAGGTATTTATCATGTTGGAATACTGTCCTGTGGACCATTCTCCAAAGGAAGAGGATCATGCTCTGCTTCGGTATGCTACAGTACATGTTGGCATTCATGGTTCCTCAATGAACTATAGCTCCCCAGTGACATCAACAGTCTTGAAGCACCAGATCATGACACTCCCACTACCATCCTTGACTGTAGGCAGGAATCACTTGTCTTTGTACTCCTCAACTGGTTGCCGCCACATATGTGGTAACCACGAGTGAAACCCGCGACCGCCACCACACTGGGGTTAGCTACTTGGTTCTTGGGGGGGTTATGAACCCAGGGTCGGATGGTATTAACCCTTAATGTCACGTGACGCCACTGTAGTCTTGGTATCTCCCGGGGTACTACAGGTCCGGGGAACTCCCTCTTCCCACAGGCTAGCAAGGAAAGAATTGACTCCACACTAGGTTGCAGTTTAACGGAGGCTTTACTAACTTGAAGATAGGTGGTACAATCTCCACAGCGCTCAACCAAAGTCTCCCAAAGGTTTAACAGACAGTCTCTAGAGGACCACACAGATTGCAGTGCTTGGACTTGATATTGCATATATGTTTGGCTCTTACGGCCGGACTAGGAGTTTTATGTCTGCGCTATATTAGGCTTGAGATTAAAGTCACTTACTGAAGTGTCGGTAGATTTGTGGCTTTTCGCCGGAAGATAATGAATTGTCCTTTAGGAATTCTCTGATTCTCTGATCAAGGCTGAAGCTATTAGTTGGGGTTACTTCATGCTTTTCTTATCTCCCTCTCATCTTTGCTCTCACTCCTCTGCGGATTCTCTCTGCTACTCCGGGGCTTCACCTCCTCTGAACTTGCTCGGACCTCCACTCTGTACTCTGAACTCCACACCACTCTTCTCAACTCCTCTCCTCAACTCCTCTCCTCAACTCCTCTACTCACAGGAAATGCCACCCCTTATAAGGGAAGGCTAAACTAAAGCCCATTGGCCAGGCAGCTGTGGATCATAGAGTTCTCTGTATCCCCTTTAGGATTTACAACAAAGCTACATACAAGTAATAACATAATATAACACCTTACACAAAAGTTTAGTCTACCCCTCAGTCCTCCACTCTCACATACCCTGACTAAGCATGAGGTTGCTAGGTAACATACTTAAAGCTACAGACACCTAATAACGGATTGCTAAGTTATAACAGTGCAAATACACATTAGAAATGGTTGAGTCCCTGCAGATGAACCCCCAGGACTGGAGGTCTCAATCTGACAGGGCCTAAAATACCTTGACACAATGTACCTGTACTGGGACACCACACATACGCTTGACATCATCTGAACCAAAGAAGTTTATCTTGGTCTCATCAAACCACAGGACATTGTTCCAGTAATCAATTTTCTTCATTTAAAGGGGTACTCGGGTGGAAAACTTGTGCCAGAATTTCCAGAACAGATTTGTATATTACTTCTATTAAAAAATCTTAATCCTTCCAGTACTTATCAGCTGCTGTATGCTCCAGAGGAAGTTCTTTTGTTTTTGAATTTCTTTTCAGTCTAACCACAGTGCTCTTTGCTGATACCTCTGTCCATGTCAGGAACTGTCCAGAGCAGAAGCAAATCCTCATAGCAAACTTACAGAGGTGTCAACAGGAGTAGCCCTTTAACTCTTTGCAGGCTTTCTTGAGCATCATCTTTTAACCCCTTAAGGACTCAGCCCATTTTGGCCTTAAGGACTCAGACAATTTAATTTTTACGTTTTCATTTTTTCCTCCTCGCCTTCTAAAAATCATAACTCTTTTATATTTTCATCCACAGACTAGTATGAGGGCTTGTTTTTTGCGCGACCAGTTGTCCTTTGTAATGACATCACTCATTGTATCATAAAATGTATGGCGCAACCAAAAAACACTATTTTTGTGGGGAAATTAAAACGAAAAACGCAATTTTGCTAATTTTGGAAGGTTTTGTTTTCACGCCGTACAATTTATAGTAAAAGTGACATGTGTTCTTTATTCTGAGGGTCAATACGATTAAAATGATACCCATTATTATATACTTTTATATTATTGTTGCGCTTAAAAAAAATCACAAACTTTTTAACCAAATTAGTACGTTTATAATCCCTTTATTTTGATGACCTCTAACTTTTTTATTTTTCCGTATAAGTGGCGGTATGGGGGCTCATTTTTTGCGCCATGATCTGTAATTTTTTTTGATACCACATTTGCATATAAAAAACTTTTAATACATTTTTTATAATTTTTTTTTAATAAAATGTATTAAAAAAGTAGGAATTTTGGACTTTTTTTTATTTTTTTTCGTTCACGCCGTTCACCGTACGGGATCATTAACATTTTATTTTAATAGTTCGGACATTTACGCATGCGGCGATACCAAATATGTCTATAAAAAATGTTTTTTACGCTTTTTGGGGGTAAAATAGGAAAAAACGGACGTTTTACTTTTTTATTGGGGGAGGGGATTTTTCACTTTTTTTTAACTTTTACTTTTACATTTTTTTACATTTTTTTTTACACTTGAATAGTCCCCATAGGGGACTATTCATAGCAATACCATGATTGCTAATACTGATCTGTTCTATGTATAGGACATAGAACAGATCAGTATTATCGGTCATCTCCTGCTCTGGTCTGCTCGATCACAGACCAGAGCAGGAGATGCCGGGAGCCGCACGGAGGAAGGAGAGGGGACCTCCGTGCGGCGTTATGAATGATCGGATCCCCGCAGCAGCGCTGCGGGCGATCGTTCATTTAAATCGCGAACCGCCGCAGATGCCGGGATCTGTATTGATCCCGGCACCTGAGGGGTTAATGGCGGACGCCCGCGAGATCGCGGGCGTCGGCCATTGCCGGCGGGTCCCTGGCTGCGATCAGCAGCCGGGATCAGCCGCGCATGACACAGCATCGCTCTGATGCCCGCGGTTATGCTTAGGACGTAAATGTACGTCCTGGTGCGTTAAGTACCACCTCACCAGGACGTACATTTACGTCCTGCGTCCTTAAGGGGTTAAAGAGGCTTCCTTCTAAAAATGACTGCCATGCAGACGAATATGATGCAGTGTGCGACATATGATCTGAGTACTGACAGGCTGACCAAAAAATCGCTGTATGGCCTTGTCCACAGTTTCAGGGTCTTGGCAATCTTCTTATATCCTAGACCATCTTTATGTTGAGCAACATTTTTTTTTATGTATAGTTCCTTAGAGTTCCTTGCCATTAGGTGCCATGTTGGACTTCCAGTCACCAGTATTAGAGAGTGTGAGAGCGATAACACCAAAATTAAGACACACCTGAGACATTTACTCCTGAGAGAGACCTTGTAACTTTAACAAGTCACATGACACCTGCGGTGGGGGGGGGGGGGTGAGATGGTTTATTCGGCCCAATTTGCCAATAGGGGCGTACTAACTTTTGATGACAAGCTTTTGACATTAATGGCTGTGTTTAGTGAAGGGACAACAAAATGTAGCAGAATGTCATTTCTTTAGTGTTGTCACATAAAAAGACATAAAATATTTACAAAACTGTGAGGGGTGTACTTACCTATACTGCATGTGTCTTGACCTGTTAGAGAGCTTGCTTTTGCATGTATAGTTACTATGGTCAGGAAGTGCAAATATAATGATAGACAACAACTCATGGTTCAGCCATGGAGGCTATCCTCTAACTAGTTTTAAAGATTTTAAGCTGTCATCCAATCCCAAAATATTTCTTGGATGAGTTAGGCTGGGTTCACATATGTCCGGCATCCGCCATAGGTGAACTCAGCCTAAATCGCGATGCAACTGATGACAACTTGTCATCAGTTGTATGGCATCCAGCGCCCATTGGTTCTGGGCAACAGACAGGGGAATGCAGAAAGCTGCGTTCCCCTGTCCGGTGCCCTCCGGTGTGTCCAACCGTCCGGCGTCAAAATTGAGATGCTGGATGATTTTGAACTGTCCCATTCAAATGAATGGTATCAGTTCTAGCATCAGTTTCCCTCTGGTGCACGCAGGAGAGAAACTGTGCTGGACTCCACATGTATGTGAACCCAGCCTTACTTATATGGCTTTAGGCCATGGACTGGTTGACAGGGTAATCAGGGTTGCAACTGTGAATTCCTGGACAGTCCATTAAAATAGGTGACTTTTCCTACTGTCCATAATTTTTTTTTCTTTTGATGTATCCATGATTTTTTTGAGGCTGCGGGACCTTGTTATTACTACTGTAACTACCATAATTTCAACAATCTCCTTAATTGTTCTTAAAGGGGTACTCCAGCATAGTTATGCAACTTTGTAATTTGCTTGTGTTTACTTTTTGGTTCAGTAGTTTTGTGCTTTTTTTTTGTTGACATTTCTTTCTGCTGTGCAGCCACAATTTTTAGACAATAAGTTACATACTATCGTCATCTCAGGGGGCTTGGCAATCTTCCATCCCCTCAGTCAGTCCAGTCCCTTAAGATGATGATAGTAGGTGATATAGCTTGCTTAACTTGATTTACTGAGCAAGTTGGCCAGTGAGAAGGGAGGGAATGAGAGGAGGAGATTTTGGAGACTGGGAGGGCTGAAGACTGCAAAGATTGCAAGGGATCATGGACATTGTGCATTCCAGGCAGCATGTGCAAAACCAGGAAGTGTGGAAGGGATGGGCTCTGGGATCCACAAATTTGGAATTTTGGAACCAAAGCTACACTGTCCCCTGCATTTTTATTTTTTTTAGAAGTCACTGCTGTTTTTTTTTAGGATTTATTATGGTTTTCCAATGTGTCCCCAAAATGTCATCTTTCTAGGATTTTTTGATAACTTGTCAAAACCCTAAAGGTCATACCTTTTTCCAGGTGATTTTAATGCATTTGAACAATGTATACTCACAGTACTTCCTTAGTATGCAAAGACAGTGTAAATTTCCTTAGTTTTTCCATTATTATAATTAAACTTACAAATGTGACAGATTGTTAGGCTGTGTTCAAGCTTCACATACTTTTCATTTAAAGTTTTGGGAGACACTGCCCCCCTACTCATGCATATTTATTTATTTCTACAGATGATGAGTTTTGTTGAGAATCCGTTTAGAATGGATTCATCATTTAATATCAGTGGGACTGTGGCCAGTCTCACAGTACTGAAAAAAAGTCAAGAGCTTTCATTGCACAACCTGTCAGACTATTTCCAGGTAGGTCAATAAGGAACCTTACAGGCTGCATACAGGCATAGTGGACCTGCCAGACAGGGTTAGGGTTAGTATCTGGCAGGTCCACTAAGTACAATATAATATATTTTAATGGGGTAAATACACAACAGAGTTTTCTATCATTGATTTTATAAAGTCACCGTTGTTTCAAACAACTTCCATCAATTTGATATTTGCTTTTGCTTGTGGCCACCAGAGATAGGTGGGAAGCCAAAAACAGTCTGTTTGCACAGTTTAGGTTACTCCCATAACTCAGGAGTAACATAAACAGCTGGTGGTGCTGCACTGTTTGTGCAACTCCTAAAAAACACCTATGGAAGTTACACTACTTGCCAGGCTGGGTGGGAATACCCCTTTAAATATCTAAAATAAGTACAGTATGCTCTTCCATCTAGTCCCTTCTGCACCCCACCTTTGTTCTGCCAGGTCAGTTTTTTTTTGTTTTGTTTGTTTTTTCTCCTCTGGCCATTTATTCTTGATCCTTATACAATTTAACTTGTTTCAAGCCACCCAAAAAGCCCGTAGCTCTGATGTTCTCACAAGCTATAGCCAAGTATCTTAGTTTTGTGCTTTAAAGCTTGTCTATGTTTAGTTTGCCCCCCTTGGCCTGTCCTCTGCCAGTCCTCCATCTGGCTTCCTTCCTAATCTATGCCCTGGCTTGGGACCTGGCCAAGCAATGCTCTTTCTTTTGCCTACTCTTGGTGCTGTGCTTTACCTTTTTCCAGATTGTACTTATAACCAGTTATATTACCCCTTTCAAAAGGTGAAGTAATTGCGTTATGATGAGTACCTCTCTCTGCTACATGAAGTGATCGCTATGCAGACAGCCATGTTACCATTTTCCATGGGCAGAGTAATTGTGTTATACAGATTTCCTTCTGCTTTACAATATTACTGATATGCTATACAGCATATTAACCCCTTCAACAGAAAGTAAATAGCAAAGTGTCCTATAATTACATAAGGAACAATATATTAAAAGTTTAGTTTGTTGACAGGTACTCTTTAAATATAAGGAATAAGGGTCTGTCTAACACAATAATTAATTCCTGCAAAACATCTGGGCCAGGTGATTTGTGTGTTTTAATGTTGTTAAAGGGGTACTCCAGCCCTAAAACATCTTATCCCCTATCCAAAGGATAGGGGATAAAATGCCTGATTGCGGGGGTCCCCCACAATCTTTCCTGCAGCACCCCGCTATCATCAGCCTCCAGAGCGAACATCGCTCCGGGTATGATGAATCACGATCACTGGGCCGGAGTATTGTGACATCACAGCTCCGCCCCAGTGTGACGTCACGCTCGGCTCCTTTGGATGTTTTAGGGCCAGAGTACCCCTTTAAAGCAGTGCTGCACTTCATGTTGGCTTAAACAGGTGAGATTATCAGCTGAATTTACATTCTTCCTACTCATGTCATTCGTCATTGCATTTTCCTGTGTGAATATAATAGAGAAGAAGGCATTTAGTAGATTGATTTCTCAGGGTGCCAACATTCTTAGTTTGAGGTTTTTTTTATTATTTATGTAGGTGAAGAACATTTTGGGGTTCTTTTTACTTTCTATGACAATCCTTCTTTCTGTTTTAATTTTTGCTAATTTTATTTCTTGTTTTGCAGAATTTATTCTCCGCTTTATAATTTTTAAGGCTTCCCCACTACCTTCTTGTTTTAGTAGTCTAAATGCTCTCCTCTTATCATTTATCGCATTCCTAAATGTTTTGTTTCTAACATGTTTGAAGATTTCAGAAGCCACATTTACTTCGCTGGTGCTGTAATCTGCTATGAATTTGTCATTTGTCAAGTTGGTCTAGTGTACCTTTACCCCAAAAATCTCTTGTTAACTGACTCCAATATCTGCAATATTTGCTGTCTAATGAAGGAAATCTATGCCAACAACACTTCAGAGGGGGACAGTTTCTTAGAGGTCTTAACTTAGAGGTCTAGACAAACATCTTTATCTTTTACCTGTGTGAAACAAACACATATTTTTATCTTTTACCTGTGTGAAACAAACACCTATCACAAAATGCACTTAGGAGTTTCCCACTAGATGAGAGCACAATTGTAATGCTTTTCAGGGGCTGAATAAAATGAGTGATAGTTTCCTTGGCCTCTACGATGCAAACTATATTGTAGGATATTTTTCATCTTGCGTCTGCCATTTTATTTGATGAATCAATAATTGTCAATAAATACCTTATTTGTCATGCATTTAGTACCAAAATGTTAAATAATTAATATTGTTCTAAATATCCTGTTTATAACCTGATAATAAGGTTTTTATCATAACAGATATTTCTTTCACGTACTGAAAGCTCTCAAAGTCAACCGACCCCTATCCAGATTTCTACAGATAAAGCTTTACAGCTATCTCTAAAGGTTACGCCTTCAGAAAGCACGTTGGTTATTATCATCTCGGTTAATCATAATGTGAAGCTGGAGTTGTACCATGGATTAAAACTAATCACAAAATCACAAATAACAATCCAAAGTGTTTTAGGTATGAGTAACTTTTTTTCTCTATCAATATTCTTTCTCTTCCAGGGTACGTTCCCACCTGGCGTATTTCGCTGCATATTTGCTGCTGCGTATTTTATTTCCCATTGAAGTCAATGGGTAGGAAAATAGGCAGCAGCAAATACGCAGCACATACACAGCAAAATACGCCAGGTGGGAATGTACCCTTAGGGTACGTTCACACGAGCAGATCCCCAGTGCGTATTACGCTGTGGATCCTCCGCTGAAGGACCACTGTATGCTGCCTTTACAGGTGCCTGCTCGGATCGGCAATACGCCGCTACAAGCAGACACACTGAAGCGATGTGCGAGTCGCTGCGCATGTGTGGTGTACTCGCACACATCCCGGCCGCTCCCCCTGCTCTATGAGCTAGGCCGAGAGCTGCCGAGATGTGCGAGTATACTGCGCATGCGTGAGGCAAATCGCACATCGCAGTGTGTCTGCTAATAGCGGCGTATTGCCGCTCTGAGCAGGCACCTGTAAAGGCAGCATACAGCGTTCCTTCAGCGGCGGATCTGCAGCGTAATACGCGCTGGAGATTAGCTCATGTGAACGTACTCTTAGGGTAAGTTCACACGTGTTTATTTTTGCTGCAGATCTGCTGCAGATTTGCTGCTGCAGAATTTGCTGCCCATTGACTTCAATGGGTAATAAAACCTGCTACAGCAAATCTGCAGCAGAAAATACGCACTTGTGAACGTACCATTAGGGGTTGCAAAATCAGGTGCAAAAAATATGCAGCAAAATATGGATCATGCGACCTTACCCTAATTGTGCAAAATATATATGGATTACAAAAGTAATTTTCCTGAAATAGTAACACTGAATGACTCTGACTTCAGATTTCTACACATGGATTTTAACCCCAGATATGATCTCTGATCCAACGGCTCCTCAGCTATTTTTGGTGTCCCCATCAAATACCAATGGAATACAGAATCTGCAACTCACCGTCTCCGCATTCACAGTACAGTGTGCTTTCTGGAATTCAGATCTTCAGAAGTGGAGCTCTGATGGCTGCATTGTAAGTTCCAGTATATACAGTAGGAATACAACAACATAGCTGAAAATTAAAGAAAGTAAGGTTGTGTTCATACTGATTTTTGTTTCCATTTAAGATATACATTTTATACACTATAAGAAAAAAATGTTTCAAAATCAGACCCCCATAGCCCCCATAAAAATCCTGTTGAGTCAGCAAAAACCTCCACAGACTGGGCTTGTTTCCTGTGTGAGCTGCAGGGAGGGGCTGCTATGAGAGTGAGCAGTGAGGGGGGTGTGCCCTCCAGCCAATCAGTGACATTCAAACACGGCACACTCAAGCTGTCAGCTCTCTGAGCTGGGGAGAAGGGTGTGTGAAGTGTCGTCTACGGGTAGACGCTAGTCATCAGTGTGATAAGAATTCCTGGACTTCCTGCCTGGAGACAAACAGGGTATGTGATCAGCAAAGATTACACTTCACATTGCAAAGTTATATAACTTCATCATGTGCAGCTATATAATGGTCATTTCATTTGGCTGGAGTTCTCCTTTAAGGGATGCTAAAAATGGATGCTGCAGTATGTATGTTAATACAATAAGTTGTTTTCTTTGTTGTTGTTTTTTAAAGCACACAAAAGAGTGGTTGACTACGTTTTTGTTAACAACAGAATGAAAATGTTTTGTAATGAAAATGCAGTGTGAACCTAGCCTAATCTAGAAGATTAAAGCAGCATAAAAGATTTAAAAAAATATATGTAGAAGGAAATTATACAGCAATAACTTAAAATTATTAACATGAACCATTCCATAGGGCCATAGAAGCTTGTAACTGGCATACCATAATGGACAATGTACTGATGTATGGTTTCCTTAGATACACTGGGCTGCAGCGCCCCTTGAAAATAGTTTTGTAATTCGACCTGTCCAGAGCCTACCTAGACTAACTAAAAAGAAGTTTGCAAATTTGAAGTAAAATTTAATCTGTGGGCATGTCTTCTGTACAGGTTGGATCTCAGACTACCTTAACAAAGGTACATTGCATGTGTAATCACTTGTCAGTCTTTGGATCATCATTCCTGATTTTACCAGTGCAGATTGATGTCACCCGTACAGCAGAGTATTTCTCGAAGATCTCAGAGAATCCAGTCATTGTTGTCTTAGTAGCTTGCTTTTATTTTTGCTATATCATCACCGTTTTGTGGGCAAGACGTATGGACCTAAGGGACCAGATGCAGGTAATTGCAATAGTATATCTTCTAGCAATATGCACATATTCCACAGAGTTTATGATCATGACGGGTCTTGTCCATTTCAGAGCTCCCCAAATAATTTTTATATTCTTAATGATGTTTTGCAAATAGAGTTAAAGAACAACACTGTAATCTGTTATATTTCTACCATGAACTATGTTCCATTTGTAACACAAAAACTGAGCTGGACAGGCTGTTGCACAACGGACACCAACCGATCCAAACGGCCACCATTATTTTTATTGGGGTCCTTCTGGATTCCATCTGGTTTCTGTTTATTAGCAAGATTTGAGCATATTCTGTGAACAGGACTCCGATGTAGATGTGAACCTTGCCTTACTATAAAATATTTTTTATCCCACAGGGTAATTGAGGTAATTACAAAAATTATTGTCTCCTAAAATAATTGAGTAAGAAGTGATAAAGAAAATTGTATGTAACTCAATTTGTATGTAACTCACATTTGGAATAATTGTAATTGTAGCAACCTGTTATGGGAGCATTCACATAACATTTTCTGCCTCTCGGATTGGCACGAACCCCATTCAATTCAATAACCCGAACAGAGTCGCTTAGTGACTAAGTTCAGGTAGTTTTTGACTTTTTCTTGGACTAAAAAACATGGTCTGCCGTGGTATGTTTGGGCCATTGGATTGAATGGGGTCTTTGTCGATCAGAGCATGGAGATGTTGGCAGTTGATTTTAATCTTCTCCCGATGGATTCATGTTACAGAGGCGCACAACGTGCAAGTTCATCCTGACATCTAATTTTTACTAAGCAATAAATACCAAAAAAGCTATTTTTTCCTTGCTATTTCACAATTAATTTAATAGTGTTTTAATACATTATAGTGCACAATAAAGGGGTATTCTCTGAAGTAGTTTTTTGGGTGGTCTTAATTGGTGCTGAAAGCAAAAAACAAAAACAAACTTGCCTTGCTTTCCCTTCGCCACTGTTATTTTAGAACTCTTGGACCCGCTTCAGGTTTGGAGTTGGGACTTGGAATGGCCTACTTAGCCAAACAGTGGGCAATACTGCAAACCTAGAAGCTCTGTGCAGCAGAACTGGAGCTCCATGATATTGGCAGCGGCAGGGAAGAGAAAAAAGCCAGTATAGGTGTGTTTTTTTTTTTTTTTTGCCCATATTGAGTGGAAGAGTTGATTTATCTTTTTCTCCTTTTTTTCTCTTAATCTTAGCAATTAACTCTTTACCATTCACGTTCCCATGTTAAATGATACACCTCCAGCCTTTCAGTGGAATGAAAAATGTTGGAATAATCATTATAATGTAACATAAGTCTGTATTGTGTTGATACGCTGAGATCTAACATCCCATGATTTAATCAATAGATCCTCAGAGAGAAGACCAGACATAAAACCAGTCTGCCATCAGTTATGCCATTGCACTGTTGTATGCTGCTTACAATCTGTTATCTCATTGTACTTTTAATATTTGAATATGTAAACCAAGTTTCGTTGGGTGTATTGTTCTGCATGTGCTGGTTTTCTTGTTTAATTAAAATGGGAAAAAAAATCTGCCACATCCACAATCCCCAGCATCAATTCCACAGCATTGGCTGCTGATTTTATGCAGAGAAACTTGCTGCCGACTTTACTTGTGAATTTTCTTGTGTAAAATCCACAGAGTATATGCTACTTGTGGACAAACTCAAACTTTGTCGAACAGCATGTCTGTGTAGTTTTCAGCATTTTAGCAATGCAGTTTCTGCTCCGACCCTACTGTAGCATTTGCTCTTCCTTCAGTACAGGTTTTAGTGATCATTATTCAGTATTGTGAACCTTGCAGACTGGGCACTCATGCTGTGGTTGCCAAATAAGGATGAATACATGGCCAATGACTGCATTAATTAGCAAATCATACAATCATTTTACTGGCAAAGTTGTGCAGCCATTGGCCCCTGTAGGCAGGCATGGTCTCATCCGCCTGCGGTAGCTGCTGCATGAAAATCTGACCACGGATTTTTGGCACTGCTAAGGAAAAACTAATACAAATTTAAAATCTCCTGCCATTTCTGCAAAGGACATGTGCTAGTATTGTCATGATAAGATGTAGATAAAAGATACAGAATCATCGCCATACCAGTTATAGGTTCACTGTTATGTATTCAATGTATTTACACAGTGATTCCCAACCGCCGTTCGGCACTGCCCAGGGTGCTGTGGGATTTTGCTGTCAAATGTAAAAAATTTTTAATTTCACGTCCTGGCCCGCGCCTGTGACTTGCAGCGCCGCAGGGGGGAAGAGAAGTCTGTGTGTGCTTTGCTGTGCATGCTTTCCCTAGCGTCCCCCAGTGTCCCCTCCCCCCCTGCAGCCCAGTGAGTGAGTGCCCTGCCAGAGAGGGGAAGAACGCAGAAGCTGCATCGGGCCGGTGTAGTGACGTGTGCCCCAGCGTCCCCCTGCGGTGCAGTGAATAAGTGCCTTGCCAGAGAGGGGAAGAATGTGGAAGCTGCGCCGGATTCCCGTGCCAGTGTAGTGAAGAAAAATGGTTTGCTTAAGGTACTGTATCCTTTCCACCCCTATCCGTTACCCCTACTCCACCCTGTCCACCCCCCCTCCTTTCACCTATGTCCATCCCCCCCTCTCACCCATGTCCACCCTCCTGTCATCCATGTCCACCTTGTCCACCCCCCTGTTCATCCCTGTCACCCATGTTCACCCCCCCTGTCAGCCCCCCAGTCTACCCCCCCTGTCACCCATGTCCACCTCCCTGTCTTCCCCCCAGTCTACCCCCTGTAGCCCATGTATACACCCCTGTCCACACCCCAGTCTACTCCCTGTCACCCATGTCCACCCTCTGTCTGCCCCCCAGTCTTTCCCCTGTCACCCATGTTCACCCCCCCCTGTCCACACCCCAGTCTACCCCCTGTCACCCATGTCCACCCCCTTATTCTCCCCTATGTCCCTTTGTCACCCCTCTTTTATCCCCCTTGTCATCCTTGTCCACCCTCCTGTCATCCCTGTTCATGCCCATATCTCCCGTGTCCACTCTCCTGTCATCCATGTCCACGTTAGCCACCCCTCTGTCACCCCTGTCCATCCCCCCTGTCACCATGTTCACCCCCCCTGTCCAGCCCTCTGACCACCTCCCAGTCTACACCTCTGTCACCCATGTTCACCCCTTTGTCACCCCTGTCCACTCCAGTTACCATCTTGTCACTTCTGTCCACTCCGACACCCCCGTTACCCATGTATACTCTTCTACACCCCTCTACACCCATCTGTCACCCCTCTACACCCATCTGTCACCCCTTACACCCCTCTGTCATCCTTGTACACCCCTCTGCCACCCATGTACACTCCTCTACACCCCTCTGTCACCCATGTACACCCCTTTGCCACCCATGTATACTCCTCTACAACCCTCTGTCACCCATGTACACCCCCCTGTCACCCCTTTACACCCCTCTGCCACCCATGTACACTCCTCTGCCACCCATGTACACTCCTCTACACCCCTCTGTCACCCATGTACACTCCTCTACACCCCTCTGTCACCCATGTACACTTCTACACCCATCTGTCACTCTTCTACACCCCTTTGTCACCCATGTACACCCCTCTACACCCCTCTGCCACCCATGTACACTCCTCTACACCCCTCTGCCACCCATGTACGCTCCTCTACACCCCTCTATCACCCCCTACACCCCTCTGTCACCCATGTACACTTCTCTACAAACCTGTCACCCATGTACACCCTTCTGTCGCACATGTACACTCCACTAAACACCTGTCACCCATGTACACCTTTCTACACCCGTCTGTTGTCCCTTTACACCTATACGCCCCTGTATTCCTCTTAACTTGTAAAAGAGGAATCTGGAGGCTGATGCTGGTAAAGTGCGGAGCCTAATAGATTTGTTTTGCAGGTTTAAGACTAGGTTTCCACATTGGTTTTTTTTCTGTAATTTTTTGGTAAACTGCCACTGCAGTTTTTGAGCCAAAGCCAGAAGTGTATTTAAAAGGAACGGGAAATATAAAGGAAGGACTTATACTTCTCCTTCCTACTAGATCCACTTCTGACTTTGGCTCAAAAACTGCACTTCCAGTTTTCCAAAAAATGGCAGAAAAAAACCTATGTGGAAACCTAGCCTAACGGTGAAGAGTTGTGGCTGGAAGAAATGGTCAGAACGGTCCGGACCAGACGGAGAACAGGGAACGACGCTGATCAGAGAAGACATCATTTGTGAGTTGCTGTATAAAGGAGCACTGTAAATTACATACCCACAGATAAATTGATATTGGATATTGCGCATTGCGGCTTTTGTCCCCTTTTTTTGCTCTTCAACTTCGTTAGGGGTGCCCCCGTGAGTTTTTTTTCTCGAGGGATGCCAGAGCCGAAAAAAGTTGGGAAACTGTTACGTTATGCGCATGGTCCCGTTACCTGCTGCTGGCGGGGCTGGGACTCGCATCGCGGGACACGCCCGCATGCGAGCCCCAGTCCGTCACTCACCTGGGGCTTCTCCTGCCACCGCCTCTGCCTCTCTGCTCCGGCGTGTGTTTCCCCGTCCCCTAGGGCGTGCGCACGTCTTCCGTTACCTTCCAAGTATGATGGGGATTCCAAGTCATGCAGAGGCTTTGTTACACAGTGCTCCATGCACTTGGAGCTCATGTCTGAACAGTTTCCGATGGAATGTGCTAAGGTGGCCTTTGTCATTAGTCTACTGTACGGAAAAGCCCTGGCTGGAGCTACACCCCTTTGGGACTGTGGTGATCCGGTATCCTCCAATTTGTCAGCCTTCTTGGCAGAATTTCGCAGTGTCTTTGAGGAACCCGCACATGCCTCTTCTGCTGAGACGGCTTTGCTGAATTCTTCCGTTGGTGACTACGCGGTTCAATTCCGCACTCTTGTCTCTAAACTTGGATGGAATGATGAGTCCTTGTGTGCCACATTCAAAAAAGGACTTTCAAGCAGGATTAAAGATGCCCTCGCAGCATGTGATACTCCATCCTCTTTGACTCAACCATTTGACCACTCGCATTCATGTGCGTTTTGCTGAGAGACAGGAGGAACTGCACTTAGAGAAGGAACCTGCCCGAACAAGGAGATATCCTCATCTAGCACCCGTGTTTCAATGTCCACCTCTTCTGTTTCCTGCGCCTCTTGCCGAAGAGGCTATGCAAGTGAATCATTCTTGTCTTATGCAACAGGAGAGGTTATGACGTAGTGAGAATTTGTGCTTGTATTGTGCTAGCCCGGAGCACTTCCTCAAGGACTGTACAGCTCGCCCACAGCGTCCAGGAAACGCCCACACCTAAGGTACGTGGGAGAGGTGTCCCTGGGTGTGAATACTAACTCTACAATCTTAACTATTTCTGTACTAGTCTTCGCTTCAGCCAAGTCTTCCTTCAGTGCTACAGCATTTTTGGATTCTGGATCAGCAGGTGACTTTATTGATGCTTCTTTGGTCCACAAGTATCATCTTCCTCTTACTCGGCTTGCCAAGCCTTCGTTCATCTCCTCTGTTAATGGACAAAATCTGGACTGTATGGTTCACTTCCGTACTGAATCTCTTGTCATGCTAATGGGAGTATTGCACAAAGAAAAGATTGAATTCTATATTCTGCCACACTGTACTTCAGAGATTCTTCTTGGCCTTCCTTGGCTGCAACGCCATTCTCCACAACTGGAATGGAGAACTGGAGAGATTATTAGTTGGGGACAATCCTGTCAAAATCTTTGCCTCCAATCAGTTCAGTCTAAAATTGTTTCTCGTCCTCCTCCTTTACCTGGCCTGCCACCACCTTACCAAGATTTCTCTGACGTTTTCTGCAAGAAAGAGTCTCTGCCTCCACATCGTCCTTACGACTGCCCTATTGATCTTCTGCCTGGTACCATTCCTCTTCGTGGAAGGATATACCCTCTATCAGTTCCTGAGACCAAAGCCATGGCTGAGTATATTCAGGAGAATCTCCAAAGGGATTTATCTGTAAGTCCTCCTTTCCTGCTGGAACTGGTTTCTTCTTTGTTGGAAAGAAGAATGTCTGTCTCACTCCGTCCATGCATTGACTACAGGGGACTTAACAACATCACGGTCAAGAACCGTTACCCTCTACCTCTTATCTCGGAACTTTTTGACCGTCTACATGGTGCATATAACCTCATTCATATCTGCAAGGGAGATGAATGGAAAATGGCCTTCAATACTCGTTATGGACATTTTGAGTATCTCCTAATGCGTTTTGGTCTCTGCAATGCTCCAGCCGTTTTCCAGGAATTCGTTAATGATATCTTCCGTGATCTTCTTTACACCTGTGTTGTTGTATACCTAGATGACATCCTGATCTTCTTTTCCAACTTAGATGAGCATCGTACCCATGTTTGTCTGGTTCTTCAGCAACTACGGAAGAATCATCTCTACGCCAAACTGGAGAAATGCCTATTCGAGAAATCTAGTCTTCAGTTTCTTGGCTACATTGTCTCTCATCAGGGCCTGCAGATGGATCCAGATAAATTGTCTGCATTATTGGATTGGCCTCGTCTTTTGGGCCTACGTGCTATTCAATGCTTTCTGGGATTCGCAAACTATTATCGTCAATTTATCCCACATTTTTAGTCCTTGGTTGCTCCAGTTGTGGCTCTCACTAAGACGGCATCTAATCCTAAGTCTTGGCCTCAAGAGGCTGAAGAGGCCTTCTCCCGTTTAAAGTCTTCGTTTGCCTCTGCTCCCGTGCTTACAAGACCTGATCCTGAGAAACCCTTTGCTTTGGAGGTTTATGCCTCATCTATTGAAGCGGGTGCCGTTCTTACTCAGAAAAACGCCAAGGGCAAGACGGTTACTTGTGGGTTCTTCTCCAAGACCTTCTCTCCTGCTGAGAGGAATTACTCCATTGGAGATTGTGAACGCCTCGCTATCAAGCTAGCTTTGGAGGAATGGCAACATTTATTGGAAGGTTCTTCTCATCTGGTCAGCATCTACTCTGACCTTAAGAATCTTCAATACCTTCAGTCGGCTCAGCGTTTGAACCCCCTCTACCAGGTCTTCCTTCTGCCCCGAAGCTGGCGAAGTACTTCTTGTTGCATGTCTTTCATTTACATGGTCTTCCTCAGCATATCGTTTCGGATTGAGGTGTGCAGTTTGTCTCTAAATTCTGGCGAGCCCTTTGTAACCGTCTGGACATAAATCTGGACTTCTCTTCGGCCTACCACCCTCAGTCCAACGGTCAGGAGGAGAGGGTTAATCAAACTCTAGAGACTTATCTTCGGCATTTTGTTTCAGCTCGCCAAGACGATTGGGTCAAACTTCTTCCCTGGGCTGAATTCTCATATAATCATAAGAATTCCGAGTGCACGAGGTCGTCCCCCTTTTTTGTTGTCTACGGACTTCATTTCCGTCCTCCTCTTCCTCTCCCAGTTTCCTCCGGTGTGCCTGCAGTTGATGAGCTGGTCCGTGACTTCTCCACCATCTGGCAACAGACCCGACAGTCGTTATCCCAGGCTTCTTCACGCATAAAGGTGCAAGCGGATAAAAGTAGAAGACCTCCTCCGTCCTTCTTTCCTAGTGTGGCTTTCATCCAAGTACATCCGCTTCAAGATCCCCTGTTACACGCTCGGTCCTTGCTACCTTGGTCCCTTCCAGATTCTACAAAAAATCAACCCTGTCTCCTACCAACTCCATCTACCTGCTACGTTACGTATTCCCAATTCCTTCCACGTATTCTCAGAAGAATCTTGTCCCCACACCTGTCTCTGGCTATTCTGACAACTTCACGGTTAAAGAGATTGTTGCTACAAAAACTGTGAGAGGTAAAAACATTTTTGTGGTCGACTGGGAGGGTTACGGTCCTGAGGAAAATATCCTGGACCGTGACTTTCTCAGGCGTTTTCTGAGTCGTAAAAGGAGGGGGAGACCAAAGGGGGGGGGGTACTGTTACTTTATGCGCTCCGGCGACACACGGTGGTCCCATCACCTGCTGATGCGGGGCTGGGACTCACATCGCTGGATGCGCCCGCATGCGAGCCCTGGTCCGTCACTCACCTGGTGCTTCTCCTGCCCCCACCTCTGCCTCTCTGCTCCAGTGTGCGTGTCCCCGTCCCCTAGGGCACACGCACGCCGGAGCTTTAAGATTTAAAGGGCCAGTGCGCTCATTAGTGTAATTCTCACCTGTGGCTCTTTGATAAATTCCTCCACCCTCCTCACTTCCTTGCTGGATCTTTGTTACCTTGAGCTTAAGAGAAAGCATTCATGTTTTTGCCTTGACATGTATCTGATCCTTTGCTCCGTGACCTGACTTTGCTCCTTGCCACCTGCCTAATGACCATTTGCTACATTCCTGACTACGCTACTGTGCCACTTGCCCTGACCTTCTGCTATCCTTACTATGAGCTGTCTTATCCCTCCTGTGCATCTCCTCAGCCGCCTGTGTGGTCGAGCCATGCCAGGGGTAGCGACCTGGGTGCCACCTGCCGCAGCAAGTCCATCCTGCTTTGCAGAAGCCTCTGGTGAAAACCAGCTGCACCTTAGACTCCGCTCGCTGTACGGTCCAAGTCATCTGCCACACAGGTCCAGCGGATCCACATCCACCGGGGTTCCTGTCTTCTGAAATGTGAGTGTTACAGAAACACTGATAGCCTAACACAGTAGGCTTAATGGAGTGTAAACATTGATCATGACAGAAACAGCTGAGGAAATACAAAGTCACAATTCACTAGATATTAGGCATTACCAGGACCAGTGTATATAGCCAAGGAAACTTTTCAGCTTTGCCTTTTAAATGCCTTTATCAATATCTAGGTCTCCAACTGACAAGCCACACTAGACAAAATGAATTAGAGCATGAGGACTTGGACTTGACTCTCTTTAAGGCACTTTGTTCACTGTAGGACTTACCAGGTTACGGTTTAGGTTCCAGAGGTATGAGGTCACCAGTTTCCAAGTCACCAAGTTACATGCCAACAGACATGGATATACAGGCTTCAAGGAAAAGTGCAATTGCACATTGTATGGAACTGTGTATTTGAACTTATCCTTATGAATAATCATCTGTCTTGTTGAAAAGCTGTTATGTGCCCATAATAGTCTGCGTTCTGGCTATATCTATGGTAAGCAATTTTTTTACTTTTATAACTCAAACAAGAAGGTTTTTCTTTTTAGTGCATAGTGTGCTGTTGATGTCTCCTAATAACCTCTTCACTTCTATCCAATATTATTATTATTTTTTTTTACTCCAGAATCGGGTGATTGTTCCCTGTGATAGTGATACTTGTGGATTATACCGTTATCTTGCTACTGTGTGCACTGGACACAGGAGGGGGGCAGGGACCAGCGCCAAGGTAACAAAAATGTATATGTTTTTTAACAGTGAAATATAAACAGTGAAATATATAATTTATATATTGTGCCATGACAGTAACATATTTTCTTTTGTCTCCAGGTGTGGTTGTCCCTTTGTGGCACAAAAAGTCAGTTTGGCCCCATCCTGCTATCAGACACCAAACATCAGGTGTTTAGAAGTGGCAATGTAGATGTCTTTATTCTTTCTGTGCCATTTCCTTTGGGTGAAATAAAAAGCATCACACTCAATCATGATGGCACAGGTCCTCATAAAAGTTGGTAAGATGACAACTAAAAGGGAACCTGTCACATTGAACAAGCAGTCTGATTTCCCAGCATCATATTGTAGAGCAAGAGGAGCTGGCAGAATACTATGTAGTATTGTTAGAAAATATTTAAAGATACAGTGTAATGTGCATTTTATTCATTTACATTTCTGCTTATTATGGGCTTAGGGGTCCATTTTACAGTCTTAATAGGTGGCTATCTCTGCATGCATTCTCATACACGGAAGGCCATTGGATTCCTAAGCCCAGAATAAGCATGGTTTCTATCAACAAGTTATACTATCTCTTTTAACTCAAAATTATATATATCTGTAACCTGCTCTTTCTACATCTTAACATAATGCATTTAGATTGAACAGCATATTCTTGATGACAAGTTTCCTTTAAAGAGTATAGTTGTTTCTCACGCAAGAAACTACAGCCTTTTTTTTAATGTCTCAAACTCTTATTTCCTGTCTAGGTACGTTACTCAGGTTACTATTCAGGATGTACAACTCAAAATGTCTTGGCATTTTCTGTGCAACACGTGGCTATCCAAGCTACCTAAAGGAGGCTCTCTAAGTAAGACCTTCAAAGTTGCCAATGACCAAGAGCTAAGGAGTTTTAGGTAATCTGCAATAGCACAAAGATGTCAAACCATACTTTTGTTGCTAAATGTATAACCTTGTCAAAATGATTTTTTCAACTTTATTCTTCCCTTCATATTTTACTATTAGCTAGTTTGGTTGCCAGGTACTGAAATGCCACACTTCTTGCTTTTTAGCAGAGTGTACTGCATGAAACATGAATACTCTAGTAAAAGTTTCTCACATATGTAGTTTTTTATTTAATTTTTAAAAATGTTCAATAAAATATATCGGATTTAAATGAGTTGTTTGGATAAGGATCCAAAAAAGTTTATAGATCGTGGGTGTTTCCTTCAGGACAAGAAAAACTTCTGGTCCAGAGGACCTGACACATCCATGATTTACACATACAGCCCATTGAGTTTAAAAGGATCTGTAGGTTTTACCTATTGTGGTGCTGCAGCGAAATAGACATTTTTCAGGTTCTCATACAGCTTACAGCTGATCACTGGGAATCCCAGAGGTAGGGCATTCTGTGCTCAGCTTCCCTTCAGTGGACCCTTCTACAAAACGAATTTGCTCCAAGTGTATTATACAGTGGGGATCAAAAGTTTGGGCACCCCAGGTAAAAATTTGTATTTTTCTTTAATGATAAAGAAGCCAAGAAAAGATGGAAAAATCTCCAAAAGGCATCAAATTACAGATTAGACATTCTTATAATATGTCAACAAAAGATAGATTTTATTTCCATCATTTACACTTTCAAAATAACAGAAAACTAAAAAAAATGGGGTCTTCAAAAGTTTGGGCACCAATTATGTTGAGGTCAGGAGATTGTGAAGGCCATGGCAAAACCTTCAGTTTACGCCTCTTGATGTAATCCCCTGTGGATTTCGAGGTGTGTTTAGGATCATTATCCATTTGTAGAAGCCATCCTCTCTTTAACTTCAGCTTTTTTACAGATGGCATCAAGTTAGCATCCAAAATTTGCTGAAATTTTATTGAATCCATTATTCCTTCTACTCGTGAGATGTTCCCTGTGCCACTGGCTGCAATACAACCCCAACGCATGATTGATCCACCCCCATGCTTAACAGTTGGACAGAGGTATTTTCATTAAATTCTGTTCCCCTTCTTCTCCAAACATACCTTTGCTCATTCGGGCCAAAAAGTTCAATTTTAACCTCAACAGTCCACAGAACTTGTTTCCAAAATGCATAAAGCTTGTCTATATGTCCATTTGCAAAGTTCAAACGCTGATTTTTGTGGTGAGGACGTAGAAGAGGTTTTCTTCTGATGACTCTTCCATGAAGACCATATTTGTACAAGTACCTCTTTAGTACTCTATAGTGGAATAGTGTACCGCAACTCCAGTGTCTGACAGATCTTTCTGGAGGGATTGTGCTGTCAAACGTGGGTTTTGAATTGTTTTCCTCACAATCCTGCGAGCTGTTCTGTCTGATATTTTTCTTGGTCTTCCAGATCTTGCTTTAACTTCCACTGTTCCTGATGACTGCCATTTCTTAATTACATTTCGAACAGAGGATTTTGACATCTGAAAACATTTTGCTATCTTCTTATAGCCTTCTCCAGCTTTGTGAGCGTCAACTATTTTCAGTTTCAGATTTCTAGACAACTGCTTAGAAGAACCCATGGTGCTGATTGTTGAGGCAAGGTCAGATGAGTCTGGGCATTTAAAACCTTTGAGATTGACATCACCTGGTCTTCCCAGATGATGATTGAGAACAATCCATGACCCTGGGAGGTCTCAGCTTTAAATGCTATAAATTCTGCAGGGTGCCCAAACTTTTGCAGATGCCATTTCTTTGTTTTCTGTTATTTTGAAAGTGTAAATGATGGAAATAAAATCTAAATTTTGTTGACATATTATAAGAATGTCTAATCTGTAATTTGATGCCTTTTGGAGAATTTTCCATCTTTCCTTGGCTTCTTTATGCACATTAATACAATTTTTTACCTGGGGTGCCCAAAATTTTGATCCCCACTGTAAGTGTTTTAAATATTTCCACACAGGTTTTGGACTCTTATAATCTGGATTTCATCTTGATCACTCAGTGGATCAAAAAAGGGATCAAATGTCAAGTAGAACTAAACAGAACTTCTACATACATTCATAAGCATTTGTTGTCCATTATTATCTGTATGCCCCTTCCGCTGCCATTACTTCTCCTTCAATTGATGCTTTGGATGATGAGTTTTGTTATCCTAAACAAAGGAAACTGCTTAGAATTTCAACAAATTATATTGAATTTCAGACTACACATTCACAGTTTATGTTTCTATTCTGTCATGCAAGGAATATTTTCTTGAAAAAAACTTTAAGGGGCCTACGTGATGAACACATCTGGATTTCCATTCTTAATCATCCAGCCCGTAGTGTATTTACGCGTGTCCAGAGAGTCTCCTGTTGTATGTGTCTTCTCCTTTGTACAATTGTCATCAACCTCATGTTCTGGGAGCTACCTCAAAGTACTTATCCAGTGCTCATCAGTGTTGGTGAGTAGTATTCTGCAATGTTTTACAATGTTCCAATGTTTTTATTGTATCTATCATCTATGCTTCCTCATCATGCTGCTGAATATTTATTTTTCAGGCAGTTTCACCCTGACTTGGAAAGACATTATAATAGCCTTTGAAAGTGCAATCTTCATGTTTCCTATCAATTTACTCATCATTTATATCTTCCGAAACACTCAGCCCAAGGAAATCAAAAATACAAATACCAAAATTAAAAAAGGAAAAAAAGTTCTGAAAGCTAAAAAGAGTTCACCCTGCCAGCTAAGTATCAGCACTGTTCTAGAGGTAAGAGCACAAAAAACATAGTGGACCTTTTATTAGCAGGTAGTAAAAACATGTTATCCTGAATAGCGTCGATAGGCTTTATTTTTTAAATTAGATAATTTATTTTATTGCACATTTTTTTTAAACATTTTTTCACAACATGAAAATATAATTAACCACAATAAATAAATAAATCTAATCCCACGACTCCCAGAGAGGCAGCTGAAGGAATAATTCAGCAATAAAATCAAGTATAGTTTACATGAAAAAAGTGTCACATTATGGTCACAGTGGCCAAGTTCTACAGTTCAGTAGAGCAACATACATTAATATCATGTAATATAATATCATAGTGACATGCAGTAGAGAAAAGGTGATCATACAGTGGAGTTATCCATTAGATGAATAGAAAGATAAGATTGAAAGGGCATATCTTTAATAACACTTTCTTGGACCTCTCTGTCTCACACTACTGCACCCACCAAGGCCTACTAGGCATATAAAGTTTGGCAATCCCCAGAAAGACTTACACTTTGTTTAAAAGGGGTATTCTGGTGGAAAACATTTTTTTAATCAACTGGTGCCAGGAAGTTAAACAGATTTGTAAATTACTTCTATTAAAAAATCTGAATCCTTCCAGTAATAATCAGCTGCTGTATACTCCACAGGAAGTTTTTTTCTTACTGAATTTCTTTTTTGTCTTACCACAGTGCTCTCTGCTGACACCTCTGTCCATGTCATGAACTGTCCAAAGCAGGAGAGGTTTGCTATGGGGATTTACTCCCACTCTGGACAGTTCCTGACATGGACAGAGGTGTCAGCAGAGAGCACTGTGGTCAGACAGAAAGGAAATTCAAAAATTAAAGAACTTCCTGTGGAGTATACAGAAGCTGATAAGTACTGGAAGGATTAAGATTTTTTAATAGAAGTAATGTTCAAATCTGTTGAACTTTCTGGCACCAGTTGATTTAAAGGGGTACTCCGGTGCTTAGACATCTTATCCCCTATCCAAAGGATAGGGGATAAGATGCCTGATCGAGGGAATCCCGCCGCTGGGGACCCCCGTGATCTTGCACGTGGCACCCCGTTTGTAATCAGTCCCCGGAGCGTGTTCGCTCCGGGACTGATTACCGGCGACTACAGGGCGTGATTACAAACGGGGTGCCGTATGCATAATCCCGGGGGTCCCCAGCGGCGGGACTCCCACGATCAGGCATCTTATCCCCTATCCTTTGTATAGGGGATAAGATGTCTAAGCACCAGAGTACCCCTTTAAAAAAATAGTTTTCCACTGGAGTACCCCTTTATGTACATCCCTCTTTCCAAGGTTGGCATTATTATTAATACTTTAAAGAGTACCTGCCACCATCTCCATTGCTTTATATTATGCTGCTGATATGTTGCCCTCTTCATTAACTGCCCCCCCCCCCCCCCCGCAGTTTTTCTTTTTAATTTTCGCCCAGTATTTCCTTCATAATGCTTTTTCAAAACTTGCTCACTGCAGACAGTGTTTAATGTAGCTGAGGTGCACCATGCAGCATGCACATCGCTTGCTCCCATCTGTCTGATTGATAGGCAGGGAGCTGCGCTGTGCTTGTCAGTGTCCAGGCTGCACTATGAGAGTTAGGACTCATAGAGAGACTTGCGACTGGGACATGTAGGGAGACCCCTAGTGGTCAGTTTTTACAAGTCAAAATAAATATATAAATATCTTTTTTTATGACATGGTATTAGATGTTTCTAATACTTCAATTAACAACATATACAAAGTTTTTGTGAGGACGGGTAAATGAAATGTTATAATTTTTATTTAGTTAACTTTTTTCCCCCCATCCTGCTGCTTCTTTTGTTAGGACCTGTCAGGAGTAGTGAAGATTTTGAGCGAAGTTTCTCAGAATAAGGTAGAAATGGACTTAGATCAAGAATCAAATAAAAATGTTACTGTTCTTCTGCAGACCATTTCACACCTCTTGCAAGAACAGCTAACACCTGGATGTAAGTACTTTATCTTCCTTTATATCTTTTACAGCCATACAAATCTGCAATAAAGTCTGCAGTAAAAAATGCACAGTAAGGGTACGTTCACACAAGTGAATTTTCTGCAGTTTTTTTGTTGAAAATCCGCAGCAGATTACCGCTAAGTATGAGAGCTTCTTTATAGATAAGTAAGCAAGCTTGGTAATGGCCCCACCTCATTATGTTAGACTTCTCCAAAAAACTGGCATATGTTTGGTAAGATAAAACTTAACTTTTAATACTATACACTAAAATAAAAAAAAAGTGTAATATAATCACAACAACAAACAACACAAAAGAACGTAGGACAGGGTTCTCAGCAAAGCAGGCAACTTCTGCCTATAAAATCATTATTATTGCACCTGACATTCCGCAACCTGTTGAGAAAAGCAAAAACAATATACGTGCAGCAACCCTGATGACTGCAGTTTGCTATACACAAGAGGTCAGTAATTGTTATGCATAAGACAGGGGTACACGTCCAGAGGGAGTAATATATTATATTATACTGTGAGCAGTGGCTCAAAAACAGTCATAGAGAGGGCTAGTCAGCATACTCTCCCTACACTCCCTATATGTCCCTGGCATGTAGTGCTGTATTTCCCCTGTTAACTCCTTACCCTAGCTGTGTGGCACATAGCTGGGGCACCCACCCTAGAAAGACTGACCCCCATGCCTCAAGAACCTTGCTCCGACTCTGAGCGGTCCCATCCAGGTGTGCACAGTTATAAACGGGTATAATAAAGTGCGTAATGCAAAAATAATATTAAGGTGCAATAGTTATCATGACATTCAGATAGCAATCATATCAAAAACCTGGCATCCTATGCACCGTTTCACTCTGTAGCTGGTCAGGGAGATATTCAGGTCATTACAGCTTTTTTTTTTTTTTTTTTATATATATATAAATTTGTTTATTAGAAATTTCATAAAATTACAACAATGCTGATTAAGATATAGACATAACAGTAATACACATCCAATCTTCAATTCTTCACTACATTGCTGTATAAACCAACAGAATATTCCTCTTACATTCCTCAGGTCATTACAGCTTGATTGTATTGGTGGCAGTGGAAACCATTCTAAGACCTTGCGGTCTTTTATGTTGAATGACTCCTCCCATAGTTACATCATTCACCACGTCATCATACCTGCCTATGATCACGGATCGCCGCCTAGGTGTGGCAGCAGCTGTACAGGATCTCCCACGGGGGTAGTGCAAAATGGGATTACAGACGCAGCTCCCCACATCTATCCCCGCTCAGCGTCTGCAACATTACTCCCCCCCAGGCTCATGCCGCGCCTTTTCCTCACCTTTAAAGGGATACACCGGTGGAAAACTTTTTTTTTTAATCAACTGGTGCCAGAAAGTTAAACAGATTTGTAAATTACTTTTATTAAATAATCTTAATCCTTCAAGTACTTATTAGTTGCTGAATACTACAGTGGAAATTCTTTTCTTTTTGGCACACAGAGCTCTCTGCTGACATCATGACCACAGTGCTCTCTGCTGACATCTCTGTGCATTTTAAGAACTGTCCAGAGTAGGAGAAAATCCCCATAGCAAACATATGCTGCTCTGGACAGTTCCTAAAATTGACAGAGATGTCAGCAGAGAGCATTGTGGTCATGACCTCAGCAGAGAGCACTGTGTTCCAAAAAGAAAATAATTTCCTATGTAGTATTCAGCAGCTAATAAGTACTGGAAGGATTAAGATTTTTTTTTGTAGAAGTCATTTACAAATCTGCTTAACTTTCTGGAACCAATTGGAAAAAAAAAGCTTTCCACCGGAGTACCCCTTTAATGACCTGGAGAGGGAGTATCAGTAAGTTGTCAAGGGGACGAACAGCGTGTCCCAGGCTAGAGCTTGATAGCGGCAACACTCACATTGTCCATAACATCACAGTGTTATCAGTCATGCGCGAGCCAATTATTATACACAAGCTGATGCATCATACAAGGACCGGTATAACAGTACAGTTGCAGTCACGATGAGTAAGTAGTGGCCTCTATAGTTACCCTTTAGATAATGCACAATGGCAGCAATGATATGAGCAGTGGCTACCATAGTTACCCATTAGATAATACGTAGTGACAGAACTATACAGTGGCAACTGTAGTTACCCATTGGATAATACGTAGTGGCAGAATTATGCAATAGTAATATACACAATGGCAATCATGATAACTCATATTATGGATGCAATAGCAATTCTGATTAGCAGTGGCAAAAGCAATTATTATCCGTAAACCGCGCTTCATGTGAACATACTATGATCACATTTTTTAAATGTAGCTTTTACCAACACCATCACAGATACCACAAGTGTCAAAGTATCATTTCTAAAGCCCTGATAAACAAATCTGCTACTTTTATACAGACTTACATCCTATGCTCCTGTATTGCTGACAGATTTGATGTTTAGCTCTCTTAGCTTGGTGATGGCTCTATTGCTTTCTACCTAAAACTGTGTCAGCCATTTCTGATTTACAACTTCACAGTCTAAGCCAACGGTAGGCTTAGGTTTGCATGTGATCTTTTTTGTTATTGCATTTGTTATACATCTTATACCTTGGGTTGCTCCACATGTGATTTCACAAAGACATTCCCCAATGTCCTTGCTAGGTGTGCAGCTGCAGGAATGGACGGCTGGCTGACTCTTTAGACAGAATACACTATGGGGGAGATTTATCAAAACCTTTCTAGAGGAAAGGTTGCTGAGTTGCCCATAGCAACCAATCAGATTGCTTCCTTCATTTTTGAAAGGCCTCTGAAAAATGAAAGAAGCAATCTGGTTGCTATGGGCAACTCATCGATTTTTTCCTCTGGGCAGGTTTTGATAAATAATGTCTACCAGTATGTTGAATATCTGTACTAAATAAAAAGGGGAAAAAAATAACATTTCCCCATATATGCCTTACAAAATGGGCAAAATTTTATTTTACAAACTACTTTAGCTACACTATGTGTTTTTAAAATAATGCGCCAACAGCAGTTACAAGAGCGAGCTTCGCGCTGCGGCCGAGTGGCTCAGTGTCTCCACTCATATCTGCAGATTTCTCGCTGTAGACACAGTGCCTTCTCATAGCAGACAAGTAGCGGGAAATCCACAGCTATGAGCAGACACAGAGCTACCCAGCCACAGCAGGAGGCTCGCTCTTGTGACTTTCATCAGCACAATTGCAGCATGAAATACATTGTGGATGCATTACATGTGAATAGACCCTAATTATGAGAATTATCCCTGCCGGACCCATGCCACATCCCATTTATTTCAGAGAGGGATTCAACTTATTTTTTGGACTGTATACGTTATTGTTGTACAGTACAAAAATAGGGATATAGGTTGAACTTGATGGACACTGCTCTTTTTTTTCAACCAAATTTTTTTCTTTGAATCATATCTTTTTTATTAAGTTTCTTAATAAGTACAATTTACATGAAACATTCCTCACCACCCTTCAAAAAACAGTCCCAAGTCCACTACAAGTCCGAGTCCAGATACAGAGCACAACTTGGAGAAAGAGAACAAAGTGAGATTGCATGTGAAATAATACCTACCAAAAAGGCCATAGCAATAATGGTCCCCATGAATACAACAACCGCATACACCAGGAAAGACAATAGACATACAAGAACACACAATAATACAAAAAGGTCCCTTATAAACTGTTGGGGCCTAACCTATAAACCCCCACCCAGGGAACCCAGACCATATGGAACGTAAGCATGGCTTTACGCTTTTCATAGATACCTGTTACGCCGAGCGCTCCGGGTCCTTGCTCCTCCCCGGAGCGCTCGCTACACTCTCGCTACTGCAGCGCTCCGGTCAGATCCACTGACCCGGTGCGCTGCGATACCGCCTCCAGCCGGGATGCGATTCGCGATGCGGGTGGCGCCCGCTCGCGATGCGCACCCCGGCTCCCGTACCTGACTCGCTCTCCGTCGGTCCTGTCCCGGCGCGCGCGGCCCCGCTCCCTAGGGCACGCGCGCGCCGGGTCTCTGCGATTTAAAGGGCCACTGCGCCGCTGATTGGCGCAGTGGTTCTAATTAGTGTTTTCACCTGTGCACTCCCTATTTATACCTCACTTCCCCTGCACTCCCTCGCCGGATCTTGTTGCCATTGTGCCAGTGAAAGCGTTTCCTTGTGTGTTCCTAGCCTGTGTTCCAGCCCTCCTGCCGTTGCCCCTGACTACGATCCTTGCTGCCTGCCCCGACCTTCTGCTACGTCCGACCTTGCTTCTGTCTACTCCCTTGTACCGCGCCTATCTTCAGCAGTCAGAGAGGTTGAGCCGTTGCTAGTGGATACGACCTGGTCGCTACCGCCGCAGCAAGACCATCCCGCTTTGCGGCGGGCTCTGGTGAAAACCAGTAGTGACTTAGAACCGGTCCACTAGCACGGTCCACGCCAATCCCTCTCTGGCACAGAGGATCCACCTCCTGCCAGCCGGCATCGTGACAATACCCCTCTCTAAACAAACAGTAAGTGTAACCCTAGCAACTAAATCAGTTACCGTAGGGGGACTCCAGTATCCAGTATTAAGCTATAAGCTTTTTTGTTTGGTACAGTATACAAAGAATAGCCAGTTCAATCCCCGATGGCTCTGTTCCATACCTTATTAGGCCCAGCAGGCAGGGCTTCGGTTCCAGTGGTACCACTATTGCATACATACTACAGATGAGTGACAACACCTTCCACCAGAAAGGAACCAAGACTGGCTATTCCCACACCATGTGACACAGAAGGGCCCCCAACTGGCCCTGCAGAGCCCCTTCGGCTCCTAAAACCCTGCTTCCTGGAGAGAAAGAAATTAAGGCAGGCCAGGTTTGTGCAACAGAGGTGTTCCGATAGACCTAGTATATTCCTGACATGTTCCCAAACCTTACACAGAAATTTTGTAGGGGGTGAAGCATCAGTGATTCTAGTCAGGGCACCTATATGCAGGATATGTATTGGTATACGTCCCCATGTTTAGCCATGAATAATTTACCCGAAGGGCCTATAGTCTCTACTTCTGCCCATCCTCGCAATTGATGTAGTTGTGAGGTCAGATAGTCGGCAGGACCAACCCACCTGAAGCCTTTCCTGCTGCAGCGTCTCCAACCGGAGTCTAAGATTCCTGCCCCCCACACAAGCTGTCTGAAAAGACATTGGATTCTCTGAAAGTGCACCATCGCAATCCATACGAGATAATTTAGCAAAATGTACAAAAGTTGGGGCATCAGCAACATCTTTGCTAGATTAGCATGACCAACCACAGACAGTGGCAGCTTGCACCTAATCGATATTTTTGGGAACTCTTATCCAGGAGAGGTAGTAGATTAGAGGAGACAAAATCTTGAATGTGCGGGATCACCTGTATCCAGGGCTGGACTGGGGATAAAAACCAGCCCTGGAAATAACTGCATACCAGCCCCACTGGTCAAAGGGCGCAGGCGCTACATATATGACAGAAGCCTGGTAAATCAAATACCAGGTTTTTACTAGACAGGTTCTATGTACTACAGCCTGTGAGAGAAGGCTGGCATTTGATTTTTCAGGCTTCCATTCTATAATGTTGTTGACTTGATACTGTATCCAAGCTGGGAAGGGCTACAGTCTGCACACTTTAGCACATAAAAGTAGTTGTAGCTGCTGGGCACAGCAGAGGCGGCTCTAGACTTTGTAAAACCTTAAGCGAACATGAGGCCCCACATACTTTTCTGCAGACTTCACATAGTGATCCGATCGGATGTGAGATGGTTGCGCTGTCCCTGCAGCACCAATTACTGACCAACTCCTGTTTAACGAGACCAATATTACCAATAATACTAGTATACTGTTACTAACCAAATCTATTATCCCTGTACTGTGACGTCACTGTATGTATTATCCCTGTACTGTGACATCACTGTATGTATTATCCCTGTACTGTGACATCACTGTATGTATTATCCCTGTACTGTGACATCACTGTATGTATTATCCATGTACTGTGACATCACTGTATGTATTATCCCTGTACTGTGACATCACTGTGTAAATTATCCCTGTACTGTGACATCACTGTATGTATTATCCCTGTACTGTGACATCACTGTATGTATTATCCCTGTACTGTGACATCACTGTGTGTATTATCCCTATACTGTGACATCACTGTGTGTATTATCCCTGTACTGTGACATCACAGTGTATTATCCCTGTACTGTGACATCACTGTATGTATTATCCCTGTACTGTGACATCACTGTGTGTATTATCCCTATACTGTGACATCACTGTGTGTATTATCCTTGTACTGTGTATAATAAAGGGATTATCTGGCGGGATGGTTTTGTTTTTAGAACTATGCCCATACCTTGTAAATAAAAAATAAATAAATAAATGAATAAATTATATATGTAAAATAAACCTGTGCTCATCTCCAGCCCTCCCGCCATTCCTCCGTTGTCCTGTTCTGGTTACCAGGTGCAATCCTTTTCCTGATAGAAAGTGTGACACCTGAGCCTGGAGTGATGTTGGGGCCCAGTGTGTCATACTACTAGTCCACAGCAATGTCCTACCTCAGTAGTACAGCACACTGGGCCCCAACATCACTCCAGGCTCAGGTGTCACACTTTCTATCAGGAAAAGGATTGCACCTGGTAACCAGAACAGGACAACGGAGGAATGGCGGGTGGGCTGGAGATGAGCACAGGTTTATTTTTTATTTACTATGTACAAGGTACAGGCATAGTTCTGAAAACCATACCCTCCCGCTGGATAACCCCTTTAACCCTGTACTGTGACAATACTGTGCATATTATCCCTGTACTGTGATGTCACTGTGCATTATGCAAAGTGACATCACAGCACAGGGTTAATACACACATTGACATCACAGCACAGGGTTAATACACACATTGACATCACAGCACAGGGTTAAGACACACAGTGACAGTACAGGGTTAAGACACACAGTGACAGTACAGGGTTAAGACACACAGTGACAGTACAGGGTTAAGACACACAGTGACAGTACAGGGTTAAGACACACAGTGACTGTCCAGGGTTAAGACACACAGTGACAATACAGGGTTAAGACACACAGTGACAGTACAGGGTTAAGAATCACGGGTAACATGGGCCGCTGCAGTGCCGCCGGCATTATCACTATGTGTTCTTATCACTTAATGTGCACTGGCCCGCAGCTGCAGTGTGATAGTGTGATTGTTCTGGGGGGGGGGGGGGGGGGTCGCTGTATGGACAGTGGACACACCTGAAGGCAGCAGGCCATCACGGACATGGTGAGGCTGAGGACTGGCGATCATTCCTTTCTCCTGCTCTCCGGGGGCCGGGCAGGGACTTATGAGAGTTCTTCAGAGGAGCTCAGAGCCCAGATTGGCTGCCATACAGATAAGCTGGCTGCGTAATGACGCAGGACATAGTTACGCCGGCCCTTTGATTCTTGGGAACGTCATTACGCGGCTGCCATATCTTTATGGCAGCCGCATCACTCATCATCTGGAGGCGGGGCCTCTGCCTGCCAACTATAGGTACTAAAGCTAACTATAATCGTACGCAAGCGGCCGGGTCAGAGCCGGAGACAGAGCGGCTTTAGCCTCTGCCTCCTGCTCCTACACTGGCCGTATTCTTGACATTGTTGTGCCAGCCCCCAGGTAGAGCGGCCTACCTGGAATTTCCTCGGTATCCCGGTAGGCCAGTCCGGCCCTGACTGTATCCCTAAATACTTAATGCTAGGGACTAGCTGAAAATGAGATTCCCCTATCTGAGGAATCTAAGGGAGCGGATCTAGGGGCATAAGGACCGACTTATCAAGATTTTAACAGATTTTAAGGTTACCCTTAGAATTCCTGCCACATATTTCATGGTGTATGCAGTGTGAACATAAACATAGGAAATATTCATACTCAAGGGATCTGTTTTAGAAATGTATGCAACTGAAAATCTTTAGAAATTTTCTGATACATGAAGTATTTGCCATTATCTGCCTTTTTGATTTTCCTTATGATTGTTTTCCAGTACTGTCATCTTCGGTGTCTTTGATGCAGCTTTCTAGTGATGAGTTGCATGCTTTGTTCTGTGCACATTATGTGTCCCGAAAGCTTAAGAAAGTGTCTCAAGATCTTCAGCAGCTGGAAAACCAACAGGCCCAAGACAAGACGCAGCATGATGTGTTCCTCACACAGTTACATCCTCTGCTGCATGTATTAGACAAATCTGTTCCTCCTTTGCCTGCACAAAGGTAAGATACCAAACTTTTGATAGAAAGTCCATGGCCCTATGAATATATATGTTTATTATCTCTACTATCCCACCTATTCAGGTCCCAACAAAAGCAACAGGTACAAAAAAAGCGACTGCCTTGGTGGTTCCTGTTTATTGGGTGGACCCTACTGATCTCTATCAGTATTGTTTCTACCTACTTCACCATGATGTACGGGTTCCTCTATGGAAAGGAAAGTTCTATCCGATGGATCATTTCCATGACTTTATCTCTTTTCCAAAGCATCTTTATTCTGCAGCCTCTTAAGGTAGGTAAATGTTTATCAACCACAGTTAAAGGGGTATTCCGGGCAAAAAACATTTTATCCCCTATCCATTTTATCCATAATATGCCTGATCCCCTATACTTTGGATAGGGGATAAAATGTTTTTGCCCGGAATACCCCTTTAAAAGGGATGTTTCAAGAACAAAATTTCTGTCTGTCATAGATAACACTCTGCCTCTTTTGACATCATTTTCTGTCTGGCTCCACCTAGATATGTATGATGAGGTTGTCCAATCATCTAAATCATGGTGCTATGTGCACTGCTATGAACCAATGTTGCTGTGCAAAGTGATAATACAGACCTTTTAAAGTTCTCTGTATATGATTTCCAGGTAGTGGGATTTGCCATTTTCTTTGCTCTTATCTTAAAGAAGGTAGATGAAGATGAAGAACTAGTGGATACAGAACTTGGGATATCAGGTTAGTTATTTTCTATCTGGAATTTTCACAAATTCCACTTTTATTTATTATATACTGTATGTCAGTGTGTTTTTTTTCTCCTGAATAGTAAATAGCTTGAAATTGGCCTCATAGAATATAATTGTGTATTTGTGTTATTTAGGGCAAATGCTCTTTACTTGGTCCTTTGTTTCATACCTGTGGGCTATCTACTTTGTTTGATTCTAAATCTAGAGCTTCTTATATGCATGTAGTAATTAGATTTTTGCTATACACTGCAGATGAATATCGGACAAGTGATGAGACGGCACTGTAATGGATTTCCTGGCTTGCTGCATTCTGTGTACCGGATCTACAAGGATGACCTTTTTTTATTGAGACAGATACATTCTACAGCACTATAAACAGAACATCTGAAGCTCCATTTAACTTTTTATATCATGAAGTGGTTAATTTACCTTTGTATGTTATATATAGGCAAGTACTGAGTACTGCAGCCATAGACAACTTATCCTCTGTCTGATAAGTGTCTGATTGCCGGGTGGGGGGGTTGGGTTGCGGGGGGTTGTAAGGGTGTTGTTATCCAACCGCTGGGATTTCCCGCACGGGGACCCGACACTCTGCGCAGCTAATGCTTGTGTCGTTGACCTTACTAAGAAGTTGACAAACATGCCCCCTTCATTCAGCTCTATGAGAGTGGCGGGAATGCAAGAATGCTGCATCTACACCTCTCCCATAATGATGCATGAAGGGGAGTGTTGACCGCAGCATCATGCTGTGCCCAGCACGCCTCCTGCACAGGGAGAGCCGCGCCAGAGCTGGGTTCCTGTACAGGAGATCACGGGGGTTCCAGCTGCAGTACTCCTTTAAGACTATAGAAACAACACAGGGTAACACAGGCAGAAATGTTTTCTTAATGCCTTCTCATACTAATAATATTTTGTAAATCAATACCAGTTAGTTTTTTATAGCACCTTTTTATACTGGTTAAACAATAAAGAATCTCTGCAATTTGACATTTCTAAGTAAATTAAAATTGTACATTGTGACATTTTTAGGGGCTTTACGGCACCTTACCTTTATTTGCTTCTCATCCACACAAAGCAATTTACATCAACAGAGCAATAAAAAATTGTAGGCAGGCTAGCCGCTAACAATACTTTATAGCTCAACTAGTTATCCGATGGCCTACCACACAAACATCGCAACCAATACATATTGGCCCTCATTTACTAAGCTAAAACCAACTAGTTTTTGTTGGGTTATTTAGGTGCATAATGTCTTTGACATGTCTGCGCCAAGAAAATCCGACAAACTCGACATTGCATTGTGAAAAGCCTATAAACTGGGGTGGTCTTTTAATAAGAGGGCATGGCTGGTCCGAAAAGGGGCACAGTTTCACACCCGACCTATTTACTATTGAATTCACAGAAAATCCTGTGAATAAATGACTGGAAATTTCCACCTAGGAAAAGCTCAGAAAATATTCCCATCTTGTAAATCTGTGAATCTCCATATAAATAGTGAGGAAGTCGTAAACAACATTTTATACTGGTAAAAACTGAACACTCTTAGTAAATTAGGGCCATTTTGTCCATACCAATTGTGGGAGCTCACATAAGCAAGCATCATCTGTTATTTTCAGGGCTAGGAGCTCAGTGTAAATAAATCACAGAAAAATGTTATCTGAAAATGACAATTTGTTAAAATCACTGTGGCCACTAAGCCTAATAATAAAGTGACACTTCTTGTTCTCTACAGGTAACCTTTCAGCAATCTTTTTTTTATAATCACAGACAGGATTACAGTGAATGGTGACGCCAGGATATAGACAAGACAGGAGCAGACTATTTGTAGGAGGAGATGGTCAGAGCTCACCCTGTTCCCCGCCATGCACAGTAGCTGATGTAAAGCTTATGTCTAAATGCTGTGCAGTACGCTCAGACTGGTTGGCCTCTGACTTCCTCTTATCCTGGCTTATGTACACTGGCCTTGATTTATCATAATGTGTAAGATAAAATTTGAAATATTTTTCTCACAGAAACAGATCACAGCTCACCTTTCACTTTACCATAGCTTGTTAAGATAGGAAAGCTGAGCTGTGATTGGTTTCTGTGGTCAAACTGTCTATAGTTTTTCCCTAATACATTTCCGACAATCTTCAAAATACTCTATTCCTAAAAAGAGACTGAAATGTTTTATAGCCAAGACTTACTTAGCTTTAGGTGCAACACACAGCAGTGTCTATGTCAGACTCAGAAGCCCTCTAGGGGTTAAATGGGTCATTCAGGAATAGTAAACCAGAGCTAATTTCTTTAGCTAATTTCTTTAAAAAAAACAAAAACAGAACAACAACAACACAGCAACTGTCCTCAGGGTATGTGTGGTATTACAACTTGGCTCTATCCCCTTCAATGAAACTGAGCTGCAATACCACACACAACCTGAAGACAGGTGTTGTGCTATTTTTGGAAGAAATTAGCTCTGTTTTTCTAATCCGGGCATAATTCCTTATTCCTTATGAAATGTCCACACAAAGGAATTTCCATGCGGAATCCAGCAGAAAAATTCAGCATGGAAATTCTGCTACATGAAGTTAACATTGTGGTGAATGGAATATTTGCTGTCTCATTCATATGGCAGATTTGTAGCTACAGAACTTCGGCTGTGGAAATTCCACAAAAAGAATGAACATGCCAACTCTTTTAGTGGTATTCCACGGCAAAGTTTACTATATTGTTGCACGGCGTTAATACATTTTTCGCAGGTAAGCAAAAGCGGGAGTTTTTTCTCACCTAAGCGAAGACAATAGTCAGTTTCTGTTAGTTGAGCCAAGGTTCGGCTGGAGTATATTTAGTAGGTTTTTAAAGCCTTAGCGACTTTTTTGCGAATGTCGCGGTTGATAAATTTATGACTATGGCAAGTCAAAATTGTAAAAACACTTATGTACGCCGATTTGAATAAAAAATGCTTTTCTCGCTCTCGTGGCAGATTGTCGCACGAAAAAAGATGGTGGCGCAATTGCAAATTTTTTGCAACAATTTTATGCAAAAAAACTCTGATAAATCGGTTGATAAATGTCTGTCATAGTCCGGATAAATCGGTTGATAAATGTCTGTCAGGACCAACACTGGGATCAGTGTTTTCACCTAGCATGTATAAAAGTAAAAATAGCTTTAGACAGGGGAATGTGCACTGGTTGAAATACATAGGCAATGTAGGATGTGAGCATACGAGATGCATTACTTGTAGGTTTATGGAAAAAACTGACCATTTTACATCGTATACCACTAATGTAACATATCCCATAAGAAGCTGCATAAACTGCAGTACGGATTACGTGGTTTATTTGGCTTCTTGTACACAAAGCCGATCACAATATATTGGCTCAACGAGTAAACAACTTAACCCCTTAAGGACGCAGCCCTTTTTCACCTTAAGGACTGAGCCCTTTTTCGCAATTCTGACCACCGTCGCTTTACGAATTAATAACTCGAAAACGCTTTTACCGAATATTCTGATTCTGAGATTGTTTTTTCGTGACATATTCTACTTTATTTTGGTGGTAAATTTTCGCCGTTAATTGCATCCTTTTTTGGTGAAAAATCCCCAAATTTCATGAAAATTTTGAAAATGTTGCATTTTTCTAACTTTGAAGCTCTCTACTTGTAAGGAAAATGGATATTTTAAATACATTTTATTTTTAATCACAAATACAATATGTCCACTTTATGTTGGCATCATAAAATGGAAATATTTTTGCTTTTTGAAAAAATTAGAGGGCTTCAAAGTAGAGCAGCAATTTTCAAAAATGTCATGAAAATTGCAAAATCTGAAGGGACAGATGTTACAGAACTACAACTCCCAGCATGCCTGGGCAGTCTAGGCATGCTGCGAGTTGTAGTTTGGCAACATCTGGAGGGCTACCGTTTGGGCACCACTGTAACAGTGGTCTCCAAACTGTGACCCTCCAGATGTTGCAAAACTACAAGTCCCAGCATGGACATGCTGGGAGTTGCAGTTTGGCCTTCCTAGTGGTTGCCACAGTAAAGATCACGTTACTTTCACTTTCATTCCCCCCCCCCCCCCCATGTAGTTTCCCTACCTGAGCCAGGATCCAGCAGTCTCCAGCGACGATCGGGGATCCCCAGGCATCTTCTCCTGCAGGTACCGGCCTCCATCTTCTTCCCATGATCCCCTCGACATCCAGGGGTGGGCGGAACGGCAACCCACTGTCCTGCCCTGCCATTGGTCAGAATCAGTTCTGACCAATGGCAGGGGATAGGAGGAGATTGCAGCACTGTGACCTTGCTCCTATCCCTCAGGATGATCAGGGCTGTCCCTGACAGCTCCGATCATCTCAGAATAGCAGAAAATCGCATGTCTGAATTGACATGCGATTTTCTGAGATCGCCGACATGGGGGGGTCTCAGGACCCCCCTCGGCGATGTGCCGGGATGCCTGCTGAATGATTTCAGAAGGCATTCCGGTCCGGTCCCCAACCGGCTAGCGTCGGGGACCTTAAGGACTCGGGATGCAGGGTGTATGCATACGCCCGGCGTCCTTGAAATGTTAAGGTCCGCATTAGGAGACATATCTCCTAGCCCTACCACAGCATTTTAGTGAGATCCATGGAGGTAACACAAATTTCCTCAGTGTCAAAGGTATTGAGAAGATATATAGAAAACCCTGGGGTGGAGACATGAGAAAACATCTGTTGAACAGGAAAACGTTCTGGATGTTCTTCCTTAAAACGATCCACCCACAGGGACTGAATCAGAGATTGGACCTTATCACTGTGTATTGAATATTTAAACTGTACTCTGTTATGTAGCATATGTACATATATTATGCATAGTAACTATACCTGTGAAAGTATGCAATAATGCCAGACATAAATTCAGACCATGTTTTCCAGATGCCTATTTTAAGTTTGTCATGTGACTTGATCCCATCAGTATTTTAACATGTATGAATAATGAAACCACTCTATGACTAAGCGTACTACTCCGTGAAACGCATCAGGGGTTTCCTTATACCTGTTTTATCCTGTTGTAGCCTAATAAAGCGCAAAGATTTTGTACCTGAACACCTAGTGCTGGACATTCGTTTCTACTTGGATCTTGGATCTTGAAGCCGGGCCAGTGTCGGTGGGTCCACTGCGCATGTGCTTTCAGAAGGCTGGAGTGAAGCTGTGTTTCTCCAAGTAGTAATAAAATAGGGTCCCAAAAGGTATCTTTCTTTACATAGTTCTTTACACAGCGTAATCACTGACACTCATTGACAAATCTTTGTGAGTTAAGCATTTTTTCTTGTATTGTTTCCACATTTCCAATCTCCTTGTATATGCTTGCACTTGCACTGAGTGTAATCTTACTACAATAAATTCTTCCATAAGGCAGCTTTGTTATACTGAGATAATAATTTCAGGTAGGGAGGAGAGATCAGGTAGCTATTGCCATTCTGTCAGCAACTAAGATATGGAATATAATTGTATCTATTTTGGGAACTCAAAAAATTCTACAACGTAAGAGATAATAAAGCTGCTTCTGTTCCTCATAAAATCATACCCAGAATCCCAGAATTGTGCTTTGCAACCCATATATATCATCCCAAAACTGCCTTACATCTTAAAAGGGGTACTCTGCTGCCCTAGCATTCAGAATATTTTATGCCGAATGCTCGGAGCAGGCAGCGGGGGTCGTGACGTCACAGCCACGCCCCTTGTGAGGTCACACCATGCCCCCTTGATGCAGGTCATGATCAGACATCTTATCCCCTATCCTTTGGAAAGCGGATATGATGTCTAGCGGCGGCGTACCCCTTTAAGAGGTTGCCATTTATTCAAATAAATGGGAGTTCATGTAATATATGGATGGACCAGAACTGCCAAAACAAGAATCTCTTAGGTCTCGCCTCCCTGGCTAACAGTAGTGTTGAGCGGCATAGGCCATATTCGAATTCGCGAATATATGGACGAATATTCGCCATATATTTGCAAATATTCGTATATTTGTAATATTCCCGTTTTATTTTCGCATATGCGAAAATTCGTGCATGCGAAAATTAACATATGCGAAAATTAACATATAAAAAAATTTGCATAAGCGAAAATTTACATTTGTCAATTTTCGCATGCGCGAAAATTCGCACACCAGTCTCACACAGTAGTATTAGAGCCTTCTTTACACCACACAAGCTGGAAGCAGAAAGGGGTGATCACTGTGATGTGTACTGTGAAAAAAAAACAAAAAAAAAAACGAATATTCGTAATTACGAATATATAGCGCTATATTCGCGAATATTCGCGAATTCGCGAATATGCGATATTCGCGAATAAAATTCGCATTGCGAATATTCGCGAGCAACACTAGCTAACAGAATTACGTCTCTATTGGAGGAGCCTAGGATATCTTTATGAGTCAGCACCTTTAATTTTACTATTGTGATTGCCGCCCAACTTTCCAAGGAAAGGATAACACTAAGTGTCCTGTCCCCTCCTTAAGTCCCCTCAGGAAGAGTCTCTTGAGTCCATAGGGCTCTCCTGCAGGGCTCCCCCCCCCCCCCCCATGTTGCCTCATATAATTGTAATGTACTTGCATTGTGTACATATTGTCTGTATGTATAAAGTTGTATAGTTTGTATACCATGTATAGGACCTTCCTTGGTCATGTGACCTCCTGTCATGTAATATGCCAAGAGTTCGATATTTCAATAACTACAAGTCCAAGCAAGCCTGCGAGGTATCCTGTGTCCCGGTTGCCTCTGAAGGAACTGGAAGGAAGGAAGAGTTAGATGGGCACAGGAGCCCCAGGCATTAGCAACCAATGGGCTTTAGTCCAGCCCCCTAGTATATAAGGGGCTGTAGTCTCTCAGTGAGCTCTCTTATCTCTTGGACTCAAAAGCAAGCATGCAGTTCTGTATACTGAAAATTCATCTCATCTAGGCCAAAGCCTACGGAACAGCAGCCACTTCCACTTCTCAAACGTGAGTTACAATTCTCTCTACAAATCCAGTGACTACTGCTCAGCTAAGGAATATATTTGTAGCACAGTGGCCTGCCTAAATATCTCAATAACTACAAGTCCAAGCAAGCCTGCGAGGTATCCTGTGTCCCGGTTGCCTCTGAAGGAACTGCATAATTGTAAAGACTGTTCCCTAAGCATTTCAAGTAAAAATTCCAGTTTATTCAGAATCCTTGCTGTGGACATTCCTTTATTACAAAACAGTTTTTGTGTTGGTTGACGGCGGTTACCATACCGGAATAACCACATACTGGCGTCACGAACACTAAGGGGTTAACAACATCTTGCCTCCAGGGTTAATACCAACAGACCCTGCTACAAACTGCAACACCCCAGACACCAAATAGCTTTTGGTGTCACGAACAGGATACGGGTGTGTGCCCTTTATAACTCAGCTACCCAGACCACCCGCAAAACGGGTGTATACCATTATTACAAGTGCCATTAGTCATCCCCCTATGCAGGAATGTGTATAGAGAACTGTCCAGGATTGTCACAAGTTGCGACCGAAATTGCGCCCAAAATTGTACAGGACATTGTTGCTGCTGAAATTGTGCTTTGCAGGGGTGCTAGAAAAAGTAAGGGGGAGGTGAAGAATATTGTATTGTGGCCATGTGTAAAATCAGGAACGAAGCCATGTTACATGCTCCGCTACAAAAAGTACCTGAAGGGGTTATAGAAGAACCCGAGAAGCGTGCCAAAATGTCCCACACTGGTTTGCGTCCCGCCCCTGGGTGTGGACATCATGTAGCCTTCTCTATGCCGAAGTGGAACTGTTGTTGTCTGCTTGTGTTTGCCGGGGGACAGGAAGTCAGCACTGCACCGATGACGTCCTTCTGGCCAGCAGCCGCCATTTTGTTGAAGCCTCATATGAAAGAGACCATGCGGCCAGCCCTCTACAATCCGGAGATGGCAGCAAGGTGTACAAAGATGGCGGAGCCCACCGGAGCATGTGAGGAGAGCAGCAAGATGGCGCCGGAACAGCGGAGAGTTGCCACAGCGGCAGCACAACATTTCCACGAATTAGCTGACCGCTTGCAGCATTTGTCCCTTGGGGCCGAGGAGGCCTGCGACCTGCCCTCGCTTCCGGAGGACGACGAGTGGCCAGCCACCCCGAAAGGGGAATCACCGCAGACTTCAGCGACAGCATCGCCGGGGAGATTGTCCCCTCATCACAGATCCTGGGGATCCTGGGCAGAGATCGCAACCGAGGAGTCGGATGTAAGTATGCTGACCGAAGCCGCATTTTCTATGCCTTCTTCCTCCTCCAGCCCCGACAGGGAACCCCCAGTGCAGAAGTCTGTTCCAGTTAGCGCACGCACACAGTCACCCCCTCTTCCCCAATGGGTGTTTGGCGATGTGCCTGCACTCATCCAGTACACGTGGGATCATGTCCTTTCCCTGCCAGGGAAGTCCCATCCACAGGTCCCCACAGTGCAAGCTAAGAGAGCCTGCAGAGAGGCTGAAATAGCCGGCATTATTGAGAAGCTAAAAGCCCAGCACAGAGAAGGATATGGGCCTAAACGGTTGCCCTATGAAGTTCAAGTAGAGCAGCAGGGGGATACTAAAAGATTGGAGGCCCAATTATAGGCAGGCTGGATTATCCCCAAGAGGGTGAGCTACCCTTGGAGTGCCAACGCGCCACCGTTGTTAAGTTTGATAAAGCACGGGGCTTTGGTACCCTCCAAGACTGCCGGCATGGGGGGACCATATTAGTCAACAGGAGAGCCATTCAGTGGGACTACCTGCCTATAAGATACCACTCCCTAGAGCGAACGTAGATAGTGGAATACACCCCGGTGAAAAGTCTGTGGGGTGAATGGGCGGCAGCCATAACCAGGCCTAAAAATCCCACTCAAATACCCTTCACATACTTCCCATCTGACGACTGTGATGCAGATCCCCATGGAATTCGTCCGATGAGGTTGTCAGAGACTGCCTTTAAAGAAGAAATGTTCAAGTACGAGGTGCCCATCATGGTGCCTAAATTCATGAAGAGATCCAGTTCAGCGTCTTCTCTAACAGAAAACATGCCTAGGCCTACTCCCTCTGAGGAGGTGAGGCCTGACCAACGGGTACCAACGTATGGGCCTAGGCCTACTTCAGTCCCGGAGGTGTGGCCTAATCAGCAGGCACTGACCGATGTGCCGTGGCCTACTCCACCTAAGGAGGTGTGGCCGAACCAGCCAGCACCTACAGTTGTACCAGTGGCCTCAGCTGCTGAAGTTAATGTTGTGGTCAATGTAAATCCGACCATGACACAGTCCCGGCTAACCCATGTAGCCTGGAACACTACTGTCAACCCCATGAGGGAAACCCAACCTTGTGCTCCCCGATATATGTCTCAAAGTAGGAAGCACACCGACAGGTAAGGTTGGGAAGCAAGAAGATCCAACTTCTAAAAGTAATGTTGGCATTCTACTAACTGTGTGGTACATTAGTACCTTCTTTATTGTTCCAGGTTCACCATTATCTGCAACAGTTCAAGCTAAGCATCTGGCAGGACTATGCTAAGAAGTTCCACTGTTTTGCAATGCAAACGCTTTCGTAAGTTTGTGCCCGGCTCCGGCCGAGAGACTCCTTGCTTGAGGAGATCCTATTAAGTTTTGTGCCCAGCTATAGCCGTGTTTCTAACCAAAGACTCCATAATGTAGGTGGACTGTAGAGCGTTACATGCTCGTTATTGTAAATGTGATAATAGTAATATATTTTTGTGCACTCTCCTTGCACTCAAAATGTCAGGTAAATGTAGCCTGACTGTCTCAATTGTTCTGCTGCTGGTATGTAGCTTTTGTGTCTCTAATGCCTGACCAATTAGATACCAAGACTGACTTCATTCAGGCACATAAAATTCAGTACACCTAAAAACTTCATTAATGTACATTTACAAGTTTAGTGCACAAACTTCACTAAAATTCATATATCTGTCTCACATGCACAAAAAAAGAGTATTTAGGACTGTAACCTGTTCTATATAGTCCATACCACTATTATGCACCAAGTGTCATGCAGCTAATGTGTTCTTCTTGTCTTTGCGTGTCCAGGGTACTTTACTGGCCAGAAGGTATACCTGTAGCTAACTAAAACGCACTTATACAGTAAAGGTAACAGAATGTGTAAATGTTATCTAGGATAAAGTGTTCTAGGGGTAAGTGTGTAGTACCGATAGACCCTTGCAGCCAAGGCATTGGGCAGAAAGCCTCAGGCAACCCAATCCGCAACCAGTGTATAACAATGGAAATCAGAAGTGGTATTATATTAAATGTCTAGTAATAAAAAGAAAATAATAACAGTGAGATAATGTCAAGCATGCAGAAGCATTGTAGTCATCATACATACTTTAGTCAAATATCAAATGTCAGTCATAGTCAAGTATCAGTCATAGTCAAATGTCAATAAAATTTCCAGCTATAGTCAGATGTGATAGCTACTCCTATGCATTGTCGTTAGAGATGCATAATAAAGTAAATATGCCTATGCTAAAGAAAAAGGTATTGAGATAAAGTATAACATTATGGTCATGTTATTGAAGAATGTTATTATTCCGTGAGTCTTAAGAAACTTGTCCCTTATCATCATGTTCAACCCTGTTTAAAAAAGGTTACAGAGCATGTATGGACATTATCAAATGCACAGAGACTCTATATAATTTTCATAATTATTTTACTGTTCTTCAGCCTGAAAGGGGACATTGTGATTAAATGCTTCAGGACTGCATCCGGCCCAATGGCCACTTTGAGGGCGACTTTTATTAAGTAAGGGGGTTTGTGGTGTCCCGGTACAGGACCTTGTCCTGTCCCCTCCTTAAGTCCCCTCAAGAAGATTCCCTTGAGTCCATAGGGCTCTCCTGCAGGGCTACTCCATTGTTGCCTCATATAAATGTAATGTATTTACATTGTGTACATATTGTCTGTATGTATAAAGTTGTATGGTTTGTATACCATGTATAGGACCTTCCTTGGTCATGTGACCTCCTGTCATGTAATATACCAAGAGTTCGATATCTCAATAACTACAAGTCCAAGCAAGCCTGCGAGGTATCCTGTGTCCCGGTTGCCTCTGAAGGAACTGTATAATTGTAAAGACTGTTCCCTAAGCATTTCAAGTAAAAGTTCCCATTTATTCAGAATCCTTGCTGTGGACATTCCTTTATTACAAAACCGTTTTTGGGTGGGTTGACGGCGGTTACCATACCGGAATAACGAACACTAAGGAGTTAACAACATCTTGCCCCCAGGGTTAATACCACCAGACCCTGCTACATACTGCAACACCCCAGACACCACAACACTAAGAAACATCTAAATATATGTTCTGCAATTTGGAAATCATTGCTTAGTTTACTTGTACCTCTGAATGATTATTGAACAGACATGTCTAGATGACACATTATTCCAAATAAAAAAGCATGGAAACAATAAAAGTTTTATTGGTAATTATTATGCCATACAACAGTGGGTTATATGCATTGCATCATAGGCTACTACCTAAAAGATTACTCTGTTATGCCTAGTGCGTGACCTGAAGGGTTGGAACATGATTCAATAATTCAAAAATAGAAATCATGCACCACCCGTTCACCCTGCATTTAACAAGGCACGTCCTCTTTTTTTTTTTTTTTGGCAAGCTGGCAGGGCAAGCATACCAGTTTAAAATACTGAATCAGTCTGATTGTATTAGTTTTTCCCTGAACTTCCTTTAAAGGGGTACTCCCGTGGAAAACTTTGAATTTTTTTAAATCAACTGGTACCAGAAAGTTAAACAGATTTGTAAATTATTTCTATTAAAAAATCTTAATCCTTCCAGTACTTTTTAGGGGCTGTATACTACAGAAAAAAAAAAATGCATTTCCTCTGATGTCATGACCACAGTGCTCTCTGCTGACCTCTGCTGCCCTTTTACAAACTGTCCAGAGCAGGAGAAAATCCCCATAGCAAACATATGCTGCTCTGGACAGTTCCTAAAATGGACAGCAGAGGTCAGCAGAGAGCACTGTGGTCATGACATCAGAGGAAATGCATTTCTTTTTTGGATTTCTCTTTAGTATACAGCCCCTAAAAAGTATTGGAAGGATTACGATTTTTTAATAGAAGTGATTTATAAATCTGTTTAACTTTCTGGCACCAGAGTACCCCTTTAAGGCCTCCACCAAAATCCAAAAATATATATATTTCATTGTCTACTGTTGGTTTCATTTCAGTTCAGCAAGGTGAACATCTGCCTAGAATTTGTATGTTCTCCTATAGTCTACAAGGAGGTATTCAGATTTCCTCAAGGCTTTAACCCCTTAAGGACCACGGACGTATGAGTACGTCCCTGCGCCCTGGGTCTTAAGGACCAGGGACGTACTCATACTTCCCAGCAAATTTTGCATCCCGCTGCACGCCGGCCGGGTTGCGAAACCGGATGCCTGCTGAAATCATTCAGCAGGCGTCCCAGGCAAACGCCGATGGGGGTCCCGGGACCCCCACATGTCGACGATAGCCGCAAATCGCAAGTGAATTCACACTTGCGATTTGCGCAATTCCGGGTCATTACGGGTCTATGGATGACCCGGTGACCCGGAATATAAGGGGGATGGCGGGTGTCTAAGACACCCACAATCCCCCTGAAGAGATAGGAGTGAGGTGGCAGGGGTGCCACCCCTCCTATCCCTGCTATTGGTGGTCTAGATGCGACCACCAATAGCAGATCGGGGGCGGGGGGTTAGCTTTAGTTTTCCCCGTTCTGCCCACCGACAATAGGCGGGGCAGAATGGGGAAATGACAGAGGACCGGCGCCGGAGTCCACTTACCGATCTGCGGAGGCTGCGGGCGACGATCGGCGTCGGAGATCGGCGGGCGGCGATGTCGTGCAGCAAGCTCCCTGGATCCGACGGAAGCCGATAAGTTGCCTAGCAACATCTGGAGGGCTGCAGTCCGAGACCACTATATAGTGGTCTCTATACTGTAGCACTCCAGAGATTTGTAGTTTTGCAGCATCTGGAGGGCCACAGTTTGCAGTGGTCTTTATACTGTAGCTCTCCAGATGTTGCAAAACTGCAAATCCCAGCATGCTGGGAGTTGCAGTTGCGATCTCTCCAGCTGATGCATAACTACATCTCCCAGCATGCCCTTCGGTGATCAGTACATGCTGGGAGTTGTAGTTTTGCAACAGCTGAAGGCACACTGGTTGGAAAATATTGAGTTAGATAACAGAACCTAACTGAAGGCTTCCAAACCAGTGTGCCTCCAGCTGTTGCAAAAGTACAACTCCCAGCATGCACGGTCTGTCAGTACATGCTGGGAGTTGTAGTTTTGAAACAGCTGGAGGTTTGCCCCCCCATGTGAACATACAGGGTACATTCACACGGGCAGGCTTACAGTAAGTTTTGTGCTTCAAGTATGAGCTGCGGCAAATTTTTTGCCGCAGCGCAAACTCCTAGCAGGGAACTCACTGTAAACCTCCGCCAGTGTGAATGTACCTTAAAAACACTACACTACACTACACCAACACATAATAAAGGGTAAAACACTACATATACACCCCCTTACACTGCCCCCCCCCAATAAAAATTAAAAACTTATTTTACAGCAGTGTTTCCAAAATGGAGCCTCCAGCTGTTGCAAAACAACAACTCCCAGCATTTCTGGACAGCCACTCACTGGGAGAAATTACACTACAAATTTTGGGGAGCTTTTTCTCCTTTTACCCCTTATGAAAAGGAAAAGTTGGGGTCTACACCAGCCTGTTAGTGTAAAAAAAAAAAATGTAGGTAAAAGGAAAAAAGACCCCCAAAATTTGTAACGCAATTTCTCCTGAGTACGGAAATGCTCTGCACACGCACAACAAGGCTCAGGAGTGAGAGCGCACTATGTACATTTGAAGCCTAAATTGGTGATTTGCACAGGGGTGGCTAATTTTACAGCATTTCTGACATAAACGCAAAAAAATAAATACCGACATGTGACCCCATTTTGGAAACCACACCCCTCACGGAATGTAACAAGGGGTATAGTGAGCATTAACACCCCACAGGTGTTTGACAAGTTTTTGTTAAAGTTGGATGGGAAAATGAAAAAAAAAAAAAATTTCACTAAGATGCTGGTTTTACCCTAAATTTTTCATTTTCACAAGGGAAAATAGGAAAAAAGCCCCCCAAAGTTTGTAACCCCATTTCTTCTGAGTAAGAAAATACCTCAAATGTGGATGTAAAGTGCTCAGCGGGTGAATTACAATGCTCAGAACAGAAGGAGCGCCATTGGGATTTTGAAGAGAATATGTGTCCGGAATTGAAGGCCACGTGTGTGTACAAAGCCCCCATAGTGCCAGAACAATGGAGCCCCCAACATGTGACCCCATTTTGGAAACTACACCCCTCACGTAATGTAATAAGGGGTGCAGTGAGCATTTACACCCCACAGGTGTCTGACAGATTTTTGGAACAGTGGTCCGTGAAAATAAAAAAAATTATTTTTCATTTGCTCAGCCCACTGTTCCAAAGATCAGTCAAATGCCAGTGGGGTGTAAATACTCACTGCACCCCTTATTAAATTCTGTGAGGGGTGTAGTTTCCAAAATGGGGTCACATGTGGGGGGTCCACTGTTCTGGCACCACGGGGGGCTTTGTAAACGCACATGGCCCTTGACTACCATTCCAAACAAATTCACTCTTCAAAGGCTCAATGGCGCTCCTCCTCTTCTGAGCATTGTAGTTCGACTGCAGAGCACTTGACGTCCACACATGGGGTATTTCCATACCCCAAGAAATGGGGTTACAAATTTTGGGGGGTATTTTCTGCTATTAACCCTTTTTTTTGTACATATGCAAAAGTTGTGAAACCCCTGTGGGGTATTAAGGCTCACTTTATTCCTTGTTACGTTCCTCTAGGGGTCTAGTTTCCAAAATGGTATGCCATGTGGGTTTTTTTTTTTTTGCTGTTCTAGCACCATAGGGGCTTCCTAAATGCGACATGCCCCCCGACCAAAATTTGCTCTCAAAAAGACAAATATGACTCCTTTCTCTTCTGAGCATTTTAGTTCGCCCGTAGTGCACTTCTGGTCAACTTATGGGGTACCTCCATACTCAGAAGAGATGGGGTTACAAATTTTGGGGGGTATTTTCTGCTATTAACCCTTGCAAAAATGTGAAATTTTGGGGGGGAAACACACATTTTAGTGAATATATATATTTTTTTTTACATATGCAAAAGTCGTGAAACACGTGTGTGGTATTAAGGCTCACTTAATTCCTTCTTACGTTCCTCAAGGGGTCTAGTTTCCAAAATGGTATGCCATGTGTTTTTTTTTTGCTGTTCTGGCACCATAGGGGCTTCCTAAATGCAACATGCCCCCCAAAAACCATTTCAGAAAAACGTACTCTCCAAAATCCCCTTGTCGCTCCTTCGCTTCTGAGCCCTCTACTGCGCCCGCCGAACACTTTATATAGACATATGAGGTATGTGCTTACTCAAGAGAAATTGGGCTACAAATACAAGTATAAATTTTCTCCTTTTACTTCTTTAAGTAAAATTGGTCTACAAGAACATGCAAGTGTAAAAAATGAAGATTGTGAATTTTCTCCTTCACTTTGCTGCTATTCCTGTGAAACACCTAAAGGGTTAAAACGCTGACTGAATGTAACTTTGAATACTTTGGGGGGTGCAGTTTTTATAATGGGGTCTTTTATGGGGTATTTCTAATATGAAGACCCTTCAAATCCACTTCAAACCTGAACTGGTCCCTGAAAAATAGTGAGTTTGAAAATTTTGTGAAAAATTGGAAAATTGCTGCTGAACTTTGAAGCCCTCTGATGTCTTCCAAAAGTAAAAACTTGTCAATTTTATGATGCAAACATAAAGTAGACATATTGGGGGACATTTACTAATCTAGTCTATTCTGGGTATGCTTATAGACCAGCGTATGTGGTAGTTTCCTGTCTATTGTGCTCCTAATTTATCAAAGGTCTCACAGCCCTTGATAAATTCTGTGCTCAGACTTCAGGGTCTACAGCTTAAACTGCATTTAGACCTGCTCCAACATGGTCTGACATTTCAGTGTATTTTGGGCAGATGCGACTTGTTGCACAAAAGTCGCACTTGATAAATTCAGCACCAATGCATTTTCCAATGCATTTCCGTCTAAAATAGACTTGCATGCATCATGTTCTAAAAATCCTCTACAGCAAAAGTCGCAGAAAAGTCGCACATATTTAGACTGAGACTTTCTGTGAGACAAATTTAGACAGGAAAAACCAGTCTAAATCCTTTGATAAATCTACCCCATTGTATATGTGAATAAAAAAAATGTATTTGGAATATCCATTTTCCTTACAAGCAGAGAGCTTCAAAGTTAGAAAAATGCAAAATTTTCAATTTTTTCATCAAATTTTGGGATTTTTCACCAAGAAAGGATGCAAGTTACCACAAAATTTTTCCACCATGTTAAAGTAGAATATGTCACGAAAAAACAATCTCGGAATCAGAATGATAACTAAAAGCATTAGAGTTATTAATGTTTAAAGTTATTAATGTTTAAACGCTCTGGTCCTAAGGTGTAAAATGGCCTGGTCATTAAGGGGTTAAAAGCAGGCTTGACATTCAATAGACATTAATTCATACATACTGTATGTGTAGTGTCATGCAGGTCTGAGCCTTGTTTTTCTCTGCAATCTCTACACTTTTATCTACAATAAAAGCCAATTGTAGTTAGCACAATAGTATAAGTGTGCTCAGAAAACACAAGTGTAGTGTACCTCTATAGGGCATCCACCTGTCTAGGCTGGGTGTGGCGCTTTCAATTCAGTCTCCTATTTTGCTCATTTGAGGGAGTAGGGAATAAGCGTGCTCCTTTATCATTTGCTAGTTTACAGAACAACCATAGGAATAAAATCCTGTTTCTTTCCATGAGCTACAAGAACTATGTGGATTTTATGCTGCTTGATCTTGCTTCTTTTCACTGAGCAATATGTTGGCGATGCCCAATGCCCTGGTAGTCAGAAGAATGTAGGAGGCCATTGTATTCAGCTTGTTAATCAAGAGTTAACTCATGCCGAAGCTACGTCTTGGTGCCAAAAACAAGATGGACAATTGGCCAAGATTGGAAACCAGAACACGCTGGAAGAAGTATTACTTCTAATTAAAGATGAGGGATCGTATTGGATTGAAGTGGTGTCACCAATAAAGGACCAGATGGCTAAAGGTAATCAAAATCAAGGCAACAAGAAAGAACATGGTAAGTACAAATACGTGTTTAACCCCTTATGGACTCAGCGTTTTTCCATTTTTTGCATTTTCATTTTTTCCTCATCACCTTCTAAAAATCATAACGCTTAATTTTGCACAGAAAAATTTCTTATGATGGCTTATTTTTTGTGCCACCAATTTTACTTTGCAGTGACATTAATCATTTTACCAAAATATCCACGGTGAAACGGAAAAAATAATAATTGTGCGACAGAATTGAAGAAAAAATTTCATTTTGTAGCTTTTGGGGGCTTCCGTTTCTACGCAATGCATTTTTCGGTAACAATGACACCTTCTCTTTATTCTGTAGGTCCATACGGTTAAAATAATACCCTTTTTATATAGGTTTGATTTTGTAATACTTCTGGAAAAAATCATAACTACATGCAGGAAAATTTATACGTTTAAAATTGTCATATTCTGACCCCTATAACTTTTTTATTTTTCCGTGTACGGGCCGGTATGAGGGCTCATTTTTGCACCATGTTCTGGAGTTTTTATTGGTACAATTTTTGCATTGATCAGACTTTTTGGTTGCTTTTTATTAATTTTTTTATGATATAAAAAGTGACCAAAAATACGCTATTTTGGACTTTGGATTTTTTTTGCGCGTACGCCATTGACCGTGCGGTTTAATTAATGATATATTTTTATAATTTGGACATTTACGCATGCGGCGATACCACATATGTTTATTTTTATTTACACAGTTTTTTTTATGGGAAAAGGGGGGTGATTCAAACTTTTATTAGGGAAGGGGTTAAATTACCTTTATTCACTTTTTTTTCACTTTTTTTTTGCAGTGTTATAGCTCCCATAGGGGGCTATAACACTGCACACACTGATCTTTTACCCTGATCCCTGCAAAGCCATAGCTTTGCATGGATCAGCGTAATAGGGGGTTGATTGCTCAAGCCTGTAGCTCAGGCTTGGAGCAATCAAACGCTGATCGGATGCAACGGAGCAAAGTAAGGGGGCCTCCGCTCGCGTCCTAGCTGATCAGGACATCGCGATTTTATTGCGATAGTCCCGATCAGCCCAACTGAGCTGCAGGGAACCTTTTACTTTCATTTTCAATGTGGCGATCAAATTTGATTGCGGCGTCTGAAGGGTTAATAGCGCATGGCACAACGATCTGTGTCGCGCGCTATTAGCCCAGGGTCCCAGCTATCAATAGCAGCGGGGACCGACCCGGTGCCCTGCATCCTTAAGAGGTTATAGAAGACCAATATACGATAGACAATATAGTCTACTTGGGGGACATTTATGAAAGCATTTACCTGCTTTTTCTTTCATATAATTGTCGCAAAAAAGTCGCAACTGCGACTACGCAATTTTCTGTGTGACAATCATCCCTAAGAGTGAGAAAAGCAAAAAAAAAATTTTTGCTTATGTAAGCAAGTTTTAGAAATTGACTTGCAGTAGTAAGAGATTTATCAAATGCGACTGTCGCTAAAAAGTCGCTGTAGAGGAAAACTTTTCTTAAATATACTCCAGCACATTTCTGGCTTAATAAAATGCCTTACATCCTCTAAAATGAATTGTCCTCTTTTATTAATGGTATTCTCTATTTTTCTATGAAAGTGTGTTATAACTACATTATAAATTTTTTCTGTGAATTTATTTTTTATTTTTCGGCTTTTTTCTTTTGACACTGATTGCCATAATCAACCTCTTCTACTCAAGCTAATTCCTATCTTTGCTTGCCAAAACGTAATTTAAACATCTATTTTAAAATAAAAAGATTAATGACAAAAAAATGCATATGAGAACCTTTTTTATTCACTCAAAACTCAAATTTATTGGGTGAGTTTGGTGGAATAGTCTCCTACAAGATGTGTTGTGGCAATGGCGGACAACATACTTTGTAATATTTCTTCGACGGCACTAGGCTGGGAAATGTCTTTTACTTTTTTTGTTAGTTTCCCTCCCAGGTTTTTTACCCATCAGTCAATACCCCATAAGGATAATGTGAAAACAGAATGTTGAACATTTTTGATATTCTTTTAAAATGGAATAACTAAAATTTTGCATGGACATAAGTATTCAGACCCTTTGCCCAGTACCTAACTGAAGCATATTTAGCAGTGATTACAACCTCCAGTTTTCTTGGGTATGATGCCACATGGTTTGTACACCTGGATTTAGGTTTTTTTCTGCCATTCTTCTCTGCAGATCCTCTCAATCTTTGTTAGATTTTATGAGGACCATCGGTGAAAAGCCATTTTCAGTTCTCTCCAGAGATGCTTGACTGTATTCAAGTCAGGGCTCTTGCTGGGCCACTCAAGGACGTTGGAAGAGTTGTCCATAAGCCACTACTGTGTTGTCATGGCACTATGCCTAGGGTCACTGTGTGCCAGTCTGATGAAGTCCAGAGCACTGTAGATCAGGTTTTCATTAAGAATATCGCAGTACCTTTAGTCATTCATTTCCCTCAACCCTGACCAGTCTCCATGATCCAGCTGCTGAAAAACACCCCATTTGCTCACACCATGTTTCACTGTTCAGTTCTGGTTTCATCAGAACAGCGCATCTTGTTTCTCTGAGAGACCTTTAAGTGCTTTTTTTCTTTTTTTTTTTTTTTTTTATTGCAAACTCCAGGTGGGCTTTTATGTATATTTTACTAGGAGAGGCTTCTTTCTACCCACTAATAGTGACCAGAAAAAGTAAAAAAAAGGACCCTTTGAGGTGCGGCATTCCTGTAGAAACGATCAAATGATCAAAAGTTATTAAACAGACAGTGAACTTTATTTCAGACTAACTCCAATTATGCATTTCAGGTAGTCTTCCCTTCATCAGATGCATAACTGACAAACTGATTAAGGGGTGGCTCTCGAAACCTGTAATTGGTACAGTCTAAGATAACGCTAGCCTCTAACCCTCCATTTCCAAATTTTAACTCCCTTTACGGGATGAGTGCTCCAATTTTACTTTTTTCTTTTGTACATTTGTGTATCAAAGTGTCTGGACTTTTGAATTGTTAAGCACCGCAGAATGAAGACTGGGCAGCCTTCAGGTGAATGGAGGGTCTGAGATTTGTTTACCTGCATACCTACTGCCGATTCATGCATAACTATACACTGTGCTTCAGTTTGAATCCCCACTGCTTTTTGGTGGTTCAGTCTAAGATAAAGTTCACCTTTAATTTGATGACTTTGTCCTTTGGATCATTTTTACAGAAATCACCTGAGTGGGTCTTTTTGACTTTTTCTGGTCACCATCTCTACTGCAGTTTTGTTTTTCTGTAACCATACAGCAAAGCAGCACTCCACACCGCAACCTTTATTGTGTATACCATATGTGCTCTAGGTCAGCAGCTAGAAAACTGTCCTTTCTCTGACATTACCCCCCTATAATGGCATACAAGTGCAGTGGGCAATACACCAGGCGCCAGCCCTTGGCCTTTTTTTCTCTCTTTCTATAAACAGACTTTGCCATAAAGGCCAGATTGGTGCAGTGCTGCAGTGATAGTTGACATTCTGGGAGTTTCTCCTATCTACATACAGGATCTTTGGAGCTCAGCCAGAATGAATATTGAATTATTTCAATGTTGAACTTTTTCCATTAAGAAATATAGAGGCCTCTGTGCTCTTTGAAACCTTCGGTGCAGCAGAATCTTTTTTTGTACCCCTCTCCATATCTGTGTCTCCATATAATCCTGTCTCTACAGGCAGTTCTAGTTCTTTCATCCTCATGGCTTGGTTTTTGCTCTTATATGCAATGCCAGCTGTGAGACTTTATATAGACAGGGGAGTGTCTTTCTCAATCATGTCCAATAAACTGAATTTACCACAGGTGACTCCAACCAAGATGTAGAAATGCCTATTTGTTTATAAGATGATAAAGAAGAAACATGGGAGACCCTCAAACCCTAAGTTTCAAGCTAAGTTTTTGAGAGTAAATGGTCTGAATTCTGAATACTTATATCCATGCAAACGCCTGTACGCCCTGCGCCCGCTCCCCTGCTATGATGCGGGTTCACGAGCTGACCCTGCTTTATAGCGAGGTGGTCCCAGCGGCTATCAACAAACGGGACATGTATCTAATGCCGGACATCACCGATTGCGGTGATGCCCGGCATTAACCCCTTAGATGCTGATTGCTTAAATGCTTAACCCCTTATATGCTGATCAAAGTTGATCGCTGCGTCTAAGAATTCCCGGCAGCTCAGTCAGGCTCAGTCGGGCTGATCGGGATCACCGCAGTCCCGATCGAGCACAGATAACACTGATCAATGCTATGCTATGGCAATCAGAAAATTGCATGTTATAGTCCCCTATGGGGACAAAAAAATGTTGTAAAACAAAAAGTTAATCAATGTGATTTAACCCCTTCCCTAATAAAAGTTTGAATCACCCCCTTTTTCCATTTAAAAGAAAAAAAGATATGTAAACAAAAAGTTACATAAACATATGCGGTATCGCCGCGTGCATAAATCTCCGAACTATATAAATACAGTGGTCCCTGAACATACGATGGTAATGGAAATGAACCATCGTTTGTTGAAACCATCGTATGTTAAGGGATCCGTGCAATGTAAAGAATAGGAAGTTGTACTCACCTGTCCCCGCCGCCCCGGACCCATCACCGCTGCCCTGGATGTGGCGCTCCATCGCTGTCGCTGCGTCCCCGTGATGTTCCCGCTGCTCCAGAACGTCTCTGCTGTCCTGGATCATCACTCTCACGTCGCATGTCATCACGTCACTATGCACGCCGCTCCTATTGGATGATGACGGGACAGCGTGCGCGGTGATGTGATGACGACGATGGAGAGCGCCGGCGATGGAGGGGATCCCGAAGAGGACAGTTCGGAGCCCCGAGGACAGGTAAGAGACCATCAACGGAGCACACGGGGCACTGTAAACGGCTATCCGGCAGCAGCTGAAGCAGTCAGTGCTGCCGGATAGCCGTTTATGCGATGGCCCCGACATATAAAAGCATTGTATATTGATGCTGCCTTCAACATTCGATGGGCTCTGAGAGGCCATCGCATGTTGAAATTATCGTATGTCAGGGCTATCGTGCACATATAAGGATGTTCTATAATGGCTATGCACAAATAGGACTGTAATACAACCGTTTATATCAGCCCTAATTTTGCAACATTTTTGCTAATGCAATCAACTTTTCATACATGGATATTTCAGTCATGATAAGCCGGTTGGATGTTAACTAAGCAAGGATATACATAGATTTTATACAAAATAAACAAGCTTATTTCTTTGCAGTAATTAATTATTAGTGTTGAGCGACATAGGCCATATTCGAATTTGCGATATTTCGCGAATATATGGATGAATATTCGTCATATATTCGCTAAATTCGCATATTTGTAATATTCGCGCTATATATTTTTGCATATGCAAAAATTTGCATATGGAAAATTTGCATAAACTAAAATTAGCATAAGCAAAAATTTGCATAGGCAAAAATTATCATATGCAAATTTTGGCATTTGCGAAAATTCATACGCCAGTCTCACACATTAGTATTAGAGCCTTCTTTACACTACACAAGCTGGAAGCAGAGAGGGATGATCACTGATGTGTACTGTGAAAAAAAAAAAGAATATTCGTAATTGCGAATATATAGTGCTATATTCGCGAATATTTGCGAATTAGCGAATATGCGATATTCGCAAATAAAATTTGCATTGCGAATATTCGCAAGCAACACTATTAATTATATCAGCTGCATGGGTAACACAGTAGTTATTGCATAGAGCTACCATTTGACAATACTTTTAACGTTTTTACTATTGCCTTTGTATTGTGTTTATACAAATAATAATAAGATGGGTATACAAATATACTTCTATAACATATTGTATATACTTGCAAAACCTATTTGATGAGACAGGACCACTAGAAGAGCAAGACCAGCAACAAGGATTTCAGGATGATCAACAGAAAGGTGAACATCAAGACCAACATGAAGGCCAAAATGAAGACCAACATAAAGAAAAAGACAAAGATGAAAATAAAGACCAGCACAAAGAAAAAGACAATGATCAACAAAAAGACCAAAATGAAAACCAATACAAAGGCAATCACAAAGACCAACAAGAACACCAAAATAAAGACCAACTCAAAGGAAACCACCTAGGCCAAAATGACCACCAACAAGAACACCAAAACAAAGAACAAAACAAAGAGAGAGGCAAATATGATCGCAAAGAAGAAGACAAAGATCATAATGAAGACAGAGACCACCGTCATCACAACAAGAACCATAGTGGTCATGGTGAGTGCTTAGTGAGCGTTTTTTGGCAGCTTAAGACTTCAAATTATGGTAATAAATTATATAGAATTGTTTCTGTTGAACCAAAATGTTAGATATGTTTTTGACATGTTAAAGGTTTTGGATGTGTCCTTTAAGGGGCAGGGCAAAACCAAATATTGTTTCAAGGTAATGGGCATGTTAACCTGGTGAAATTGTTAGAGAGACACAGGATATAGACCCTGTTACTAACTTACTTGATGTTTCCCAACAGCTGGAGAGTCTGAGAATCTGATATACATGAATGCTGAAGCTAATGTAATTATATGACACACAATTCACTATTGCCTTTCTTGTAGGAAATCATCACAGGATGACAAAGAGAATGGCACAGCAAAGTTCAGGATGCACTATAATATATAAAGGCACCCAGGAAAAATGGAGTATTGCTCCAGCCTGTGATGATAAGAGAAAATTCATTTGTTCCTTTGGTAAGCATCTAAATATATAGAGGGAAATAGAACAGGAGTTTAAGAAAAATAGTTTGCATACATTTATAATTTGAAAGCAGTTTTGCAGCATAAAATTCATGTAATGGGGAATTGGGAATTTAATTCATACAGTATCCCTAGGACAACAATACAGTTTTCACAGCATATGATAATAATTGCTATAGTGATACTTTAAAAAAAAAATGAAAGAACATGACCAATACAGAACTGGATTCTACACACCAAGAGAGGTGAATCGGTTTAAGGTCCCATCCGATACAAGGTCACCTTACTGCAATGGGTAATACAATTTGATCAATACATGCACAAAGAGTCTTAAGTTTCCAAGTATAGTAAATATAGCAGTAATGCAGGTCAAAATATTCCAATTGTTTAACGTTTGCAGAATGCTGTTGTAATTTTTGTATGGTAATATACTAATACATATATATATATATATATATATATATATATATATATATATATGAGGGGCAAGTATTCTCCTTAGGGAGGAGCACTGCTTCCGGTGTAGAACGGAGATTCAAAAAGGTCATTAGCACTCCGCAGGCTTTCTGGGTAAGGAATATGCAAAGGAGCTCATCACACCACCTTCTCAGGTAGCATGCCCTAAGATCAGCTCTGGCTCCAGTTACCAAGTCTCAGAAACTGATTGGGATTAATGTCAAGCCAGAATTCTCCCCAGAAGGGAAGAAGACCCATCTGCTGACAGCTGTTTCAGGGTGCTTGCCCCTCGTCAGTACAGAGCAGGGTGTTCTGGCTTGGCTGAGGTGAAGCCAAACCAGAATCATTTTCAAGCGCTGCTTGAAAATCATTCTATTGAAGAATTGAAATGTTGCAGCTTGAACATGGGTTAAATCCACTTTTTTGCATTTTTTTTTACTACTTTTGGAATGCTGTGTTGCTTTTTGTTTATATGAGCAAACCCTGATCAAGTTTGGAATGCTGACACACACCTTAAAACTATATACTTTTGTATTGCTGCTTCATATTCTGTGTGTGTGTGTATTTGTATATATATGCAGTATACAGTGATATTTCTTACTCTTGTAATAATCTTTGTTAAAAACTATATACTTTTGTATTGCTGCTTCATATTCTGTGTGTGTGTGTATTTGTATATATATGCAGTATACAGTGATATTTCTTACTCTTGTAATAATCTTTGTTAAAAACTATATACTTTTGTATTGCTGCTTCATATTCTGTGTGTGTGTGTATTTGTATATATATGCAGTATACAGTGATATTTCTTACTCTTGTAATTTCTTTTTCCTAGATATTCCTAAAATGTATCAGCATCATATAATTAAGGTAAGTTATGCACATGAACAACTGGTGTAGGTTTTGTATATTTCAGGAATAGGTCTGAATTAGGTAATGTATTAATCCCTTACAGTGTCCCTATTATTTTTTTTTTTAAACTAAACTTTTCACATGTCACAGTGACATGTCAAAGGTTTTGATCGATTGTGGTCTCATCGCTAAGACCCCCACTGATCAGGAGAGTGAGTGGGCTTTATTCCCTTGCTCTCAGCAATTTTTGTCTTACTGCCCTATAGATTATAATGGAGCAGTGAAACAAAGATGCCCGAGAGCTAGGGAGTTAAACGCGCTTATCCACACTTATCCTGAACTGGTCAAACCTTTTGAATGTCTCTGTGACATGTTGAAAAGTTTTCTAAAATGACAGGGACACTTTAAAGGAGTTGGCCACCTTTAACAACATTTTTGACAAGCCATTGTCTAAGTATATGTGTGTCTTACTCATACAGTGAGCTGTCTAGGCGGTCCAGTTCAATCTAGTGATGCAGCTTTGCCCCCTCCCTGTTGGCCTCACATCCCTATATGCAGACAGATGTCTATACATGGCTGCCTATGGAGGAGCATAAGACAATACACCTCACTGTGTCTTCTTTGCTACGCCTGCACTCTGTGGTGCAGCGTACTGCTATGGAGGAGGCACAGTGATGTATATCGTCACATGCTCCTTCATAAGCAGCCATCGATGGACAAATGAGTCATTAGGCCGCATACAGGGACAGGGGACAGACGAAGGGGCGGAGCCAAATCACTAGAGAGAACGGGGCCACAGAGAAGGCTCACTGTATGAGTAAGTCACATGTTGTACTCAGGGCAATGGTTTCTTAAAATTATGTTAAATATGGCCAACCCCTTTAATACTGCAGGTATTACATTAACAATGTCATCTCTGTATTGTGCTAATAGCAGCAGACAATATAGCTGATATGGAGATAATACAAATTATGCTTTTTTCTCTGCTGATGTCTGTTTTCAAAATTCTAAAATCATCTTTTCCTTCCAAGCTCATGTTTCATAGAGGCAGTGCTGAATGCTGAACAGCAGTATGCACATCTCATCCATTCACCATCACTCCCTGCTTTGCACAATTCTCAGTCCTGGAAGCCAAACCCTGTTCATGAATCATTCAGGGTAGGGAGGGATGGAGGAGGGAAAAGGCATGCATGATCCAAAACCATCACACTACCTTGATATGTTCCCTGTAAACCATTCTGCCTGATATACATGGCTCCTGTGGCCCCTGTTGTCTTTTCTTGGCTGCTTGATATTCTTTGCCACCCTCTCCTTGCCTACATATCCCAGCATTCATTGCAGCTCTGCCAGCCAACTCACTCTCTGAAAGCATCCCCCACCCTCCTGCTCTGAGCAGCAGAGACAGGTTCACTGTCTGATTGGCTGAGGCTGCACACACCTCCCAGTTTTCAGCACTAAAGAGAGCATGACTTATCAGTGCAGGGCAGAAACCACAAATTCTTTGTCTCTCAGGAGGGTGGGGGCTGCTTTCATAGAGGGATTCAAACAGAGACAGAGTGGATGGCTGGGTGATGTCACTCCCTCACCTCATGCATGTATATGACAACCAAAGAGGGGAAACTACTCTATATAGCTAATGAATGCTATTTAGACAATTAAATTGGTTGATGAGAGGGAAAGTATGGGCTATGGGTTTAGTTCCCAGGAGTACCTCTTTAAACCTTAACCCTTTAATGGCCACATATGTATATTTAGGTCCGCGGCCGGCTCCCGATCTGTGAAGCGCACTCAGAAGCTGAGCACACTTTGTATATGCGGGTTCCGGTTGCTATCAGCAACCAGGACCCGTGGCTAATACCGGACATGGCCAATCGGGCTGATGTCCGATATTAACCCTTTAGACACCACAATCAATTGCGTTGATTGCGGCATCTAAAACGGGAGAATACACTGCTGGTTAGCTCAGCGGAGCTGTTCGGTACCGCCGCGGTGAAATCGCAGCATCACAAACAGCTGAGAGGACAGCAAGAAGTGTCTTCCCTTCTTTCCGGCTGTCCGATCGGTGTTTGATTGCTCCAAGCCTGAAATCCAGGCTTGAGCAATCAAGCGCAGAAAGCACTGATCAATGCATTCCCATGGCAATGCATTGAACAGTGCCTGCAATCAGTATATGCAATGTTACAGCCCCTAGAGGGGGCTATAACACTACATAAAAAAGTTTTTTTTTAAAGTTAATAAAAGGGATTTAACCCCTTCCATAATAAAAATCAGAATCACATCCTTTTCCCATTTAAAAAAAAGTGTGTAAATAAACCTAAAAACAAACATATGTGGTATCTCCACGTGCGTAAATGTCCGAACTATAAAAATATATAGTTAATTAAATTGCACGGTCAATGGTGTACGCGCCAAAAAAATACCAAATCCAAAATAGCGTTATTTTGGTCCCTTTTTATACCATAAAAAAATTAATAAAAAGCTATCAAAAAGTCCGATCAAAACAAACATGGTACCGATAAAAACTTCAGATCATGGCGCAAAAAAATATACCCTCATACCTCCCCGTTTGTGGACAAATAAAAAAGTTAAATGGGGTCAGAAGATGACAATTTTAAACGTATTAATTTCCGTGCATGTAGTTATGATTTTTTTACAGAAGTACAACAAAAATTTAACCTATATAAGTAGGGTATCATTTTAATTGTACAGACCTACAGAATAATTATAAGGTGTCAATGTTACACAATGGCGTTTTTTCTTAAATTTTGGCACACAATGATTTTTTTTCCGTTTCGCCGTAGATTTTTGGGTAAAATGACTGATATCATTACAAAGTAGAATTGGTGGCGCAAAAAAAAAAAAGCAAAATTTAAAGGGTTATGTTTTTTAAAATGTAAGGAGGAAAAAACAAAAGTGATAAAGCTGAAAAACTCTTGGGCCGACATTTATCCTTTTAGGTGTAAGTGAAGCCTTTTTCTACACCTTTTTTTTTTTTGTGAGCTGGTAATGTGTAGGAGCACCAAATTTATTAAATGGTCACAGAGCATTTGATAAATTTTGTGCAGGTCACACTTTCTGAAATTTCTCTCTTCACATACACCAAAAAGCTAAGCTAAGTCTAGGCTGGTGTAGTTTTAGAGACTTTTCAGCGGCTTTGCGCCTTTTTTGCGCCTTTTCACAAAAAGGCACAGTTCATAAAACCCTTCCATATCATGTCTATTGCCAAAATCAGTGGATTGCAACTCAAAATCAGCAGAAATGTGTAAACCAAAAGGCGCAAAAAAGGCGCAAATAAACCCTGCTTGTGCCTTTTTTGCGCCTTTTGTAGACACAAAAAAACTGTCTAATGACAATGATAAATGTCGGTTTTGGTCCTTAAGGGGTTAATGACCACATGGATTTTAGCAGTTCTATAAACCTGAATGATTAGAGGAGTTTCCATAATTCTAACATGCATGTATGTTTTGCATCCCTTTGTATTTTATGTGTTTCATGTATCCATTTGAATTTCACACAGTTTTTTGGGGACAGATAATGTTCTGTTCTCCTTATATGTGAAAGAGGCATAAGTTGATAGGCAGCTAAAATCCTGCCTAGTAATTCATTGACACAGGAGAAATGTTCTAATATTATTGCAAAGATTGGGTAAAACTGAGAAGCAGAAAGATAATGCACTCACTAATGTGATATATACTATAACTGTATCAAACTATGCAAACAAAAATATACAAATTTGCAACATGAAGGGTGTCTATAGATATATACAGGAAAGATGCCTTTCTATCTGTAACAAGCATGGTCAGTAACTGGTAACTATGAACTAGGAAATAAGAGCAGTAAACATGAAAACCAAAACAATATACATCAACATATAAACGTACAATTCTGGATGGTAATTTGAAAGTACCAGTATTAAAGTAATTTATTGCAGCTTTAAATGACTGCGTCATCGGTTCACCAGAGGGAGTATAAAAGGTTAAATCTGGGTTCCAGAAAGAGCAAATATAAACGAGGAGCCATTTCTCCTGTCAGCCTGATGTCAGCTTAGTGTTAAAGTGTCACTCCAGTGATGTGGTCCTACACTTTGGGGTGGAGGGAAGAAGCTTACCCTAGATGGTCAGATTTGCAGGGAAACTGTACAACGCCCAGAGAGTTCCGTGCATGAGCCCTATTCTAATTAATAGCCCCTATTAACCTGACCACTTGGCATGAGCTGCATCTCTCCACGTCGAACTGTGTTGTGGAAGCGCATGATTGTAAAGGGTATTTAATCTTATAGAAAAAACATATCGCAGTCTTTTGGGCTGTAAATTAACCCAAACTCACCTTGTCTGGTCCAGCGCCATCACTCTGGTCTGCTGCAGTCCACCTCTGTTTACTTACCCTGATGAAGTGCTCTCCCTGCTCTTCTAATTACATTCTAGAGACACTTCAGCCAATATGGTAACCAAGAATATTCAGTAACCCAACACCAAGCAGCTCCTATATGATGCTAGAGTAAAAAGAATTTGATCAGAATAGACACATCACTGCGTTTTTTCATAAACTGTGTCTCTCATGACCATGTGTTTGGCTTTATAGCCGAATATTAATCTAAAAGAAGTTGAGATGTGGAACCAGACACAGCCCTTGGACAAGAGAGGTACAGTTTCTGAAAGAAAGCAACTAGTTTTTTTCTAAAGCCTTTGAAAGCACTTTAGTATATTTACGTAGTATATATTGTATATCTATATACGCCTAATCCTAAAGAAATGTATCATGATTTCCTTTTCTTTCAGGAACGTGCTTTATGTTTGTGGGGAATCTGTTTTTTTACAAGAAAGTCTACCACCAGAAAACCTGCTGTGACAAAACCAAAAACCAACACTACAAACCCTCCCCCGAATCTTGATGCCATCACGCCTCTCCAGCCTGAGACCCTCAATAACTTAACACTTGATAGTGCTAAACAGGTTAGACATTTTACATAAATTGTTCTAATGCTATATAAATAATCTTTGCATTAGGTTAGAATAAAATGGATCACCTACTCTCTATTTTTACAAGTAAACCAGGTATGGATTTAGATCCTAATTTTTATTTTCTTAAACCATTTCTTTGTCAATGTAGCAGTAAAGCTACAAGAATTAAATGTTACAGACAATTCAGAAAAAATGTCACATATTCACTTGTGCCAAGGTAGTTTAAGATTTCAACGATATAAACTATCCCTACCCTACATCTATTTTTCTTACCTGTTTTTATTTTATAATTGTAGATTTTACATTATCGTAATTACATATGTAATTGAGATTGCACCTGACTTCAATGGTTATGCATGATTTTTATAAAAAAAAAAATGTGGGTGTTAAAGTTGGTTGACATTAAAGGGGTACTCCCCTGGAAAACTGTTTTTTTGTTATTTTAAATCAACTGTTGCCAGAAAGTTAAACAGATTTGTAAATTACTTATATTCTTTATCAGCTGCTGTGTGCTCCACAAGAAATTATTTTATTTTTTTAATTTCCTTTCTGTCTGACCACAGTGCTCTCTGCTGACACCTCTGTCCATTTTAAGAACTGACCAGAGCAGGATAGGTTTTCTATGGGGATTTGCTCTTACTCTGGACAGTTCCTGACATGGACAGAGATAAAAAATAAAAATAAAAATAAAGAATGTTTTCCAGTGGAGTACCCCTTTAACCCCTTCATGACCCAGCCCATTTTCACCTTCATGACCTGGGCATTTTTTGAAAATCTGACCACTGTCACTTTAAACATTAATAACTTTGGAATGCTTTTACTTATCATTCTGATTCCGAGATTGTTTTTTCGTGACATATTCTACTTTATTTTATCGGTAAAATTTCACTGATATTTGTATCCTTTCTTGGTAAAAAATCTAAAAATTTCATGAAAATTTTGAAAATTTATCATTTTTCTAACTTTGAAAGTCTCTGCTTGAAAGGAAAATGGATATTCCAAATAAATTACATATTGATTCACATATACAATATGTCTACTTTGTGTTTGCATTAAAAAATTGACAAGTTTTTACTTTTGGAAGACATCAGAGGGCTTCAAAGTTCCGCAGCAATTTTCCAATTTTTCTCAAGATTTTCAAAATCTTAATTTTTCAGGGCCCAGTTCAGGTTGGAAGTGGATTTTAAGGATCTTCATATTAGAAATACCCCATAAATGACCCCATTATAAAAACTGCACCCCCCAAAGTATTCAAAATGACATTCTGAAAGTGTATTAACCCTTTAGGTGTTTCACAGGAATAGCAGCAAAGTGAAGGAGAAAATTCTAAATCTTCATTTTTTACACTCGCATTTTCTTGTAGACCCAATTTTTTAATTTTTACAAGGGGTAAAAGGAGAGAAATCACCCTAAAATTTGTAACCCAATTTCTCTCGAGTAAGGAAATACCTCATATGCGTATGTAAAATGTTCGGTGGGCGCAGTAGAGGGCTCAGAAGGGAAGGAGTGACAATGGGATTTTGGAGAGTGAGTTTTTCTGAAAGGGTTTTTGGGGGGCATGTCACATTTAGGAAGCCCCTATGGTGCCAGAACAGTGGACCCCCCCACATGTGACCCCATTTTGGAAACTATACCCCTCATGGAATGTAATAAGGGGTGCAGTGAGCATTTACACCCCACTGGCGTTTGACAGATATTTGAAACGGTGGACTGTGCAAATCAAAAATTTTATTTTTCATTTTCACAGACCACTGTTCCAAAAATCTGTCATACACCAGTGGGGTGTAAATGCTCACTGCACCCCTTATTACATTCCGTGAGGGGTGTAGTTTCCAAAATGGGGTCACATATGGATATTTATTGTTTTGCGTTTGTCAGAACTGCTGTAACAATCAGCCACCCCTGTGCAAATCACCTCAAATGTACATGGTGCACTCTCCCTTCTGGGCCTTGTTGTGCGCCCCCAGAGCACTTTGCGCCCACATATGGGGTATCTCCATACTCAGGAGAAATTGCATTACAAATTTAGAGGGTCTTTTTTCCCTTTTACCTCTTGTGAAAATGAAAAGTATAGGGCAACACCAGCATGTCAGTGTAAAAAATTAATTTTTTTACACTAACATGCTGGTGTAGACCCCAACTTCACCTTTTCATAAGGGGTTAAAGAAGAAAAAGCCCCCCAAAATTTGTAAGGCAATTTCTCCCGAGTACGGCGATACCCCATATGTGTCCCAAAACTGTTGCCCTGAAATACGACAGGGCTCCAAAGTGAGAGAGCGCCATGCGCATTTGAGGCCTGAATTAGGGATTTGCATAGGGGTGGACATAGGGGTATTCTACGCCAGTGATTCCCAAACAGGGTGCCTCCAGCTGTTGCAAAACTCCCAGCATGCCTGGACAGTCAATGGCTGTCCGGCAATACTGGGAGTTATTATTTTGCAACAGCTGGAGGCTCCGTTTTGGAAACAGTAGCGTACCAGACGTTTTTCATTTTTTGGGGGGAGGGGGGCTGTGTAGGGGTATGTGTATATGTAGTGTTTTTTACTTTTTATTTTAGGTTAGTGTCAGTGTAGTGTAGTTTTTTTAGGGTACAGTCACATGGGCAGAGGTTCACAGCAAGTTTGCCGCTGGAAGTTTGAGCTGCAGCGCAAAATTTGCGCCATCTCAAACTTGCAGCACTCACTGTAAACCTCCGCCCATGTGAGTGTACCCTGTACATTCACATTGGGGGGAGGGGGCAAACATCCAGCTGTTGCAAACTCCGAGCATGCCCTTCGGCTGTCCGTGCATGCTGGGAGTTGTAGTTTTGCAACAGCTGGAGGAACACTGGTTTGGAAACACTAAGTTAAGTAATAGTCTTTCAAGTGTTTTGCAACCAAACTTAGTGTTTCCAAACCAGTGTGCCTCCAGCTGTTGCAAAACTACAACTCCCAGCATGCATGGTCTGTCAGTGCATGCTGGGAGTTATAGTTTTGCAACAATTGCAACAGCTGGAGGCACTGAGGTAGGAAACTGACAATGTTTCCCAACTAGTGTGCCTCCAGATGTTGCAAAACTACAACTCCCAGCATGCCCAGACTGCCAAGGCATGCTGGAAGTTGTAGTTCGGCAATATCTGAAGGATCAGATGTTGCTGAACTACAACTTCCAGCATGCTTGGGCAGTCTGGGCATGCTGGGAGTTGTAGTTTTGCAACATCTGGAGGTCCACAGTTTGGAGACCACTGTATAATGGTCTCCAATCTGTGCTCTTCCAGATGTTAGAGAACTACAACTCCCAGCATGCCTGGACAGACTGAGCATGCTGAGATTTGTAGTTTTGCAACATCTGGAAGAGCACAGATTGGAGACCATTATACAGTGGTCTCCAAACTGTGGACCTCCAGATGTTGCAAAACTACAACTCCCAGCATGCCCAGAAAGCCAAAGGCTGTCTGGGCATGCTGGGAGTTGCAGTTTTGAAACTCTCAGAGGCAGCAGTGAGATCGCTTTACGGCGATCTCACTGCTGCCAATGAAGATGCCGCACTGCTGCCGGAAACTCACCTCCGGGACGCAGCGCAGCCGGGACCGCACGGAGGACGCCGGGACCGCACGGAGGACGCCGGGACCGCTCGGGACACCGCTCGGACGGGTAAGTGACGCCGGGGGACGGGTCAGGGACACTTAGCAGAGCGGTGTGTGTCCCGATCCCCGTGATCCGGACTCACACACCGCGCTGCTAAGTATTTTCATAGCGAAACGCTGCTATCAGCTAGTCAGATTTGACCAGCTGATAGCAGCGATCGCTGGGGGGGGTGGGGGATGAAACCCCCCATGGTCGCACGGTAAGATGGCTGGCTATCAGTGATAGCCACCATCTTTCCGGGCGCTGCGGGATGCCGCGAGTAGCGGCAGTAATGTCCATGACGTACCTGTATGTCATGGGTCGGGAACACCTTGCCACCCATGACGTACAGGTATGTCATAGGTCGGGAAGGGGTTAATTCTATAAAAGCCACTGAAGTCAAACGACACAAGTATTTATCTTGTGGCGAATCCAATTATTCTGTAAAGAGAACTACAGCAACAAGTGTTGTTTGACTGTTTTCTATGTTAACTCAGTTGATTTATGAGTTTATTTCCTCATAAAAAAATAACTAAAAATAACTATACATAAGTAAATAACTAAATAAATAGATAGACAAATTAAAAATGTTAAGTCATTGGCCTGTCTGAAAAGATATGTTTTTAGGCCACATTTGAAACTATGGATGTTGTTGTTGAGTCTGAGGGATTGAGGTATAGCATTCCAGAGAACCGGTGCAGCACGAGTGAAGTCTTGGAGATGGGAGTGAGAAGTTCGGATTATAGAAGATGTTAGTGTGAGGTCATTAGCAGATCGGATGGTCATTAGTTGTAAAATCTTCAAAAATCCTCCAGCTGGTGAAGTAATTAGCTTCTGCACACTATTATGCATATTTTATATGTGAAATATCTGATAAACAATTCATTGATGTAGTACTTTGTATTGTTGGTAAGGGTGCCTGGAAATCACTGCCCTCCTCTGTAAATGCTGCAGATGTGTGATCTCGGTTTTCCTCTCACATAGTTCAGCTGCCACTGCTAAGTGCAGTGAAGCAGGGAAGTGAGCAGAGCAGGGAGATTCCCCCCCCCCCCCCCCCCCCCCTGAAATCCATCCATATATGCTGTTGTAATTTCATAATGCATATTCTCCTATAATTGGTGGAGGATTATCATAGTGTCTATAAATGTTTATATATATATATATATATATATATATATATATATTAGCCCAGATTTATCTGTCCAAGACAAAAACTGGAAAATTTTGCCCACAGCAACCAATCACAGCTCAGCTTTTTATAAGCTCTTTATAAAATAAAAGGTGAGGTGCAATTGGTAGCTATGGACAAAACTAGACAGGTTGATAAATCCAGGCCTTTGTGGTTTTTTTTCTCCATCTGGCATAAATGCTATTATAGCTATTTTTATTGTTTATGTAAGAAAATTTTAAAAGTTAACTCCTTCCCAACCCCTGACATATTGGTACGTCATGGGTCGGATGAGGGGAATATGGCGAGGGCCCGCAAGTCGGGTCTGCGCCATAACAGACAGATGCCTTCTGCTATTAGCAGCTGACATCTGCTGGTAATGATGGACATCGGAGACCCCTCCGAGGTCCGTCATTTAAATTGTTAAATGCCGCAATCTATACAGATCACAGCACTTAAACATTAAATAACTGTAATCCCTGGTGTCTAGGAGTTTTAATGGGAACGCCTGTAAAGTATTCGCAGGGTGTCAATGGGTTGTTCGGGAAGCCTGGGGCCTTACCGGGTCCTCGTGTGTCTTTCCTGGCTTGGCGATTGATCTATTCATCTACTGATGGCTTATAAAAGGCCACTAGGGGGGCACCAAAATGTGGGGGGAAAAATTGTTTTAAGAATATAAAATGAATCCCCCCCAATAATAATTTAATTCACCCCTCCTTTTCCCATTTTCTAAATAAAACACTGTAAAAAAAAAAAAAAAAAATGCATTCAGTATCGATGCACGTGTGATTGTCTAAACTATTACATTATTACATTCCTGATCCTGTGCGGTCAACAACGTAAATGTTTAAAAATTCCAAACAGCAAAATTTCTGATGTTTGGTTACATCACATTATAATAATAATCACATTAAAAGTGATTAAAAGCCATAGCTACACAAGAATGGTACCGTTAAAAACTACAGCTTATGGTGCAAAAAATTAACCCTGACAGGCTTCATAGGTGGGGAAATAAAGTTATAGGGGTTTTTTATAGTTTTTTTTTTACTTTTTCAAAAACATTTTTTAACATAAAACAAAACATACATTTGGTATCATTGGAATCGTACTGATCCATAAAATAAACGTAGCATGTCGATTTTACTGTATTGTGAACTCCCCAAAAACTATTGCCCCACAAAATTGCTATTTTTTTTTCAATTTTGCCTTACATATGATTTTTTCTGGCTCCATAATAATATTATATGATAAACCAAAGTGCCACAGTAAAAAGTACAAAATAGGCCCTGATACAACTTTGTCAGTGGAAAAATAAAAAAGCTATAGGTTATAGAAAGAAAAAGTTAGCCAGAAATCAACATTTTATTGTGGTCATGAAAGGGGTAAATAAAGAATAATTTAAAGGGGAAAAAAAGTGTTAATGCAATTTTAATATTTTCTAATTCACAGATTACTAAAGAGGTCTTAGCTCAGCTGGGGAAAGTAGCACCAGAGATTTGGAACGTGTCCCTTGTATTAAAGGCTTCAGATATACTGACACAGCTGCTCAATGCCAGTGATCTGTTGTTGCCAGAGTCTCAGGTACATGCATATCATTTGATGTGGTTCAGAGCATTTTACTAAGCTGTATAACATTAATTTTGCAGGTATGACCCTATTAAAGCTACTGTATGTGTCCATTAGAGATGAGCGAACTTACAGTAAATTTGATTCGTCACAAACTTCTCGGCTCGGCAGTTGATGACTCTCTCCTAGGACTGTATCCACCTTTTCCAGCCCACGGGAGCACCTGAAAGCTGAACTAATTTATGCAGGAAAAGTCAGCAACCGCCGAGCCGAGAAGTTCGTGACGAATCGAATTTACTGTAAGTTTCGCTCATCTCTAGTGTCCATGCCTGCAAAAAACTTCTGCTCCCTGTTGTTCTTTTGTTCTGTTGTACAGCAGAAGTGATCTATCACAGACATGATTATTATTATTATAATTATTTATTCATGTTTATGGATGTATTGTGACTGTTTTATTTGAACCTATAATAATGCTGCCATAGAGGTCCATGACTGAGCTTTCTACTGTACCTCAGATTTCATACAGAAACATATGCAAGTGTTTTTTTCTGTATTCTGTATAAATGCTGTCATATATATGTACAAGGATTTGGTCAGAGGAACCTTTTCCTAGTAGCAGTGCTTTTCAGGAAGAATATCTTCATACATACAGAATATAAAACTTCATTATTGTTTTGCTGTTTGTTTTAGGTCAACGCCAGCGATATTCTGCTGACTCTCGGGGGACAGTTATCAGGCTCACTGAGTGAAGATGTTAATATCTCCAGTCAGGAGGTGGTGGATGCAGCGCAGTCTCTGTTTAATGCCTTTGATATCACTATGAGGGCATCTCTGGACAACTATGAGAACTTGACCACTGATCAGGTTTATGCTCTTTTTTTAATTGTTTGTTATTGACTAAGATACTTAGCAATATAAAGGAAGCCCTGGAGGGGAGTATTTCGGACTGGAGGGGCACACGACAGAGGGATAATAAGCTGGGGAGTAAGGGGTTAATATGGGTTAAGTCACGTAGACAGGAAGGGGGGAAAATAGGAGAAGTTAGCAGGGTACTTATAGAGCTAGGAGTAGTGGGAGGAGTCAGACGGCATGTTAGCCAAGGAAGAAGATTGACAGAACCGCTCCTACCTGTGAAATGGGTCCATGGATGAGGTGCTGAGGTGGCTGAGGGAGGAGGTCCTGCGGTGGGGACCCTGCTGGCTCGAGGAACAGTTCACATCCTTGTCGCAAGAGGTGCTGCAGCCAGCCGCGGTGTGGTGTTCCGGGCTTTTTTGTTATATGGATGCTATAGGTGAGGCATTTCGCATCTATGGGGGGACAGCGTGGTTGCGATACGATGAACAATTTAGAGAGCGGATGGCAGTGCGGCCTTCCTTGTGGTCCCACCTCAAGGAAGGCTGCACTGCCATTCGTTGTCTAAATATAGGCTTGTGGATGTGGATTATGGCAACTCCATGGGGAGGGCAGCAGTCCTTTCGGGACGGCGTTGGCAGCTCAGGAGCCGCCCAGATGGAAGGTATGGGAAAGGGCGTGTGTTCGCAGTTCAACGACGGTAACTGCAAATTTGGAGCAGAGTGCCACTTTAAGCACGAGTGCTTCGGGTGCAGGGGCAATCACGGTCTGTCCCGCTGTTTTAAGAAGGGCAAGGGGAGTGGCGGAGGTTCTCATTTCAAGAGGGGTGAAGGTGGAAAGGATGGGGCCCTTCTCAGACCTTTATCCAAATATGGAGTCAGAAGCTTTGTTGCGTAGTGGGTTTTTGGAGGGATTTAGAATTCCGAGTTCGGCCACCGGTTCTGTGGGGGCTGTGCAGAATTTGGTTTCAGCTTTGCTCCGCCCTGAGTTGGTTGCGGAGAAGCTGTTGAAAGAGGTTGTGTTAGGAAGGATGGCGGGGCCTTTTGAGTCCCCTCCTTTGCCGGGTTTGCAGGTTTCCCCTTTGAGTTTGGTGCCTAAGAAGGAGCCCAACAAGTTTCGGCTCATTCATCACCTCTCCCATCCATCAGGGGAGTCGGTGAATGATGGCATTGATACGGCTGTCTGTGCCGTGTCTTATACGTCATTTGATGCTGCCTTGGTGTGGGTGAGACGCTATGGGCAGGGTTTTTTTTTTGGCAAAGACGGACGTTGAGGCGGCCTTTCGGCTGTTGCCCATCCATCCTCATAGTATTCCGTTTCTGGGTTGTTTTTTGGAGAGAAGTTATTTTGTGGATCTTTGTTTACCCATGGGGTGCTCGGTATCTTGTTCGTATTTTGAACAGCTTAGTTTCTTTTTGGTCCCCTGATGTTTTGTATCTTGTAGGGAATGACCTGGGGTTCCGTAAGTCTAGGGAGTTGATGAGGGACATCAAATTGGATTTATTATGGTTGTGGTTGTCCTTTCCGGGACTGCTTCTGATCTGGTCCGACATGGTGGCCAGAAAGAAGTGGCATCGGGCCAGGTCAGTGGCAGGTTTGAATTGGGCACTAGCCAGTGGTGGGGCTGTTTGTGTGTAGCAATCAGGGTTTTGTTGTGCACCATAAAGAATTGGAGGTGGGGGATCCTGCTTTTATGGCTGCTGATGGCATCCATTTGAATGATCTGGGTATGGATCTTTGGCTTTTGGAGATTAGGGAGGCTGTTGAGCGAGCTGTGCTGGTTTGGCGGAGCGTCAAAGTAAGGTGTCACTCGCCGCCATTGTGGCAGGGGCAGGAGAGGGATCTGGAGGCATCAGTGGACTTTATGGAGTTTGGAGTGTAAAAGGGGGAGTGGATGGTACACAGCCCGGTGGTAAAGTCTCTGCGTCCATTGCCCCAGGGAGGGATTCGGGGCTCTGAATTTGGTGCTTCTGGGCCAAGTAATGTGCAGCTAGAAGTAAAGTAGGAGGCCATATACTTACTGGTTTATGGCGAGTAAAGGTGGACAGTGCCTCTGTGTTCTTCTCCTACTACTTACATTATTGTTCCAGAAAAGGAGTTGGATTGTTTATATTAATGCAGGGCCGGCCTTAGGGGTGTGCGAGCTGTGAGGCCACACAGGGCTCCATAGCAACAGGGGCGCCGGGCGGCCGACACACCTCGCAGTGTAACAGGCCGGCCGAAGATGGGGAGAAGCCATCGGTTTGTGCACGGGGTGTGCTGGGTGTGCCTGGGCACACCCTAATTAAGCCCGGGGGGGGTGGATCTGCAGCCTCCACTAAGCAGCCCGCAGGGGCCCCTGTCACTTTCTGGACATTCCTGTGTCCCGAAAGATCTTTTCAGGACACAAGGATGTCTCGTTACCTCTCTGCGGTGGCCCCCCGCGTTAACTTTAGAAATGCAGGAGCCGCTGGGAGATAGGGCATGCAGGGACGTCACTGACGTCCTGTGCGTGCGCCCATAGCAATAGCAAAGCGGGGTGGAGTGGAGCAGCGAGGAAGAGGACCCGCGCGTGTATGGTAAGTTACCTGTATGTTGTACATCATCTTCAGTGTTCCGACCACCACTCCTCCGGTCCCAGGACCTACTGCTATGGTCTATAGGCCATAGCAGTAGATCGGAACCCTGGAGCGGTGGTCGGAGCACTGAAGTGGGCAGTACACAGACATACAGCCTCCAGCCATACACTGTATATGGCTGGAGGCTGTATATCTGTGGGGGAACATACTGCACCTAATGTGCGTGTTTTATGCAAAAATGGGCGTTTTACCGACAAAAAACAAAAAATACTCGGAGTACTTCCAAAATCACTCGACAAAAAGTGTGAGTTTGCCTCACACAATAACCGACAGCCAAGAGGCCGAGTGAAATTCCAAAAATGTAGTGATTTGTAACAAGGAACTGTTTGCCATTGTGTTTTGTGTGAAAGTAACTTGGTTTATAACCGGAAAACATTTTGTACAGTTAAAAAGCGACAGATTAGTAAATAAGCGTGGATAAAAATGAAGTGATATAGAAAACACTCCACAATAAACACTCCACTTTTAGTAAATGAGGGCCATTGTGTCTGTCATTAATGGGATGGGGTTTTGTGGGTAGTGTTGGTGAGGACGCAAGCATCTAGAATCTCCCTTAGTCATGTTCTTATATGCAGTTAGCGGTTACCTCTGCAATGGCGATTGCATAAGTTCTTTGCACACTCTCATCTTTTACTTTTTTACACAGGTGATATGGATCTTGGATTCCTCGGTAGCTTCAATGGATTATGTAGAAGGGGCTCTATTGTCCCTAGGAAACAGTTCCATACAAAATTATTCTTTTTCATCCAGCTTATCCAGTATGACTCTGGCAAGGTACATCACCCAACATTATTCCTTGTAACCCAGATCATTGTCTGTTAAAGGGGTACTCTTGTGGAAAACTTCTTTTTTTTTTAAATCAACTGGTGCCAGAAAGATAAACAGATTTGTAAATCACTTCGATTAAAAAAATCTTAATCCTTCCAGTACTTTTTAGGGGCTGTATACTAAAGAGAAATCCAAAAAAGAAATGCATTTCCTCTGATGTCATGACCACAGTGCTCTCTGCTGACCTCTGCTGTCCATTTTAAGAACTGTCCAGAGCAGGAGAAAATCCCCATAGCAAACATATGCTGCTCTGGACAGTTCCTAAAATGGACAGCAGAGGTCAGCAGAGAGCACTGTGCTCATGACATCAGAGGAAATGCATTTAGTTTTTGGATTTCTCTGTAGTATACAGCCCCTAAAAAGTGCTGGGAAGATTAAGATTTTTTAATAGAAGTGATTTACAAATCTGTTTAACTTTCTGGCACCAGTTGATTTAAAAAAAAAGAAGAAAAGTTTTCCACAGGAGTACCCCTTTAAGCACATCATTGTTCTAGCATTATCTATTCCTATTATGGGGAAGAGGTACTTCTGCTTGCAACTTCTACAGATTACACTGCATGGTAAACAATTATCCTGGCCACAAAAGAGGCTACCATTTTGGGACTGGGAATAATCTGGAATCTTAAAAAACTTTTATTTAGATTGCAATATAGCTCATGAAGAGAGCAAACATGGCATAGACAACATGTTTTAAAGGGGTATTCCAGGCCTAAACTTTTTTATATATGAACTGGCTCCGGAAAGTTAAACAGATTTGTAAATTACTTCTATTAAAAAATCTTAATCCTTCCAATAGTTATTAGCTTCTGAAGTTGAGTTGTTGTTTTCTGTCTAACTGCTCTCTGATGACTCACATCCCGGGAGCTGTGCAGCTCCTATGGGGATATTCTCCCATCATGCACAGCTCCCGGGACGTGACATCATCATTGAGCAGTTAGACAGAAAACTTCAGAAGCTAATAACTATTGGAAGGATTAAGATTTTTAATAGAAGTAATTTACAAATCTGTTTAACTTTCCGGAGCCAGTTGATATATATAAAAAAAGGTTTTGCCTGGAACACCCCTTTAATATTTGGGACAATAAATGAATTTGTATTTTAAAGTGTACCTGTCGCTTTAAAAAACTTTTGACATGTCCTAGAGACAATTCAAAAGTGTTGATCAGGCAGGGTCTGAGTGTTCAGACCCCGACCAATTGTTAGAACGAGCCAAGAGAAAAGTGCGGCTGAGACAATCTCATAGACCTATACTGTCATTACTCTGCTCCCTAAGTCTAGTTAAGCTGAGGAGGTGTCACCACAGCCGAAGCATCGGGACCCGGTAAGTATAACTCTCCGACCAGAGGACTACTTATGGGGTGGTCCCCCGACTTTATAACTTCAAATCCTCACCATCCCTGAGGGCAAAAATATCCCCTAGGGATGATGAGGATAAAGATTTTACTACACAGTTGCAGTCTGAACACTCCGACCTTGACCACTCAAAATTTTGACATGTCTTTATAACATGTCAAACGTGTTTTTTTATAGTGACAGTGTCCATTTGAAAGGAAACAGACATTACGGTATTAACATGTGTTATATAAACACGTGGCAATACATGGACATTGCATTGCTCGAATGGAATATGCAGTAACTAAAATATACCACTAGAGGGTGATATTATGCTCCAGAAAGAAATGTACATCATGGTTTGAGATGTGCAAATCTGGTAAATAAACACAATACAATTAAATTAACATTTACATCTCTCAAAAGTGACATCTCAAAAGTGACATCTCAGAGAAAAGAGCCCTTTTATATTATATTAGGACTGGCAGCAGCCTATTCCCCTCTTCCTATAAACCTGCACTCTGAGCTGAGCTCTGTTGAGATGCTTATGGTAGAATCAGGAGAAAAATCCATTTACCCAAAAAGCGTTTCCCCAGCATCTATCTCATCAATGTGTTCTGCTTAAGACATATAGCTATTTCTATTAACTTGCTATAAAACATGTTTCCCTGCTGTTATCTGTAGTACCACCTCAGCTTGGATGTCCCTTTTTGCATTCTCTAATGTAGCAGACACTAAGAATATACTGTCTATTGACATATATGCTCTGTTTTCTTGTATGGATTCTGGCTATCATTAGAATAATGCCTTCAGACCTGACCTCAGGACCTTTCACCACTGAACTTCCAGCTGCCTGCCGAGTCACCTTTCCCAACTCATCAACTTTACAAGGACAAACTGGGGCCTACCAGACAGTAAATTTAATGGTGAGTTACATCCTAGTCCATTCCCCATTTGTGCATTAATGATGTGATGTTATCATGACATTTATTAGCGGGACAGGCCAGTTAATGTAATATATTCATGCTTTGGTCTGGGTGATCATTGCAATATTCCCACCCTAGGAGTTTTAGGTGTCAATGGTGGTTTAAAAATCCAGTTGGGCCCGTCTGCCCTTAGTATATACATTCATATATACAGTCTATATTTTGTTGAGGATATACAAAGCTCAAAAAAATAAAGGAAACACTAAGATAATACATCCTAGATCTGAATGAACTAATCGTAGGAAATACTTTGGTCTTTACATAGTTGAATGCGCTAACAACAAAATCACACAAAAATTATCTATGGAAATCAAATGTGTCAACCCATGGAGGTCTGGATATGGAGTCACACTCAAAATCAAAGTGGAAAACCACACTACAGGCTGATCCAACTTGATCAAATGTCCTTAAAACAAGTCAAAATGAGGCTCAGTAGTGTGTGTGGCCTCCACGTGCCCGTATGACGTCCCTACAACGCCTGGGCATGCTCCTGATGAGGTGGCGGATGGTTTCCTGAGGGATGTCCTCCCAAACCTGGACTAAAGCATCCACCAACTCCTGGACAGTCTGTGGTGCAATGTGGCGTTGGTGGATGGAGCAAGACATGATGTCCCAGATGTGCTCAATCGGATTCAGGTCTGGGGAACGGGCAGGCCAGTCCATAGCATCAATGATTTCCTCTTGCAGGAACTGCTGACACACTCCAGCAACATGAGGTCTAGCATTGTCTTGCATTAGGAGGAACCCAGGGCAAACCGCACCAGCATATGGTCTCACAAGGGATCTGAGGATCTCATCTCGGTACCTAATGGCAGTCAGGCTACCTCTGGCAAGCACATGGATGGCTGTGCAGCCCCCCAAAGAAATGCCACCCCACACCATTACTGACCCACCGCCAAACCGGTCATGCTGGAGGATGTTGTAGGCAGCAGAACATTCTCCACGGCATCTCCAGGCTCTGTCACGTCTGTCACATGTACTCAGTGTGAACCTGCTTTCATCTGTGAAAAGCACAGGGTGCCAGTGGCAAATTTGCCAATCTTGGTGTTCTCTGGCAAATGCCAAACATCCTGCACGGTGTTGGGATGTAAGCACAACCCCCACCTGTGGGCGTTGGGCCCTCATACCACCCTCATGGAGTCTGTTTCTGACCATTTGAGTGGACACATGCACATTTGTGGCCTGCTGGAGGTCATTTTGCAGGGCTCTGGCAGTGTTCCTCCTTGCACAAAGGCGGAGGTAGCATTCCTGCTGCTGGGTTGTTGCCCTCCTATGGCCTCCACCACGTCTCCTGATGTACTGGCCTGTCTCCTAGTAGCGCCTCCATGCTCTGGACACTACGCTGACAGACACAGCAAACCTTCTTGTCACTGCTCGCATTGATGTGCCATCCTGGATGAGCTGCACTACCTGAGCTGCACTACCTGAGTGTGGGTTGTAGACTCTATCTCATGCTACCACTAGAGTGAAAGCACTGCCAGCATTCAAAAGTGACCAAAACATCAGCCAGGAAGCATAGGAACTGAGAAGTGGTTTGTGGTCACCACCTGCAGAATCACTCCTTTATTGGGGGTGTCTTGCTGATTGCCTATAATTCACACCTGTTGTCTGATCCATTTGCACAACAGCATGTGAAATTGATTGACAATCAGTGTTGCTTCCTGAGTGGACAGTGTGATTTCACAGAAGTGTGATTGAGTTGGAGTTACATGGTGTTGTTTAAGTGTTCCCTTTATTTTTTTTGAGCAGTTGTACTAATGTGTGTCAAAGAATTTATCCTCAATTCCTACCTCAATTTATATAATGTTAACCCCTTCTCTGCTTTTCTTTTTATAGATTTTAGCTCTTGCAACTAATCCATTTACTCACCTAAGTCCTGTGGAAATTGTAGGCCCTGTGGTTAACATAGTGCTTGGGTCTGATAATGGTGGCATTAGCATTGAAAATATTACAGAATACATCGAGGTGAGCACAATTGCTGGTTTCATGTTTTCTTACTGTGTACCAGAGTACAATGTGTCATCTAAGATTACGTGCATAAAAAGCCATGGAACAGGGTTGTGTGTCAAAGGGGTGAATGTTTGTGAGAAGGGATGAATGCCTTGCTGTGATGAATAGTTCTGCTCGTTATTTGTTATTGCTTTATTTTTCTCATTTAACATACAATGATAGTCCTTCTTCAGCATTTCCATCCTACCAGGTCAGTACATCATGATGTCGTAGAGATGACACATTCCAGTTATATCATATTATACAATTTTTTTGTAATTTCCAATGCCATATTTTCTCTTGTTATGCAGATTGTGTTGATAAAAAACCAGAGTTCTGCAATTAATGAGTCCAAGATGTACCTGACCAAAACTAAGAACTTAATCTTCACTGTAAATGTGACCTCTGCCAACCATTCTGTGGTACTGAAAGTGGAGCCAGAACTACCAGTCAAGCTTATCCTGTATCTTGGATTTGAAGGAAAACCCAACAGCAGCTACTTCCTGCAGAACATGTCCCTGCCTAACAGTAAGGACACTTATTCTGGTTTATTCAGACACAATGACGAAAACAGCACATCTTTCCATACATGCAAGAAACGTATATGGACCCTTGCATTCCAGTTGCAAATCATAAATCACCCTTTTTATTTTACTCAAGCTATAACCATCCATTTCCCCTCTACTGGGCCACTGTACTGTGACACAGGTTGCACATACTGTATGTCCATTCCTGGTTGACAGCAGTAGGTTCCAATATAGCTTCTGTTGCAAAACCTAAAGGGAATGAAAGAAAATTACCTTTTTTTTATTTTTATTTTTTTAAATGAGATTTTTATGTTGACCATATCTTTCAAAGAATTTTTGGTGATGTTTTTTCTAATTTTCTATTTTACTGTGTACATTTCATAATGATCCTCTAATCTTGCAGTTTACTTTTTGGCTACTAGACCTAAAACTAACTTGAGACTTCCTGTTCTGTACCGATCATTTTCCAGTAAGGGTATGCTCACATTACGGAATTTTCATGCATGCAAATACCTTCAGGAATTTCGCTGTGTGAACCTTAACATTGGTATTGTGCTGTCGCTGACACTGATCTGCCGAAAAAATAAACATGTTTCTTCTTTCGGCAGAATTACGAATGGGCTGCATTGCTGTCAATGGTGATGGCCAAATACACATGGTTCTACAAATGGAATATTCAAGTGGAATTCCAGATCAGAATTACGCTTGTGAAAATTCCGTAGTGTGAACATAACCTAATGCCTTTCTTCTCAGGAATACAGTCAAAGGTGACAGTAGTGTGTTGACACTGGATCCAATACTATTTAGAGCAAAGCTCAGCATCCCCCTCTTTGTAAAATGACCTCTTAAAAGGTCACATAGAATGCCCTGTAGCATCTCCAATTCATCTGAATGAGACAGGCTCTGTCCAATGTTTACTAAGTCCATGGTTCCTGCCGTAAAGCATATCACTAAATGCTATTAAAACAGATCAGGCAAGATGGCAGCCCCAATTATAATATGCAAAAAATGAAATAAAAGAATTACAAACAACATGTTTTAGTATCTGATTCAGGAATGAAATATAGGTGGCACATTCCCTTTAAGATATGCATATGTTTTTATTTTTCTGAAAGCAGGGTAGTTGTATTGCAAGTGACTCCATAAGGACACATGAACCCAGAGAAGTTCAGGTCTATTATATGCTTCAAGTCTATATTTGCTGTCACAAAACAATGTCTTCTCTCTTTTAATAGATGACTTATATACCTGGGTATTGGCTCCAGAGTACTTTTTAAATGGCACTGGGGTTTACTATATTAAAGTGGCTTTAACTAATGGAAGTATATGGGAACAACAGACAAGCTTGGCTTTTTCTGTTAGTCTGTTTGCTGCACAGTGTGTTTTCTGGGATGAAGACTTTAGAACATGGAATGATGATGGCTGCTATGTGAGTACTTAACCTTATCTAGCATGTGTTCGAGCACCAACACCACACAGTTGTGTCAATAATGCCTTTCATAATTGACCATTCCAAGAACAAATAGCTAACTAGCCCTCTTTTAATTAAGGCAAGGGTGTTACGCCTACTTTTGGCTGCGACACATGCTGTGGCTACTAAGTGGCTCAGTGGGCACTTCCTGCATGTTGAAACAAAAATAGAAATTGCTGCTTATACAGGGCTGGGCAATATGGGACAACATGGCAGGGTATCACAAAGTGTAGGTGAGTAAAAGGGTTTTTGTCATTTTAAGCACCTGTTTCTTCACTGGTAGTTGCTGTGAATCCCCAGTAAGATAGTTTTCCAGAGAATGGATGCGATTACTGTAAGTTGCAAGGTTTCATAGCAATTACCAATGAAATACATGCCTATTACAGCAGAATAACTCACACGGTAACTGAACAATTTCTGTCAAATCAAATTGATATCAAATTATCTTAATAATAAAGGTAAGCTTGCAGACCTGCTGAAATATATAATCTGTAACCCTATTTTCTTGGACAGGTTGGACCAAGAAGCACAGAGCTTGAAACCCATTGTCTATGCAGCCACCTGACCTTTTTTGCAAGTTCATTCTTGGTCATGCCACATGTTGTGGACCTCAGTGACACTCTTATGCTTTTTGCAAATGTGGCAAATAACCCAGTGGGACTGGCACTGCTTAGCAGCCTAATAGGATTCTTTCTGATTGTCTTGTTGTGGGCTTGGAAAAAAGATAAGGAGGATCTTAAAAAGGTAAGTTCCACTACTTGACTGTGGGGTGGCTCCATATATTCATAAAATGCCTGCATGATTGAGATATCACTGGGCTCTATAGCAAACCTTTCAATGTCCCTCTTGCTTCCCAGGCATGAACATTTTTCTGTCACAGATAAATGTGAGCTTGCTGCAGATATTTCTGCTAATTCACCATGGATTTTACCCCTGCCACATTGAAATTGCTAAAATTGACATACCTCAACTGTACAATTGACATACCTCAACTGTACAACTGGTCAATTACTGTATGGAGAAATTTTATACCATATGTATAACTCCGATGACGCTTTGGTAGCAGGATATCTGTTTAAATCTCCCAGCAACTTCATCACCCGAAATTACCACGAACAGGATACGGATATGGGACTTCCAGAAAATCCATTCTCATTGCCGTAGTGTCGGGCAATTCTTGGGCAACAAAGTTGCTAGGCAATTGAAGCAAATATCTTGCCTCCAGAGCTTCGTTCTTTAAAGTCTTTGAGTTATACATTAAAGAGTTACTCCACTGGCCAGCATTCGGAACATTTTGTTCCGAACACTGTGTGCCCACTGCGGGAGGTCGGCCACGCCCCCTCATGACATCACGCCTCACCTCCTCAATGCAAGTCTATGGGAGGGGGCATGGCGGCCGTCACTTGCATTGAGGGGCGTGGCCGACCCCTGCATTTGCATAACTGTTATGGCAGTCTGTCCAATTTATTCGTTTTGTGTGGACAGGTTGATCATATTTGTTCTTTTTGCATGGCACAAAGTACTTGTAATATTTACATTACTTATTCTCATCCTCAGGTCAGGGTCGCTATCCTTACAGATAATGACCCTGCTTTTCATCACAGATATATGGTCAAAGTATGCACTGGCTATCGGATGGGATCCGGCACCACTTCCCAGGTATATACTGTATATATGACCTCTCAAATTGGCTTTGTTGTATTACTGATGCCTCATTTCTCCCAGATAAAGCCGGCTGTACTCATTGTAGCAGCAACTACATGTCTTCAGAAGACAACTATCTTATTGTGTATGACCAGCTTTAGTCATCCAAATGAGCTATTTCCAAAGATATTCCATATAAAAAATTTTATGCTTTTGTTTCAGATTTATCATTATATTATAGTTCTGTTCTTGTAGGTGGTACTGACCCTGTATGGTTCAGAAGGGCAGTCTGACCCCCATCTCTTATCGGATTCTGGGAAGGAGGTGTTCCATAGAGGGTCGGTCGATGTTTTTCTTTTGAAGACACGGTACCTAGGGGAGCTTCACAGCCTGAGACTTTGGCACAGTAACTCTGGAATCAGCCCTTCCTGGTAAGTGGTAAAGAAAGATGGTAAATACATTGAGCTATTAAATGATTCATACCTCATTTAACCTGACCATAATGTTTAAAAGAAAGAAGTAGAACATTTTTGTGGAGCCTACAGGATTGTGCCATAAGTGGTTGTTGTGCTACAGCGATCCATGTTTGACTCTTCATTTTGTGGGTGTTTTTAACAGGTATGTACATCGTGTCAGTGTGACGGATTTGGCTGCTCAGAGGACTTGGTACTTTCTTTGTGACTCTTGGCTTTCTGCTGACTTTGCTGACTGCCAAATGGATCGAATATTTGCTTCTGCCTGTAGGGCCAACCTAATGAGCCTGAGGTATGGAATAATGTACCACGCAATAACAGAAAGCTCCAGATACATTCACATATATATTTCCCTATTGATAAGATACTTTTTCATCTGTACTGCTCTGGTGCATTGGGACCTTCTCATTGTATTATGTTTGCAGGTATCTGCTTTTCTCAGGCACAGTAGAAAAATTCCTCAAAGATCATCTTTGGTTTTCTGTGTTGACTCGTTGTCCCTGGAGCCCATTCACACGAGTGCAGAGGATCTGTTGCTGCATGTGTCTTTTGTTTTGTGGCCTGGTCATTAATATCATGTTCTGGAACGATTATTCAGATGAGGACTCTCAGACAGGTATGTAGAAACAGGTTTGAGACTGTCAGTTTACACCCACATAACTGTTACCCTTCTTACATAATAAATAGAACTGAAACGCACTGACTTATCAATCACAATTGTAGTGCCCACAAAGATGATGAGAGTAATAGTTCAGGCTAGCTGAGGGTAGTAGTCCCTATGTTGGAACATATGGAAATGTCACATGTAGCAGAGTAGTCTGGCTAGCTTGATGCGTTCTCTGTGAGCATGTGCAACGTCTATCCCGGGGTGGGAATGGGGGGTCAAGGATGTAGCACAATTTAGAAACTTTTCGACCCCGGGGTACACTTGATGAGATGTCTGGGGATGTACTCATGATGGTGTGCATTTAATATAAATCATTCAAACACGTGTTACTTGCAAACACGATTAACCTAACTGACAGTCACTTTTCAGAATTCAAGCATTAAAGGGGTATTCCACTGGCCAGCATTCAGGACATTTAATTCTGAATGCTGTGTGCGTGCACACAGTGTCCGGAACCAAATGGTCCGAATGCTGGCCAGTGGAGTACCCTTTTAAATTCACCTTAGCATAAAGTTGCACATGTACAGTTCTTTTAAATGGAAGTGTAACCTTTAAGAGGCTTTAAAAGCAGATATGCTGACTAAAAATCTCTAGGTATGCTTCTAACACTTTTGTAATCTTGCTAGTCTTGATATGAGGACACAGTCAAATTAGAGGAGCCTGTGGGGAACCTAAACAGACTCTATCACAGGGTGTACACTGAAGAAATTTGTCAAATGACAGCCACGCAGCACTAACTCCAGCTCGAAACCCACAAAGAGATCAGCAGAAAGGTCCTTGCTCAGTTGTTCTCCACTTCTGATCAGTCAATTCTCCTTTTTGAAGCAGAAAACAGGATACTAGGGACAAACTCCATCTCAGCAATGACTGGAGACAGCCTTGGGTGAAAACCTTCATGAACTTTTCTCCGTGCTGTGATCATCATGATTGCAGCATGCAATGTAGTGAGTAAATATATATATTTTACTCACAATACTCAGCCTGAAAAAGGTAAACTCCACAGCCATGTGACAACTCTACACTGTAGCAGTGGGATACAGTACCAAGACACTTTCAGGGTTCCATCAAGGCTTCTGTGGCAAATTTAATAACAATATATTTACAAAAAAAAGATGTTAGATCACGGGGGTCCCACCGATGGGGACCCCTGAGATCTCTGGGCTGGCAGCGGCATCCGAAATGCAGAAACTTGCAGCTTCTGCGTTCGTGATGTCACGCCACGCCCCCTCTGTTTGTGTCTATGGGAGGGGGCATGAAGGCTAGTACATGGCCGTTGAGCCTTCTCCCGTGGATGTGGGTGGAGGGGGTGTGGCGGCTGGCATCGCCAGTCATCGGTTGGTTGTGTGAACTTTTTAGTTAGATTTGGTGTAGTATATTATTTGAGCACACATTGACATACCATTTTGTTCTGTTAGTGACTTTTGTCAGTGACCTATATTGTGAAACATATGTTGTTCCAGCCTCTGTCCCCGTCCTAATCTGCCTTTTCTTCTTGAAATTTTGAATAAATGACTGACAATGACTTAACAAGGGAAAAAAAATAGGCTTCTGTGGCATTGACAGCAAAAAATAGCACTAACTGCTGCTCTATTCATGTTGTCAAAAGGGACAGAAACCCTCGTAGAGGCTGTAAACAAAGCTTTTTCTATTCCATGTTATGTTAGTAAGAATTCACAATATGTTTTCCATTGTCATACTTTATACTGTAATCTTATGTATTTTCTAATTTATTTTTAGGAAACTTTTTAATAACATTCATTCAGATTAAAATCAGTTTACAGTCTTCTGCCATCCTGCTGCCTGTGAATCTCTTGATTGTACAAATGTTCCAGTTTATCCAGGTACAGGTGAAACAGGTGACCCCAACTCTTAACAAACTACGTGTTTCCCTTCCTCCAAAGCCACCAACCAAAGAGGCTGCGGCACAGCAACTGCTTAAGGTAAGAGTGTTCAATTCTTAGTCAATTTCTGTGTCGCCCCTTAGTTGCATATCTCCTCATATCATAGGCAGTTGTTTCCAAACTGATAATATGTTGACCGTTACAACTTTCACTAAGGTTGTCATCTGTATTTAATATCTTACAGTGCATTCAGAAAGTTTTTAGACCCTTTCACCTTTTTTTTTCACATTTTGTTATTTCACGGTCTTTTAGTAAAATAATAAAAATATTGTTACAAATCTTTGCTAATTAGTATTCAGTCACTTTACTCAATGCTTGAAGAACTTTTGACAGCGATTACAAGGTTTGTACACCTGGCTTTGTAGATTTTTTCCATTCTTCTCTGCAGGTCATTGTCTAATCTTTAGCCCAGTCTGAGGTCCAGAGCATTCTGGATCGGGTTTTTATTAAGAATATATCTGTACTTTGTTCCATTCAGTTTCTCTCAACCCTGACGAGTCTCCCTGTCCCAGCTTCTTAAAAACACCATGCTTCACTATAGAGATAGTATTGGGCAGGTGATGCGCAGTGCCTGGTTTCTTCCAGACATGATGCTTAGAATTGAAGCTAGAAAGTTAAATCTTTTGGGTGCTTTGTTTTTTGAAAATTCTGGTGTCTTCATGTGTCTTTTAGTGGGGAGAGGTTTCTCTCTGGACACTCTACCTAAAGCCCAGATTGGTGGAGTGCTGAAGTGATGGTTGACTTCCATATGCACACATGGGCTGACATTCATCGTTGTCTTTCGACTGTTTTTTTGTGTCTAGAAAAGGAGCAAAAAAGGCACAAGCACCTTTTTTTTGCACCTTTTGGTTTACACATTTTTGCTGATTTTGAGTTGCAATCCACTGATTTTGGCAATACACATGATATGGAAGGGTTTCATGAACTGCACCTTTTTGTGAAAAGGTGTAAAAAAAGCGCAAAGCCACTGAAAAGTCTCTAAACCAACACCAGCCCAGACTTAGCTTAGCTTTTTTGTGTATTTGAAGACAGAAATTTCAGAAAATGTGACCTGCACAAAATGTATCAAATGCTCTGTGACCATTTAATAAATTTGGTGCTTCTACAAATTACCAGCACACAAAAAAGGTGTAGAAAAAGGCTTCACTTACACCTACAATGATAAATGCTGGCCATGATCTTTGTAGATATTCCAGTGACCATTGGGTTCTTGGTCACCTCTCTTACTTTTTTTTTTAAGTATTTATTTAAATTTAGCCAATCCGTAGAAAAGAGAAAAGAAAACCAGGGCAACTCACCAATTACGTAAACTTCAAGCTTCTTTATTGATCCATGAAGGGTATAAACTGTGCAAGACACGGGTGGACAAACAACAGGGGGACGTTCGTTCGGGGCTACGGTGCCGTTTCGCAAGATATGCTTCAACTGGCCCACATCGTCTTCCAGCCGGAAACACATTTAAATAACCCTCCCCTCCGTTGCCATAGAAATGAGCCAAACAAAAGGTAAGTGCAATTAAAAATGTTAAAAACAACTGTGTGATACTCCTAAGATTTTCATTTATGTTAGTAAAGCACTGAGCTCAGTACGTTCATTAAGACCTAAAGGCCCCATTGCTTCCAACCGAAGAATCCATTTTGTTTCATTTCTTAACAGTATTTCTTCTCTATTTTTCCCAGCAACACCATGTTCGATCCTTTCCAGTCCGGCAAAACGGAATCCATATTTTTCTTTAGAATGAAATTCATTAATATGCTGAATAAATCTAGTGGCTCCGATGCCGGTCCTGAGGGATCGAACATGTTCGCGGATTCTGTGAAATAAGGGCCTTTTTGTCTTCCCAATATAAAATAATTTACATTTGCATATCAATGCGTATACCACATGAGAGGATCTGCATGTAATACATTGTTTCACATTAATAGTATTACCTGCTAATTCTACAATTCTACATTTCATATTCAGAGAGCAAAACGAACATGAACCGCAAATAAAATTCCCTTTCGGGCGTAATTCAGACAACCAATTCTGTCCCGCTGCGTTTTTTCCTTTTTTCAATAAGTCTCCAATTGTTTTAGTTTTTCTATATGTAACAATCGGTTTTTCATTAGTAATTACTGCTATGTCAGCATCTTCTTGTAAAATATACCAATTATTCGTAATAGCTTTTTTCACTACATTATTAATAGGAGTATTTGAAAAAGAAAAAACGCAACGTTTGTTGTTTTTTCTATCTTTCGTTTTCAGCAACAAACGTTGCGTTTTTTCTTTTTCAAATACTCCTATTAATAATGTAGTGAAAAAAGCTATTACGAATAATTGGTATATTTTACAAGAAGATGCTGACATAGCAGTAATTACTAATGAAAAACCGATTGTTACATATAGAAAAACTAAAACAATTGGAGACTTATTGAAAAAAGGAAAAAACGCAGCGGGACAGAATTGGTTGTCTGAATTACGCCCGAAAGGGAATTTTATTTGCGGTTCATGTTCGTTTTGCTCTCTGAATATGAAATGTAGAATTGTAGAATTAGCAGGTAATACTATTAATGTGAAACAATGTATTACATGCAGATCCTCTCATGTGGTATACGCATTGATATGCAAATGTAAATTATTTTATATTGGGAAGACAAAAAGGCCCTTATTTCACAGAATCCGCGAACATGTTCGATCCCTCAGGACCGGCATCGGAGCCACTAGATTTATTCAGCATATTAATGAATTTCATTCTAAAGAAAAATATGGATTCCGTTTTGCCGGACTGGAAAGGATCGAACATGGTGTTGCTGGGAAAAATAGAGAAGAAATACTGTTAAGAAATGAAACAAAATGGATCCTTCGGTTGGAAGCAATGGGGCCTTTAGGTCTTAATGAACGTACTGAGCTCAGTGCTTTACTAACATAAATGAAAATCTTAGGAGTATCACACAGTTGTTTTTAACATTTTTAATTGCACTTACCTTTTGTTTGGCTCATTTCTATGGCAACGGAGGGGAGGGTTATTTAAATGTGTTTCCGGCTGGAAGACGATGTGGGCCAGTTGAAGCATATCTTGCGAAACGGCACCGTAGCCCCGAACGAACGTCCCCCTGTTGTTTGTCCACCCGTGTCTTGCACAGTTTATACCCTTCATGGATCAATAAAGAAGCTTGAAGTTTACGTAATTGGTGAGTTGCCCTGGTTTTCTTTTCTCTTTTCTACGGATTGTTTGCATTGGACTTTGCTATTACCAGTGAGCACCATCAGACGTGGTTGAGCCAGCAGAGGCATTGGATGTCAGGTGCTAACAATTAAGGAAGCAGTGCCGAGTTTGTTCTTTTCTACTATTGAAGTTTATTTAAATTTAGCAATTTTAAATAACAAACACCGCCAACATGGGTGTTACGCCGAGCGCTCCGGGTCCCCGCTCCTCCCCGGAGCGCTCGCTACACTCTCGCTACTGCAGCGCTCCGGTCAGATCCACTGACCCGGTGCGCTGCGATTCCGCCTCCAGCCGGGATGCGATTCGCGATGCGGGTGGCGCCCGCTCGCGATGCGCACACCGGCTCCCGTACCTGACTCGCTCTCCGTCGGTCCTGTCCCGGCGCGCGCGGCCCCGCTCCCTAGGGCGCGCGCGCGCCGGGTCTCTGCGATTTAAAGGGCCACTGCGCCGCTGATTGGCGCAAGTGGTTCTAATTAGTGTGTTCACCTGTGCACTCCCTATGTATACCTCACTTCCCCTGCACTCCCTCGCCGGATCTTGTTGCCATTGTGCCAGTGAAAGCGTTTCCTTGTGTGTTCCTAGCCTGTGTTCCAAACCTCCTGCCGTTACCCCTGACTACGATCCTTGCTGCCTGCCCCGACCTTCTGCTACGTCCGACCTTGCTTCTGTCTACTCCCTTGTACCGCGCCTATCTTCAGCAGTCAGAGAGGTTGAGCCGTTGCTAGTGGATACGACCTGGTCACTACCGCCGCAGCAAGACCATCCCGCTTTGCGGCGGGCTCTGGTGAGTACCAGTAGTGACTTAGAACCGGTCCACTAGCACGGTCCACGCCAATCCCTCTCTGGCACAGAGGATCCACCTCCTGCCAGCCGGCATCGTGACAATGGGGAAATAAGAGCACCATAGACAATAGCACTCTCTGAAGGTCCCAGAGATCAGCACTGAAACGGTGGAAGAGAAGTGTGGATCCTAGACCCCGACATACAAGCAAGCACACTTCCCATCACCCCCCCCCCCCATCCCAGCCCCCTCTTGCAAAGGGCAGCATTACCCCATATCGACCTACTGAGTCAATCTGACCGGAGGGTCAGTCGAAACATCCAATAAAAGACAGGGGGTCCATACCCTGTCAAATTTCTTAGGGCACTTACGTCTCACATATAGAGCCTGGTACAAAGGGACATATTTTTTTTTCAGAGTTAACCATCGAGACAGCGGGGGGGCGGGTGGATGTATCCTTTCATGTCATGACTACCACTTCATGGGCACAAAATAGCAGGAAACGAATCAGCAAATGTCTGTGAACTAGAGATCAAGTCATTAATAACTCCCAGCAGGGGCACACCACAGGGATGAGTATAAAATGGAAGTCTAGATGATCAGCCTGAAACCCCATCACCTTCCTCCAGAAGGCCGCAATGATGGGACACGCCCAGACCACATACAAGAAGGCACCCACCTCTGAAGAGCATCTAAAGCACAGGTCAGACGGAGAAACTCCAATACGCTCAAGCTTAGAAGTGGTGTAATACAACCTCAATACATATCTAGATTGGATCAGCATGTCTCTACTGCTAACCACAGTGGAATAGTAAGAACCTTCAACCTCCTTCCACTGACACTCGGACAAACCCGGGATATGAGCCACCCATTTAGGAAAGGCTAGGAGAAAGGGCTAGGCCCAAGTGACTGGAGAAGGGCATAGGACTGAGTAAGAGGTTTGGATAGATCTGTGGTGCCCAGGAGAAGCTCTACCTCAGAAAACACAGGGGTAAACGTTAGGGAGCCAAACTGCGCCTGAACCGCATGCCGGAGCTGAAAATACCAAAACAAGGCACTTCCAGGGATGCCATAATGTTCCCTCATGTCCAAAAAGGATAGGAAAACCTGATCCTCCCGGAACAAGTGGATCACAAATTTGACACCTTGAAAACCCCAGAAAATGGCCTCCTGTAACCCAAGTAGGGGAGGTAGATGTACATTCCCCCACAAGGGTGCCCTAGGAGATACCAGAGGCTGCGGAAATTTACTCGACACCACGGACCACACTTTAGCTATAGTTAAAAGAGGAGTGGGAAAGGAAGAACTAGAGTGATACCTGTAGAGTGTATTAGTCAGAGCTTCATAGGACCCCATAAGCGCACTAGTCAGGTCCGTCGCCGAGTTCAACAAATCCAGATCGATCCACTACGCTGCATAATCCAGTTGGGAGGCAAGGAAATAGTTATATATACCAGGGTCAGCTAAGCTACCATGCCGCTTGGGAGCCTGGAGAAGTGCCCGACTGGGTCTGGGAGCTATTCCCCGCCAATAGAAGCATCCCAGAGCACCACACATCGTATTAAATTATTTCTTGGGGGGGGGGGGGGTGACCAGGCTAAGGGAAAAAGATAAAGGAATTTAGGGAGGAAAATCATTTTAAATGTATTGATCCTGCCTGCTAGGGAGAGAGGGAGTGCGGACCAGGTAGTCAGTCACTCCACAGTCACTCCACAAAAGTGGTTCCAGGTTCAGAGGGATATAGTCAAACAGGCACAGAGTTACCTCCACTCCTAAGCATCTGAAGCGAGGGACCACCTGCACCCCAGCTGGAAGAGAGGGAGGGAGAGGGACCCCAGATGAAAGTGCCATTAGGGAGGATTTAGCCCAGTTGACCTGCAAGACCGAGATCGCACCAAATCGATCAAGTAAGTCCATAAGGGACATGAAAGAACCCTCAGCATCCGCCATGTATACCAGAGTATCATCTGCATAAAGGGAAACCTTCTCTACAATAGACCCCGCAGATATCCGGGTCTGTACGAATGGCTGCCGCTAAAGGTTCTATCGCCAGCCAAATAGGAAGGGAGTGAGCAGGCATCCCTGCCTCGTCCCAAGACCCAGAGGAAAGGGAGCAGAAACATCTAAGCTAGTGCGGATACGGGCCCTAGGACTATCATAGAGCAGTCGAACCCAAGCACAGAATCAGGGACCAAACCCAAACACACCCAGAACCTCCCAAAGATAAGGCCACAATACAGAGTCAAAGGCTTTATAAATATCTAGACTAACAACCACACCAGTAGGAAAGCCCTCCCTCACCCCTGCTATGTTAAGCTGCAGACGCTTCACATTCACATCAGTAGCTCTACCTGGCATAAACCCCATTTGGTCAGGATGAATGACAGTACCGATAACCCCGTACAGACGAGTGGCCAGGACTCTAGCCAAAATCTCATTCATGCTGTACCAATCAGCTACCATCCTGTCCAAACCCAGGGTCTTCCCGTGAGGAATATCGCGTATAGCCTGTGCCACCTTCTCAACCGTAAAGGGGGCATCTAATGCCTCTGCCTGAGCACGACTAAGCATGGGGAGGGATAAATCTTGCAGGAATTAGAGAATTTCCTCTGACATGGCGTAAAGTGAGCATTATATAAGAAGGAGTAAAATTCCCTGAAGACAGAATTTATCATCTGAGGATCCACCACTACCACATCATCACTACCCTTAATACAAGGGATAGAGGCCGGCGGGCGAGTAGCCCTAGCTAAATACGCCAACAGTTTACCATTCTTATCCCCAAATTCAAACTGGGCAGCCTCCCTATCTGCTAACTGCAACTGGACCGTATCTTTCTGGACAACCAAGAGGACCTCTGAGCCTCAGCCCAAGCCCTCTCATTCTCAGGGGATTGATTCCTAACATACTCAGCCTCCAAGACACCCACCTCCTGCAGCAGTTTACCCTCCATGGCCGACCTAAGTTTCCGTTGACCCAGCTGCAACCCCCGCTATGAAAGCACCTCTAATCGTAGCTTTGTATGCATCCCATTGCACTAAAGAGTCAGGATTGTTTTCCCAGTACTCAGTATGGGCAACCCATAGAGCCTCCGCAACTGCCTCAGCTTGCAGCCAACCAGGATGCATGCGCCATATATGGGAAGGGGGACTAGGGCCGAGGTGCAAAACTACCAATACAGCAGAGTGGTCTGAAATCCCCCTAGTGGCATAGGAAACCTCTCTTACGGCCGGAAGGAGATCCTCAGACGCCAGAGCAAGATCAATGCGATAGAACGACCTATGGGCCGCAGAGTAAAAGGAGAAGGAGGATGCAGTAGGGTATTTCATGCTCCAGAGGTCGGTCAAGCCCAACACCAAATGCTAGGTATTAAATGAACAGGAGCTAGGATCAGAAGCAGTGGTGCGGTCGAGGACTGGATCAGGAACCACGCTGGAATCTCCTACGAAGAGGACAGGGTCAGAAGACAAGAGAACAAAGAAGAAAGACCCCAGAAACAAGAACAAAAGATCCCCCAAAAAACCCTGTCTAACACTAAACGGGACATAGTAACCAGTTGTTCCCTAACACAGTGTAGACCTAGACCCAAAACTCGAACTACTATGGGCACCTAGGATGCCAAGAATGACTAATTTACAAAAACACAATCCCTCCCACCACCCCAGCAAGAACTAAGGCGTACGGTAACTAAAAAACTACCCCAAGAGACCTTAAGAGAACTGGAACCTATGGAAGCCCTAAGCAAAAGCTGACTCCCTAACCACTAACTAAAGACATTCACGAAGAGCAGTCATCAGCAGGATAGTCCAGAGCAGTTCAGTCCGGTGGCCTGACAGGGGAGGCCACATCCACCCAGTGAAGAGCATCGATCGGAGAGGTAAAGAACTTAGTGGAGTCCCCATCCACCACTCGTAGGCGAGCAGGATACAACATCGAGTAGTATCGCCCAGTTACTTGGCTCACAACTTCCCCCCAGACCTCCGTGAACTGCACCCGCTGCTTGCGAAGTTCAACCGAGAAATCAGGGTAAAAGGACACTCTGCTTCCATCACAAATAGCTTCGCCTTTGATACGCACAGCCAGGAGGATGGCATCTCTATCCTTGAAGTGGAGTAGTTTGGCCAGGAAGGGACGTGGAGTGCCACCTGGAGGAGGAGGCTGACCCTGAACTCTGTGGGCCCGCTCAACAGAGAAGTAAGAAGAAAAAGTGTCCGCTAGAAGAATCTCCTTCAGCCATGTTTCCAGGAACAGCACAGGATCATTCCCTGCTTTTTCAGGTAGGTCGACAAGGCGGATATTACTGCGCCTCAGGCGGTTTTCCATATAATTCAGACGACTCAGGACCCCCATGACCTGTCGCTGCAGAGAGTCAACCCGCTCAGGGAGCGTGTGTAGAGTGTCTTCCACCGTAGAGACTCCGCACTCCACCACCTCAGTGCACTCACTGATCTTTTGCGTCTCATGTCGTAAAATAACAAACTCCTGCCACAGTTCATCAACTTTGGTCACCATAACGGACTGACAGGAGGTAAAGGCAGCCAAAAGTTCAGAAAACTGCTTATCAAGGACAACAGCATCATACACAGGATGATCAGGAGACTGTTGCTTCGGAGATCCCTCAAATAAAGACAGTGGAGGATCAGGAGAATCACCCCTAGGACAGTCCGGAGCTCTGCAGAACTGTCTCAGCACTTTTGCCGCATGCACAGATACTTTAGCAGCAAGTGGGGTCTGAGCACCAGGACCCTTGTGTGAAGGGCCATAGGAGCGGGAGGACACGTCATCAGAGGACGCATCCTCATCAGAGGTCGGCCTTGAAGCCCCAGCATTCAGTTTAGATTTCTTATTCCTATTGCTACCACGGGGGCCACCCATGGTCAGTAGGGCCAGACAGAGAGCAGGTAGAAAGTCACCAGAGGACCAATTCAAGGGATGCAGAAGATGAGGAATACAGGGCAAGAACGGGATTCCCAGCGAATAGTAAACTGCGGATATCAACTGGAGAGCACCACAAGTCCCAGCAATACAACAACAAGTCTCTAGAGTACTCACAGGCCTGTGAAGTGTGTAGTCTCCAGCAGTGAAAGGATCCCACACGCAGGGAGAGGCCCCAAAACCACAGGTGCACCAGAGGGAGAGGCAGTCCTGCAGTGCAGGAGGTTACAAGGCACCCTCAATGGAAGGGCAGGAGGTAGCAGTGTCAGTCCAGATGAGGGTATAGTGTCAGTCCAGATGAGGCTCCACCACTCCTGCCACAGAAGACACAGCCTGGAGCCCCAGGGAAGCCACTCAGGGCCAGCACAGCACAGAAGAGCCCGGGAGTATCCTAGGCGATGGGGAAGCCACGTCCACGAAGCCTGTAATGGTGGTGCCCCGTCCTGACCTTCCGGCCAAGATGCAGCACCGCCTGAAGATGGAGGAGAGCAACCGGCGGCACCGCAAAGCAGCAGGGATGCTGCCCGTCAGTCCCAGCTGACCGGACTCAGCCCCGCACCAGGAGGCCGCCACTCACCAGGTCCGCCGCCCGTCTTCAGGAGAGCCCACCTCCGGACCACCGCTCGTGCCACCACTGCGCTCCGGATAGGTCCCCAGGTCCGCCACCAGTCCCAGAGAGCTACAGGGGTAAGTACTGGCTGCCGTTCAGGATAATTAACAGGGTTTTCGGTGCTGAGCGGCGGAAGCTCGAGCTCTTGCGACCGCTTAGCTCAGCATCCAAGCCACGCCCCCCCGGTCACCTCTCTTACATAGGCCACTGTGCTCCTGGGAACTTTCAGTGCAGTAGATATTTCTTGTACCGTTCTTAGATCTGTTACTCCACACAGGCCTGTCTCTCAGTCTGTTCTTTACTCCTCATAGCTTTGTTATTGCTCTGATATATTCTGCCAGCTGTGAGAACTTATATAGATATAGGTAAGTCTATCCAAGTCCTGTCCAATCAACTGAATTTACCACAGGTGACTCCATTCAGACATGATCCAGAGAAATGGGAGGCCCCTAGAGCTACATCTCAAGTGTAATAGCAAAGGGTACTTATGTCCAAGAAAAATTAACAAAATATGAAAAAAGTGAAAGGGTCTGAAAACTTTCTAAATGCATTGTAATCTCTTTATTCTGCCTTGGCTCTCTTCTATTTTATAGGATTTAAAAGATATTGTGGACTTCCTACAGAAGTATATAGTGCAAGTTCTGGGTGAGAGCGCCGATGATCTGCCGTTTCCTAAATCTGATTCAGTCCTTGCTTATATAGAGATCTTAAGCAGTCTGGTAGAATCCTACATTTGTGTTTCAGGAGAAAGCTCCCAGAGTAACAAGCATGTGACTGGTGCGTATGTCTTACCCCTGGGCAGGGTCCTCTCTCCCTTTGTACTTTCTTTTGTCTTATGTTATGTATTTTGCACTCCCCAGCACCCTGGAATTGACGGTGCTTTAAAATACATAATGAATGATAATAACAACACACTATTGACATGAACACTTCCTTGCTGTCTTCTTTTGCAGTGATTACCCCACATCAATGTCACTTCTTACATTATTTTTACAAAATTTTGGAGAACCTTCAGGATCAAGTCTCTTCTGTAGATCTGGATTATGTCCCTAAATCTATTGACTACATACAAGCTTCAAATATTTTGTTTGACCTAAAGGAGCTTTTGCAGACTTTTAACGTGTCTGGGACACCGCTCCCAAGCAGGTACCCATTACAAATCATGACCTGTGATCTTAATAATCACAATGTTACCTCAACAAGCCTTGTTTATTTTCTTCTTCTTTTTTTCAGTTTGACCACCAGTTTTCCTGTTACCATAAATCAGAAAAGATGCTGTGAAGTGCCCAAATTTTTCACCTTCCTGTGTTGGTTTTTCCTGTTTGCAATCAGCTCATTTTCTGCCTATTACATGGTGCTGATCAGCCTGGACATGACCAAGGACAAGGCCATCAGCTGGCTCATGTCCATTCTGCTCTCCCTCTTACAGAGTATCTTTATGATACCACCTATTAAGGTATGAAGCTGTAACTAAACACCTGTCTAACATAATCTTCATCTATCCAAAAGTTACATAGTTACATAGTTAGTACGGTCGAAAAAAGACATATGTCCATCAAGTTCAACCAGGGAATTAAGGGGTAGGGGTGTGGCGCGATATTGGGGAAGGGATGAGATTTTATATTTCTTCATAAGCATTAATGTTATTTTGTTCCAGGAATGTATCTAATCCTGTTTTAAAGCTGTTAATTGTTCCTGCTGTGACCAGTTCCTGAGGTAGACCGTTCCATAAATTCACAGTCCTCACGGTAAAGAAGGCGTTTCGCCCCTTGAGACTAAACTTTTTCTTCTCCAGACGGAGGGAGTGCCCCCTCGTCCTTTGGGGGGGTTTAACCTGGAACAGTTTTTCTCCATATTTTTTGTATGGGCCATTAATATACTTATATACGTTTATCATATCCCCCCTTAAACGTCTCTTCTCAAGACTAAACAATTGTAACTCCTTTAATCGCTCCTCATAGCTAAGATGTTCCATGCCCCATATTAGTTTAGTCGCGCGTCTCTGCACCCTTTCCAACTCCGCAGTGTCCCTTTTATGGACAGGTGCCCAAAACTGAACAGCATATTCCAGGTAAGGCCGTACCAATAATTTATAAAGGGGGAGTATTATGTCCCTGTCCCTTGAGTCCATGCCTCTTTTGATACATGACAATATCCTGCCAGCTTTGGAAGCAGCAGCCTGACATTGCATGCTATTCTGTAGTCTGTGATCTACAAGTACACCCAGATTCTTCTCTACCAGTGACTCTGCCAGTTTAATCCCCCCTAAGACATACGACGCATGCAGGTTATTAGTACCCAGATGCATAACTTTACATTTATCCACATTGAACCTCATTTGCCAAGTGGATGCCCAGACACTTAGTCTATCCAAGTCATCTTGTAACTTATGCACATCCTCTATAGACTGTACTGTGCTACAAAGCTTGGTGTCATCTGCAAAGATAGAAACAGAGCTGTTAATACCATCCTCTATATCATTGATAAATAAATTAAACAACAGCGGTCCCAGTACTGAACCTTGGGGTACACCACTAATAACCGGGGATCAATCAGAGTACGAATCATTGACCACCACTCTCTGGGTACGATCCATGAGCCAGTGTTCAATCCAGTTACAAACTAAAATTTCCAAACCCAAAGACCTTAACTTACCTGTCAGACGTCTATGAGGGACAGTATCAAATGCTTTAGCAAAATCCAGAAACACTATATCCACAGCCATTCCTTTGTCAAGGCTTCTACTCACCTCTTCATAAAAGCAAATTAGATTGGTTTGACAACTTCTATCCTTAGTAAACCCATGCTGGCTATCACTTATAATACAATTATCCCCTATGTATTCCTGTATGTAATCCCTTATAAGTCCTTCAAACAATTTACCCACAATGCACGTTAAACTTACCGGTCTAAAGTTTCCTGGGGAAGACCTAGAGCCCTTTTTGAAGATTGGCACCACATTCGCCTTGCGCCAGTCCCTTGGCACAATACCAGACACCAGAGAATCTCTAAATATCATGAACAGGGGTACAGATATTACTGAACTTACCTCTCTAAGAACTCTTGGGTGCAATCCATCTGGCCCTGGAGATTTGCTTACATTTATATCACTTAACTTACCTTGTACCATCTCTACATTAAGCCAGTTCAGTACATTACATGATGTGTTACCAGCACTGACCTGGCCAATGTCAGCTCCTTCTTCCATAGTGTATACAGAACTAAAGAACCCATTCAGTAGCTCCGCCTTCTCTTGATCGCCTGTGACAACCTCCCCATTATCATTATTAAGGGGTCCTACATGCTCTGTCCTTGGTTTTTTTGCATTTATATATCTAAAAAAATATTTAGGATTAGTTTTGCTTTCTTTGGCCACCTGTCTCTCATTTTGAATTTTTGCTGTTTTTATTACATTTTTACAGATTTTATTAAGCTCCTTGTACTGTTTAAATGTTATCGCTGACCCATCAGATTTGTATTTTTTGAAGGCTATTTTTTTGCTGTTTATTGCTCTTTTAACCTCATTTGTCAGCCATGTAGGATTTAGTTTTAATCGTTTATATTTGTTCCCCTTTGGTATATATTTAGCTGTATAGTTATTTAGAGTTGATTTAAAGATGTCCCATTTACCTTCTGTATCAGTATTTGACAACACCTCCCCCCAGTCTATGTCCTGTAGTGCAGCCCTCAGCCCAGGGAAATTTGCCTTTTTAAAGTTATATGTTTTTGCCTTCCCCGCCTGTCTTTGTTTTCTACATTTTAAGTCAAAAGTAACTATATTGTGGTCGCTATTACCAAGGTTTTCCCGCACAGTTACATTACCAACCAGCTCTGCGTTGTTGGAAATGATCAGATCCAACAAGGCATCACTTCTTGCTGGGTCCTCCACAAACTGGCCCATAAAATTATCCTGCAATAAATTTAGGAATTGTCGCCCCTTTGTAGTTTTAGCCAACCCCGGACCCCAATCTATATCTGGATAGTTAAAATCTCCCATTATTACCACTGTACCTGCCCGGGCGGCCCTCTCTATTTGTTTATGAAGCCGAACTTCTATCTCTTCAGTGATATTAGGGGGTCTGTAGATTACACCAAATACTATTTTTTCAGTATTTCCCTCCTTTTGTAATTCTACCCACAATGATTCCATCTCCTCAGAATCATCACACACTATGGCATCGTTCACACTGACTTTCATACCACTTCTTACATACAGACAGACTCCATCATCTTTTCTGTTCATTCTATCCTTGCGAAACAATGTAAACCCCTGCAGATTGACAGCCCAGTCATGCGAGGAGTCCAGCCATGTCTCAGTGACCCCAACTATATCAATATGTTCCTCCAGTATCAAGGCCTCAAGCTCCCCCATTTTATTTGCTAGGCTTCTGGCATTTGTGAACATACACTTTACATTTCCATCCTTTATGTTATTGGGGTTAATGGGATTCAAGGGTGTAAGTTTTATTTTCCTATGAAGCTTATTCCTATTAACTATTCTAACCCCTCCCTCCGCTCCACCCCCAGGTACATTTATAATTCCCACCTCTCTATCTACACTATCTTCCCCCTCTTTGCTGTAGGTTCCCTCCCCCCAAGTCCCTAGTTTAAACACTCCTCCACCCTTCTAGCCATCTTCTCCCCAAGCAAAGCTGCACCCTCCCCATTGAGGTGCAGCCCGTCCCTACGGTAGAGCCGGTAACCGACAGCGAAGTCAGTTCTCCATGAACCCAAACCCTTCCTTCCTACACCAGCTTCTGAGCCACTTGTTTACCTCCCTGATCTCCCGCTGCCTCTCTGGTGCGGCTCGTGGTACTGGTAGTATTTCAGAAAAGACTACCTTGGAGGTCCTTGCCTTAAGCTTGCGGCCTAAGTCCCTGAAAGAATTTTTAAGGACACTCCACCTACCTCTTACTTTGTCATTGGTGCCAATATGTACCATGACTGCTGGGTCCTCTCCAGCCCCGCCCAACAACCTGTCAACCCGATCCGCGATGTGCCGAACTCGTGCGCCAGTCAGACAACACACTGTTCGGCGATCCCGGTCTTTGTGACAGATTGCCCTGTCTGTCCCCCTAATAATTGAGTCCCCCACCACTAGTACCTGTCTGGCCTGCCCTGTACTCCTCCCTCCCTCCTTACTGGAGCAGACACCCCCCTGGCGGTCAGAGGCGGTATCCTGCTGCAGTTCTGCTAGCTCTGTAATGGCATCCCCCTCATCTGCCAAGCGGGCAAACTTGTTGGGGTGTGCCAGTTCAGGACTAGCCTCCCTGACACTTTTTCCCCTACCCCTCTTTC